>NC_088646.1:15914137-16244137 GCF_964019385.1 Sycon ciliatum
TCTCTCTCTCTCTCTCCCTCTCTCTCTCTCTCTCTCTCTCTCTCTCTCTCTCTCTCTCTCCTCTCTCTCTCTCTCTCTCCCCTTTAGATCCTTTTTGTGACCTCGATTCTTGACTTGATTTTCTTACTCTTTTAACAGCACGCTTGTTTTTCTTCACTCGAACAAATTGATGCAACCACTCCACAAGTTCAGTCACAAAGCACACCCAAAAATTATCAGTCATAACTTTGAGTCTTTTCATGGTTGGTTGGTTTTTATTTTACTTCGCACATTCAAACGGGATGACGACCCAATAAAATGATGGCGAAAGCTTAGCCTAGAAGTGGCTATGGAAGCACATAGTAGGAGATTAGGATAACAATTGAGAGTAAACGGGGGGGGGGGGGGGGAGGGGTAAGAATACGATGTATCTGTAATACTACGAGAGTTCCCAGATTGCCTAGAGTGCTCAACACCACAAGGATGGAGCATTACCACAAAGGCAGAAGAGAACAGAGACAGCCGGCTAGGTCATTGTTATAATGCTGCGTTTCATGCACATAGCAAAGCTATGGCAATCCTCAGACAACTGATAACCTGTGTGTGTGTGTGTGTGTGTGTGTGTGTGTGTGTGTGTGTGTGTGTGTGTGTGTGTGTGTGTGTGTGTGTGTGTGTGTGTGTGTGTGTGTGTGTGTGTGTGTGTGTGTGTGTGTGTGTGTGTGTGTGTGTGTGTGTGTGTGTGTGTGTGTGTGTGTGTGTGTGTGTGTGTGTGTGTGTGTGTGTGTGTGTGTGTGTGTGTGTGTGTGTGTGTGTGTGTGTGTGTGTGTGTGTGTGTGTGTGTGTGTGTGTGTGTGTGTGTGTGTGTGTGTGTGTGTGTGTGTGTGTGTGTGTGTGTGTGTGTGTGTGTGTGTGTGTGTGTGTGTGTGTGTGTGTGTGTGTGTGTGTGTGTGTGTGTGTGTGTGTGTGTGTGTGTGTGTGTGTGTGTGTGTGTGTGTGTGTGTGTGTGTGTGTGTGTGTGTGTGTGTGTGTGTGTGTGTGTGTGTGTGTGTGTGTGTGTGTGTGTGTGTGTGTGTGTGTCACTGTGTGTGTGTGTGTGTGTGTCACTGTGTGTCACTGTGTGTCACTGTGTGTCACTGTGTGTCATTATCTGGGTCCAAACTATACCCAGGCAGGTAGCAAAGCAAAGAGCGCAAAGGTAGTAAAGGGCGACATTAGTGTGACATCATCAAGTTCAAGTACCGGTAGTTAGTTAGTGAAACATGGTGCGGATCGTGTCGGTTTTTACATGGGAGGTGAAAAGGAGGGAGAGAAGGAGAGGTGACAGTCAGTGCGGCTGAAAAGCAGCAGGAGCCATAAAGCAGGTCGGGCATTATGACCGTCTTTACGTACACCTGACGAGAGCGTCTCGATGGGCTTCGGCGTGCGCGTGACCACATAGTTTACATGGGTGTCCCAAGCTAGGCGATTGTCAAGGTGAACGCCGAGGTAGCGCGCAGACGACGATGAAGGGAGGAGGAGGCAGTCGCCGCTTTTGACTGTTACTTCCTGTACATGCTGCTGGGCATGGGGAGAGATACTTTTTTTAGAGAGATGCTAGTACTAGTAGTCAGAACCTTGCAGTCTTGGCGGCGTTCAAGATGAGGCCTCGAGACTTCAGCCAATCGGCCAGAGCAGTTGCCGCTGTGGTGAGGGTTCTGGACGCTTACGCCGCTGAGGCCTGGGAATCATACAGGGCTATGTCATCTGCAAATAATATAATTGCACACTTGGCACAGGCGAGGAAACCAAAGGGACGTCTCGTGTGTAACGTTCTATACAGAAGAGGACAGGGCCAAGAACATAGCCTTGGGGTACTTCGCAGGTGCAAGCCAGAGCAGGGCTGGTTGAAGACGAGATGAGGATCTGCTGCGTGCGGCCGGACAAGTAGTCGCCAAACCAACTGAGCGCATTTCCAGAAATTCCAACCGCAAGGAGGCCTCGGATCAACATGTCGTGGTGCACTTTATCCAAAAGCCTTCCACATGCCTAATAGGCACAGCCCTGTGACCTTGCCACTGTCTCGCGCCTTCTGGAGATTATCCGTCAGCACGCAGAGGACGTCTTCCGCAGAAAATTTCTTGCGGAAGGCAAATTGTGTTTCGGGTAGTGCCTTGCTCAAGTCCAAATGACAAACTGACTGGTATTGCACTACCCTCTCCAGCAACTTATTGGGAGAAGGGATACAGGTCTATAGTTGGTGGGTACTGATGGGTCACCGGCCTTGTATAGTGGCACGACAGACGCCAATTTAAATGCAGATGGAATGGTTCCAGTCCTCAGCGAGGTGCAGAACAGCACAGCAAGGGAATATGCCAGCAAGTCAGCACCCTGCTGTAGCAGAGAGCCCGGAATGCCGTCACTACCTGCGGCTTTCCGCGCATCGAACATCTCAACGAGACGTCGGACGTCAGCAGGAGTCACAGGATGAAGTTTTCATCATTCTGTCAGAGCCAGCCCCTTGCTGGCCGTGGGAAGGCATCATGCCTGTTCGCTTGCTGATGTGAAGAATACCATTATTGCATACCATACCACTGACACTGTACTAGCGAAAGACTGGTACATTGCTGTTACACTACTTGTAGTACTCATTTCGTTTGGCTCGCTAACTACTATATATGCTAGTAGCAACATCTTTGTTTAGCATTTTGTAGTATTTTTCGAGTAGTTCTCGTATTCTCCGGACCGTTGGCTGCCTAACCCAACGATCACAGAGAGTATGATTGTAAAGCTGATGGCTATTCTTATGAAGTGTTATCTTCTCTTGGATGGTGTTTGGGCTATGGCAGTACATGCACAGTCATGTATCCGTATATTTGTAACCGATGCGACAGCCAATACTACTTGTAGTGCTTCTCAAGCTTTGTATTGTATCTTGTGCCTTTCTTTCTTCCTGCTGCAGGCAATTATGTCCTACCCGTACGTGAGTATATCCTGCATCACATTCTCAGTAGAATGAAGTTGAAGACACCACTGCAGCTGTACTTATGGTTGATAAATATGGTGGTAAAGACACACCTGGCAATATGGCGGTATGAAGACATCCAAGAAGAAGATTGCCTGATGAGTCCAGCGGGGACGAAACGTACGTCGCAATCGAGCTATGTCGTTGCTGTGTCATCATCTATGTGCCATGCGCTACTTGATGTACCAGCCTGCTATGCCGGATACTGCCAGCCATGCATCGACCAGGCGCCAGGCGCGAACTGATGGTGGTGGTGGTGAGAAGGAGAGCTCTGTGCCAGAACTTTGCAGCCAAGAGAGCGTGTGTGGGCAGGCGTGTGTTTACCGCCATATTGCCGGGTGTGTCTTTACCACCATATTTATCAACATTCTCAGTAATAAAAACAAACAATAATTGGGTTTTTTTGGTTGAGTACTTACTGAGATGTGGGCCTTTAAAGTCAGTTGCTCATTCCAATTAACATTAAAAAAAAAATTCTATTGCACTTGGAAACTGCACTCCCAGGTCCTATTGTCGGATTTCGGTTTGAAAACATTTTTGGAAATGTCCAGAATCAATGAGAGGTCAATGCATGTACATGTAGATGACTGGACACCCCATCCCTGAGCTACATGTACACAAAACTGACTACCCAGTACCCACGTGTACAATTAAAGGGGAAGTATACCCTAAAATCAAATTTTCACCAGTTGTAGTCTTCTGGGTGCTGAGTCGAATGGTCTTGGTCCGAGGAAGCTGCGACGCTCCCTTCCTACTTGAATCCCAATCGAACTCGCGCACTTCCACCGAAACTGGGTGACTGCGCCCTACTACATGTAGATGGGGATTTGTATGCAAAATGTCACTAAAAGCGCCATTTCGTTCTTATAAAAGCACGGATGACCGCGATTGGCCCATATGTTGTAGTCTTTTGGACGCTGAGTCGACTGGTTTTGGTCCGAAAAGGCTGCGATGCAGCGTTCCTCCTTTATTCCCAATCGAACATGGTTGAACAAGCGGTCACGTGCTCCTGGGTGCCCAAATCACCTGGTCACCGCGCCAGCAGGCGACAACTAATACTTTCACTCCAAGGTTCAACTCGAGTGACAGGACTGCACCCAAAAAAGGTCAAACAGGCTAGTAAGTTGTACCCTGCAGGCACGGTGACCAGGTGACTGGTGTACGCAGGAGCACGTGACCGCTTGTTCAACCATGTTCGATTGGGAATAAAGGAGGAACGCTGCATCGCAGCCTTTTCGGACCAAAACCAGTCGACTCAGCGTCCAAAAGACTACAACATATGGGCCAATCGCGGTCATCCGTGCTTGTATAATAACGAAATGGCGCTTTTAGTGACATTTTGCATACAAATCCCCATCTAGTAGGGCGCAGTCACCCAGTTTCGGTGGAAGTGCGCGAGTTCGATTGGGATTCAAGTAGGAAGGGAGCGTCGCAGCTTCTTCGGACCAAGACCATTCGACTCAGCACCCCGAAGACTACAACTGGTGAAAATTTGATTTTAGGGTATACTTCCCCTTTTTAAGGTGGCGATATGATCTACCTTCAGGGGTCAAAATTTTGTGAAATTTTCAACTTGCTCTAATTTCGTCCAATGCGGTGTCAAATTGCTCGTATAGATCCCAGACATCATCTCTGAAAATTTGAGTGAGATTGCTTTATCCATATGGCTGCTATGAGCTTGCAAAGACCGAATGTAACATATCTTTGACTCGCACAATTGCAACTTTTTGGGGGAAAACGTAGAAATCAGTCTTTTCACGGTAAATCCTTGTGGATTTTGTTCAAATTTTCTGTGCTCGTCAGAAATACCACTGCTGACTCATGCCATACCAATACGCACATATTACGTCATCATGGACACAGTGCGCATGCGCAAATCAATAATTCGATAATTTGTGAAGAATTCAAACAATTGTGTTTGGAAAGTCTATTGGAGACGTCTCACGTCGTCGCCTGTCACCAAGATCGGGTGGAATGAGTACTGTCCGTCGTCTTGGTTGTCCGAAGCAGCCTATATGACTGCCAGAAGCTCTCGATATCCATCTATCCGCTGAAAATATCCCTGACGTTGACGACGCTGTTCAAATTTATTGGCAAAAAAATTGCCAAGCGAAGACGTATTTCAACTTCATCTCCAACTCTGACTACTCTGACGATGACGATGTCAACAGCAGTTCTAGCTATTGTGGTGATTAGTTTTTCTCTCTCTTTCGGCGTCAGGCAGTGAGTGCAAAATATAGCCTACTGGAGTTAGTCTGTGAAATATTGAGTGATTTCTGCTATTTCTGGTCAAATCAGTATGCTGTCAGCTGTACCAGTCCACATCCCATCGTAGATCTACTAAGCGAGCAGGCAAACCCAGATATTTGCCTTGGGATTTCATTGTGTGTGGTGAGAAGAGAAGTCCATTCAGTTCTGAGAAATTCAATTTCAAATTGGAAGTCCACAGGCCTGTATTTAGTATGCGCCGAATTCATCACCGCCAGTGACGCTTTGCATAGTTTTCAATATTCTACTGCCCATATATACTAAGACCTGTGGCGGCAACGCGATCCTATTCAATCTGTGGTCATGTTCTCCGAGATGAGTTCAGAAGCAGACATGTGATCTGCTACGCTGGACCTGAGGCAATTTACCAAAGTGGCAGTGCTGCAACCGCATGCGATCGCCGTGATGTGTGACGGAAACGGCATGGCTGCACCCTGGATATGCCTCATTCATCAGCACCTATATTGCCATACCCATGGAGAGAGGCCACCAGTGAAGGCTGGGTTTCCGACTTGATTTTGCCTGCAATGATCCTGATTGAACAAGCCCTTAGAGAAGAAATGAAGACTCTAGCTGAACACTGAAACCAGATAGCATCGCGTTTCTGCTCGGCACCGCACTAAGTAACACCATTGTGATACAACCAGGAAGAGCTGGGAACTTGTGGGAAGTGACAAAGAAGTCAAGGAAGAAGTAAAGAAGACTGAAGAAGAGCATTACTAATCATCAAGGAGACCAAAATGAGGTCACCTACGAGCCAGATGGCTTCTGATGTGAAGATTTGTAGGCAGGTAGGCTGGAATTGGATAGACCTTTTTTGTGTGTTTTTGGTAACTTTTTAGCCTATCCCGCATTTTTCTACCACGATTGCGGCAAAGTGGTAGGTGCTATACCCCTAAACCTATACATTTCTGAGCTCTGTGATGCATCAGCTAGTTCGTGAATGTCTTCGTTTAGCCATTTATCATTGCTTGTTCTCACATTGGTTGTGGACCCGATCATGACTTTTTTTGCGGATGCGCGCGTCAAAACGCTTTGTTGTGACATTGTGATCTAAAGGACTTTGCAACTGTTTCTTGATATTCAATACCCAGAAATATATGTTAGGAACGCTGTAGCAATTGGTTATTTTCTACTTGATGGATGCATATTTCAATTTTGCGGTTAAGAGGTGCGGGTGCGGCCAATTATCGCGATTCGGCAATAACAATGGACATGAGCGGAATCTGTCCTCTATTTGTGCTGCTCCTTGTCCTTTGGTACATAATGAATGTCTCCAGAAAATTTGACCTAATTCCAAAGAGAATTGGCTGAGATGTTTGTATTTTACGGTGGACTATCCGCGAAGGTAGATCGCCACCTTAAAGCGGTGTGGACCCTGGCTAGCGCCAGACGTTACTTTTGTAGCGTCTGGTGCCAGCCGCTACTAAAGTAACGTCTTTTGCATAGCGTCGGGAATTAACACTGTGTAGCACACACTATATCAAACTCAAATGGATGCAGACTTGTAGAATTTTGCGAGGACAACCGGCTGGTGCTAACCAACACACTGTTCAAGCACAGGATGCAACATCGCTCAACATGGTTTTCTGATGGTTTAGTGCATGCGGATGGAAAGCCTGTGCGGAATATGATAGATTACGTGATAGTAAAACGTTCCACCATGGCCGCGGTTCTAGATGCAAGATCGTTTGGAGGCTTCACCACGCGCTCTGATCATCACCCTGTTATTGCAGTTCTTGGCATCGCACTTTCTAAAGTCCATCCGACCGTCAAACAACAAGACCCATGTTTCAATCGCTATAACCGTCCAACCGCTGAATCGTCGAAACTGTTCTGCGACCGTCTCAAGGAGAAGTTACCTTCTCTGCTTCCACTCTCCGCAAACATCGACAATGACTCCGTGGATAAGGCGTGGCGTGGATTCGTCTGGGCTACGCATGATGCAGCGCAGGATGCATTCGGGAAAGTGCCCACTGGTTCTGCTCCGAAAGCAAGCACGAACCCTCGCGTTGCATCCTTATCCACTGAACAGAAGAATCTGCACTGCCGCATAAACGCTGAACCTGATCCAGAGCATCGTAAAGCTTTAAAGATTGAAAGATCTGCAAAACTCCACGAGATTCGAAGGATACTACAGAAGGAGGGCGAGCAATATTGGCAACGTAAGGCTGTTGAAGTAGATGCTTTACGTCCTGACCCACGGTCCTACTTCAACGCCATCAGCAACTTACGCCAACTACGCTCTGGGAAGAAGGCTGCGCCTGTGCGTCTTGCTGACGCAGACGGCAGAATCATGGCAGACATCTCATGGAATCTTAATGCCTTTAATGAATATTATGAATCGGTATTTTACACTGATGGCCAGCCACTCGACCTCAGGCAGCAATCAAATGAGGAAGATCCATTCACAATCGAAGAAGTACGGTCTGCAATTATCAAGCAGAAGTCTGGTGGTGCTGTCGGTCATGATGGTATCAGTGCTGATGCTTTGAAGTCAGCTAAAAACCTTCTCGCACCCTGGCTGACGAATTTCTTCAACGCTGTTCAAGCTACAGAGTACTGTCCTGACGACATGCGCTGCGGCCTCATCGTTCCCATCTACAAAGCCGGCAAGCCTCTAGGACATCCAAAAAGCTACCGCCCCGTTATGCTCCTTTCTGTCGTCCGTAAGATCTTGACGTCAATACTCACCCGACGACACACACTCCATGTGCAGTCATATGTGGCAGAGAGCCAAGCTGGTTTCCGCCCTGGCAGATCGACCACGGATGGTGTCTTTTACGCCAGGACGATGTGTGAGCGCGCACTACTTGGCGACTGGTCATATTCATCGGCACTATTGGACTTCAGCGGTGCGTTTGACACTGTCATTCGTCAGGTTGCTCTGGAGAGGTTAGCCACTGCTGGCGCACCAACGTCCACCACTGCAGTCCTAGTATCAAACACAACAGCCCGCACGAAGCTTGGTAAACAACTAAGCAAACCATTTCCAACGAACATCGGCGTCGTCCAGGGTGACCCAATGTCACCAATAATGTTTATAACTTACGCCGAAGGTTCCATGCGTAAGATCCGAGAGCAAGCTCTACCCGCGTCAGACCTACCAGCAACTTTCACACAATACGCAGACGACACCACTGCCCATCAGAACGAGCGATCATCTGTGGAAGAAACCGTCCGTGTGTGTGAACCCGTTTTCTCGGATGACAATCTGAAGCTGAACGTGGCAAAAACTCAATATTTTACTGTGACCAAGGAAGATGATTCCTGGAAATCGGTGAAGCTGCTGGGGAGTATGCTAGGCACAGCAGAAGACATAGCAGCCAGAGTGTCTGCTGCAAATCGGGCATTTGCAAGCATTCCATGGAAACGCCACAACCTGAATTCCAGGCTGTGTATGTTTTCCTGCCTGATATTGCCTGTCTTACTGTATAACTGTGCGCTTTGGACCTTATCGCAAACATTAACCGACGTCGTCAATGTATGGCACCGGAAGAAACTACGTACCATCATTGGTATCACGTACCCACAACGAATCTCGAACACAGCGCTGTATGCCAGAACCGAGCAGACCCCACTATCCCAAGTCTGCAGGCAACGGAGACTGCTGTGGTTCGGCCATGTAGTGAGGGAAGGCGAAGAATCGTCCTCTTTCCAAGCCCTCCTAATGTCAATCAACACAACAGACATACGACGACCCCGAGGACGACCCCGTCTGAGATGGATCGACGTTGTCAAGAAAGACTTACAATGCATTAATCTGTCGCTTCTGGATGCTGTGCAATCTGCTTCTGATAGAGCTGCTTGGCTCGAAATTGTTAACAGATGCGTTGACCTCATGCAATGAGTGAAATGCGAACTGTCATTATTATTATTATTATTATTAGCATTGTACAATGTAATTGTACATTTTTTAAATAAAATATGACAACATTTTGGGAAGAGTCAACCGAGCAGGCAGTGGTAATAAACGCAACAATGAAAGGAATAATACTCATAAAAAGGACACGCTGCAGGCTCTTGAAGAGTTTCAATAGTATACCTTCAAGCCTTATCGTCAGGTGAAATGCAGGAAACATCAAATGAACAAGAACAATGGATCAAGTACAGGATTACAGGGATATACAGCGTGATATACAGCGTGATATACAGCGTGATATACAGCGTGATATACATGTACAGGTGATATACAGCGTGATATACAGCGTGATATACAGCGTGATATACAGCGTGATATACAGGTGATGAAAGGAAGTAGAAACGCATTCACAAAAGTCACATATAAATCTGCTATCAAGAGTACATACCCCACACTCTTGCTGCTATGTACATACGCGTTGTTTGATACCATGACCATGCGTGTACAAACTACATAATGTCGTAACGTACCGTTTATCCACTCCCCATGCCCCCCCCCCCCCCCCCCCATGGCCCACGCCGTGTCGCTTTCCAGCAGGGAGTAGTACAATACTGATTACTGTATTGTACTACCGTACTCCCTGCTTTCCAGCTGAGTTTTCGGCAGGGCGGGCTAGGGAATCAAGGCTGTCAAGTGCAGTACGATGTAGATCTACATATGCTACGGGGAATTAGTAGTACGGGTCCGGGGATTCTACGGGATTTCGTGGATCTGTACAACTGGCATAAGGTCTTGACTACTGTAGTCTATACCAGGGAGTGGTATTGTACTACTCCCTGGTCTATACTATAGAGAGGGGGCCGATCAACGGTACTTTATACGGTAGATGTATGCGAAAGTGAGGAATTTCGCGTGTGGATTCGGCGGGCTGCAGCCATACCAGATGTATTCTGTGCAAAATGTCGATGTCAGAGTTCAAAGTACCGGTACAGTGTTTTTGTGTTGTTGCTTTGTAGCAGCTACATCTACGTTGTCATTTCGTTCTTTTCGTATCATCTTCTTCGTAGCTGTTATTTTCGCTTTCGAAACTGCAAAGAGCAGTATGCTAGAGGCGTCACGCCGCGTCAGGGATGGACGACGCTGCTGCTGGCAGTGCTGCTGCTGAGCTCCTTCAGAGTTCCGAACTCTCAGTGAAGTCGTTGCACTTGTATTTTGTAATCTCAAAATACTGATTAGTCCGGCGAATGTACATGCACTAGTATCTGGTTTTGCCCAATAATATTGAAGAATCACCTTGCTTGAGAAAATGGATGGCCCCTGATTGTTGAGAAAGCCTGTATTTGCATATATCACCCTACTCTGCTCATCTGCTAAGTTAGATTTGACCCAAACCCACCCAGTTGTTGATCACAGATAATCGCTCCTCCTGAAAATTGGTCAAAACGGATTTATCTCGTTTTGCAATGAAGCCCTTCATGTACAGTATTCAGTAATGTACATGTACTTGTACCGGTACATGTATTATACAGTACATGTATACATGTTCCCCTGACTGATCCTATGTACATGACTGTATTATAACTTTAGAGTTCTAGTTAGGCTTCGAGTAATTCGACTTTAGAGTAAAACTTCCCCACACACGTACATGTACATGTCAACAAGCCACTGTACATGTACTTGTACGGACAAGAAAAACGCACAACAGAGAGGTAATGCAAAAACAGTACACAAGACAACATTCAAGGAAAACCTGACTCTGCCAAAACTATCAGCGAGTTGACGACAGGAAAGGTTTTACTGGAGCAACTACCGAGACACAATCATGTGTGAGAGTAGCTACTGGCGGTTACCATGGTTACTTGCTTTTGATATTATCACAATGATGCCTTTAGAGACTCAAAATGTGACATACAGTCCGTATCGCCTATAAGGTTGGCGGCTATAGTAATATACCGGATATAGTGATCAATTTCTCAAATTCATTTTCATTTGCCATAACTAAGTATACACAGTTATCGCGTATAGTAATAATCGTCTTTTGTAATATATCGCCTATAGTGATCAAATTCATATTTCAAAAGACGTTTATTACACTATTTTTGCATCGGTTATAGTGATTGGTGTGAAATCAAGCGATGTCAGAGGAGAACAGGGTGTTACTTCTTCGTGAAGAACTTGTCCAGGGAGTGTTGTTTGGTGAGTTTTGCTTGTACAAGTAAAAAATATGCCTCCATCGTGAGGAAATCCTGATTTTGTGTGTCAGGAGCTACAGCCAGCTACATGTATAATATTATGACATTGTACATGTATGTAGTGCGTATATATGTGCACGGCGCGCTGAGTCGTTTGACACCCCAATCGCATACATTGCATGGAGTATCGGTCATAGTAATATATCGCTTAGTGATAAAATGCTCAGAATCAAACACCAACGCTATAGGCGATACTGACTGTACAACTAGGAGAGGCCCCTACTGGCCCTAGGCCCTTTGCTGCAATTTTAAAAATACTTCAAAAAATATTTCATTGCGTGGGTGCAACAAACTCAGATTATAATATTATTATTTTTATACAAACATGCAATGACGTGATGGGGTGAGCTGCTAGCGCTAGCTATCGGAGTTCCAGCAAGTAAAGGTCGGACTCGAAGCTCGATCGCTTTTCTGATGGCCGGCCCCGCAGTGGTCGCCTACGCATCCATGCTTGGCCCGAGTAGAGTCACACTGGCACTACATTGTACATTCCAGAGTCCAGACCAGTACAGTTTTGGGTGCGCCCGGGCCGTAGATCTACTCTACGCACGCACCCGGTACCCATGATCTACAAGCTGCTGTCATTACTACCAGACAGCAGTGTCGGCTAGCTACTTCTACACGATGTAGTGCTAGAACGCGGCAAGCATGATGTGTCTGGGGTTGTATATAACTGCTGCCGGACTGAAGACGGATCAGTTTCGGGTGGTAGACTACTGTACTCGTAGTTGATCTGCGTTGCTTCTTGCTTTTCGAATTGCGTGCGTAGACTCAAGAGGTTCCACTTTATTTTTGGTTCGACTGAGAATTTCTCAGTTTGTGCAGTAGATTTGGTTGTACTAGCGAAGTAACTGTTCTTGGTTGGAGAATCGAATTTACTTGGGCGGCAGAAAGCAATTCTTTGGCTTACCGTCACATTTCGTGAATTCAGGATGTACGTGGGAAGAGGTGAGTGATGAGACCCTCCATGCCTTCTTCTTTTTACCAGCGCGTGCACAAGAAGCTAGGGGTTACACTGACCTATTAGAACAGTAACTGTAGTGCGATGAAATCCGCGCTCGACTAATGGTAATACTGGTAATAGTAATACTAGATTTAGACTTTCGTGTATGGAGGCTCGCTATGCCCGACTGGAGCTAGTACTAGTAGTACTAGTAGAAGAAGACAATGACATTGTGTCGGATCGGCTCTTTTGCATCCACTCAGTGGCTCGTGTCAGTCGCTTTGAACACTTTACCATGTTCAAAGCGGTGCGTTGTAAATCTCTGTGTTACATGCCTGGTCTTGCCAGATGTGTCCTTGTGTTTCGTTACTATTAATGTATTATAGTTGCGGACCGGATATCCAATACTGATATCTACGGCAATGTAATTGTTGATGTGTACGCACTACTGTAACACAGACAGTGCAGTGCGCCAGCTATTGTTTGCGTGCATACAATTGACCCCCTGCAATATTGTGTCCTTCTCTAATTTTTGTGGCTCAACCATTGTGGTGTTCGGTCTCTGTCTTTCTGTTCTTCCCTTGTGTGTATTCTGGTTTAGGAGCATTGCTGTTCGTGACGTACCTGGCGACTATAGCGCTCTGCCGTACGAGCAATGGTGCGGAGTACGCCATATCCGATCGGCTGCTTCTGGACTCGACAGGAATGAGCAGCGTCAACAGTAACCAGTACCTTCACTTCCTTGGCTCCAGTGATGGCTCAGCAAGTGCAGGAATGTGCCTCAGCCCCTCGGTAGGTAACCAATGAACTGTCTACTGACAGTCTGTGTACATAGAGATGATAATGGCAGTGTTGTGTTTGAGGAAGGTGTTGAACTGCAAGATCCCAGGTTGTCGTCTCCATGCATGGCTACTGGTTAGCAGCACGAGGTACACCCGGATTATTACTGGTAGTCCGAGTCGTTGCAACTCATACTGGCCTGAATCTACTCGTTTGACGGTAGTGACGCTGCTTCTTGTGCTGTACAGTTCGTCAAAGACAATGGCCATTATGTCTGTACGACTTGTACGAGTCAGTAGATAAGATTTGATTAGTTGTCTGCCCATTGTCGTTGAAGTATGATTCATGCAGCTTCTATGCATTGCATTGCATGTGTGTGAGTCTGAGTGACTCTAATCTTTCATTCCTCATTGGGGTGTTAATGTCCGCACTAATTGCTCGTTGTATCGTTGTGGCATTCAGTTTGGAGGCTGCTTCGGCTTCTTTGGAGTTGGGACAGTTTAGGCGTGCAAACTGTTCCAGTTACTTTCATGCAAACTACACTACCACACTACCGCACTACCAGTGACAGGGCACTGTGTAGTTCGCCTGTACACTGTACTGGCTTCTGTAGTTTTTATGGTATGGCGCGCTTGTCTGCTGCTCCGTTCTGTGGCTGTCTGTGTGTCTACGTGTTGGCTTGCTAGTTGGGCGCCTGCGCCACACCCGTGTTACAGACGCGGTGACAATGAATACCGGTACTCACTAGGCTTCAGCCCAGACTTCTCAGTTGGTGTAGTTCACATGGTTCAGGCCTGGCCAGACCTTCACTCTGGTCTGGACCTGTGTAAAGCTCAAACTCGAGTCAAAGTACACTACTCACTAGTCACTAGTACTGCTACATGGTCTGTGCTAGTGACTAGTGTCGCAGTGACTAGAACTAAGTAGTATAGTAGTACTAGTAGTGATAGTGTACCAGGGTGTACCAGTACTGCAGTACAGTGACCATGCATGGCACTGGTACTTAGGCTGCAACCACACTACGTACAAAATCAAGTACGCGTTTGCGTTCAGCTTTTAGATAACGCAAGGTCGCATCCACACTGCCATTTTCATGCGCAAGGAATCCTTGCGTTTTGTCAACATTTCTGGGGCCCAGAAAAATCGCGCTGTGAAAATGTATGTACCAAATGTAGTAGTAGTAGTAGTAGAATTTATTATTTTGATAGGGAAGGCCCTACAGACGTTGCCGTCTTGTTACAGGGAACCCTAAGTGCTCTTTACAGAGCGAAACAAAAACGGATAGATGCTCAACCTGACGACACGAGACAGGCAGAGAATTCCACCTATCAGCGCCATGTAGTAGTAGTTTGAAAAAGAGTCGCGAGCGCCTTGACATCCACGTTCAATGCCTCGGTCATCTCCTTCTCTCGGATGGTCCGCTCCAGGCTGTCATCTGGCCCTGCTTCGTCTTCTGGTACGCTGCCCCAAGCTGCATGAGCTTCTCAGTTCGAGATCATCAGCGAGATACAATGTAGTTGCGCGGCATCTCGAACTAACAGTAACAACAGCAGGTAACAGGACTGTCCGGAAATTATACTGAAAGCAAAGTCCTGGCAGAAAAAATCTCATATACTACACACTGACGAGGGAGCCATCTACTACCGACACAGTGCAAGCCTCAACAAGAATTCTAAGAAACATCTACCCGGCCGTATGAAGAACCGAGCGAAACGCAAGGAAAAGGCGAAAAGTTGCTTTCTACAGGGGTACCCGGTTTGCTGAAACGAAACGCAGTGCGTTTTGCGTTTCGCACGCGTTTCCTTGACGACATAAGCAGAAAAGTTGCGTTTACGCAGTTTTGTACCTAGTGTGGTTGCAGCCTTAGTGGTAGGTCAGTCAGCTGAGCAGACTGCAGCTGCAGACAGTCTTGTGTCACATTCGTTGAGTGTGTGTCCCAGGTGCTTGATTCATGGACACATCATGTAATCATGATTGATCATTATTGTATTCAATACCAGCCTGTAACTGCCTCCCACAGAGTACACTAGTGTAATGTGCACATCATTTCAATGACCTTTACTAGTTACTGCCTGCAGGACCTGAGGAAGCAGTTTTGCCTTTTGGTTCCTCATACGGCCATCGCATAGCCTCTCATACGTTGTGTATGAGATACAGCGGTGAAGAGCGCTGGTGGTCAAACAGTTGATATGGCCTGACCGGCCGAGCCAGGTTCCAACGGGCCTGTGCCTAGATTAGGAACTCCAAAGCAGGCAGCGGTAGCAGCCGGAAACTTCAGCCTCCTAACGTAGAGTCTTGGCCGTTCTCAGTCCGGATTACATACAGTGCATAGAATCCATACAGTGCATGCAGTGCCACCACAGCAGTTCTATTCCATTAGTTGTAATTATGGAGTACAGAATTAGTTTGCTGGGTTGCGACTAAGACACTAAGAGGCATCTAGACACATCTATAGACTATAATCATGGGGTGACTGAGTGGCCGTGCTATGCGTCCTGCGTGCGTTTTATCAGGTGTGTGTATATTGTGTGTGGGCACCGTGGCGGCAAGCAGGTGCCCATACCCGTCCAGATGTTATGCTATGCTGCTCATTGCACAGTAATTCAACGCTATATTGTGTCTCCTCTGTTGTGCTTTGCCGCTTCAGCATGCACGGATGGCTGCGGATGCTATCACGGCCCCCTGTATGAGGGGACAATGTTACACACTGAGCACGTCTCTGCGTTTGTCTAAGAAGAACTTTGAAGGCACACTGGTTCACTTGAAAAATATGAATACTAGCATGGGAGGAGAGCTCCGTATTCACTTTGTGAAGAGTTTTCAGGTGAGTTCATGGGCACACGCTTGCATACACAAACACACCTACACACACACACACACACACCTGCACACACGCACACACACGCACACACACACACACACACACACACACACACACACACACACACACACACACACACACACACACATAATAATTATGCGCTTGCGTACACACACAAACCTGCATACACACACAGCATTTCCTGTGAACAGCCATCGATGAAAGATGCTTTGAGGGCAGACATTGTAATTTTAAGATTTGACTTGTGTTGGATCTGTGAAATGGCCACAATTAGCTATGGCTTTGAAATGCAGCTATCAGTTACATCTGAGCGTGTTGAGTATTTGTAGTGTTCGTGTGTGTGTGTAGTATCTTAGTATGTGAAGTGTCTGATTGATCTGTGTGATCTGTATTGGCTTGTGTTCTCTTACAGTTGCGTGTCTACTATCAGGACGATGACACGAAAGCGGAGATGTTTGAGCGGTTCTACTATGGCTTTCGCCGTAACCATTGGCTTCAGCTTCACATTGTCGTGTGTCACGGGTCCATCACGGTTCACGTGGGCTGTAAAAGTCTTTTCAATGTGCAGACGCCGCATTCTCGGTGCCCAGTTGCTGGCGACACATTGAAACTTTGCGTTGGAAAAACGGTGACCGACACATCACCTATCCAGGTAGGTGCTGTAGAAGTCACTGCAGCACTGAATCGCTTTCACTAGCTACTCCTGTTCACTGCCTACAGTGGCAAATAAAATCCCAACCACAGTACACTTCCACAGAGCTGCTAGTTGTGATTGTTTTAGCTGAGGCTGTCCTGGCGGAGGGTGTCTTGGGTTGAGAGGCATGGATGCTGCAAGGAAGCACCAGGGCGGAAAACAATCAACAGCATCATCGATATTTCCACAAAATGAAAAAGTTCAGCTATGACCTGTTTCCACCCATCCACCCCCTGAAGTGAACTACAGTAATAACGACTGCGGATGTAACGACAATTCACGAAAAAAATCCCATCCAACTGTAATACAATACTGTAATAGACTTCGGGTATAACGACACTTCGCGAATAAGGACACTTGTTTGATGCCCCGCCGAGTCAGTGTCGTTATAAGCAAAGTTGAATGTATAATAATGTTATTGACATCTGGTCAACTGTCCATCAGCTACTCAATCTCCGTTGTATGTTTCAGTAATTGATATTTTCCAAACCCACCGCCCACAACTAATTTTGGTTTCATCAACTTTCTTGTCATATGGGTAGTTTATGATCATGCGTGTACATCATTCATGTGCTCCAGGCGGACGTTCGCAACATGGTGATCTTGGGCGGTGACCAGACTGGCCAGCTTTGCCCATTGAGCGTAGGTATGTATGATTGGCCATCGTAATAGCGTAGGTGCAGTGGTGCATGATGAAATTCACGCGCCCCGGGAGCATGCGTTTGAATTTAAATCGTGCAATGCTGGTGGCAACGTGCACAGTACACACACATCTCACATGTCACTTCTGAATGCCTAAACCTATGAAATTTAATCGTCAAGCATTCCTGTGCCACACTTCCGGGCAATTGAATTGCTGTTCACACAGTGAATGCGTAGTCACGACATGTGTACATCTGAGACACAGTATTCATCTAAGTATTCATCTTCTTCTTCTTCTTCTTCTTCTCTCTCTCTCTCTCTCTCTCTCTCTCTCTCTCTCTCTCTCTCTCTCCGTCTCTCTCTCTCTCTCTCTCTCTCTCTCTCTCTCTCTCTCTCTCTCTCTCTCTCTCTTCTCTCTCTCTCTCAGGCTCTGCTCCTTCTTTCTATCCGCACTGCTTGTGTACATGTGATATACTAACAGTTATTAACAGTTAGTATAATATGTTTTCAATTGCTCTGCAGGTATAGATTGAGTCTTCAGGTGCAGTAGTGATGACATGCAGTATTTAACTGGAATATGTTATTGTTTTGCCCGTGCACTTTAAACATGTAGGTAAAGATGTTCTATTGCGCGACATCAACGGTCTTCGGCAGCAAATTCGCACGCTCCAGGATCAGCTAATATATGCCAAGGCTGATTTAGCGGCAGAGCACTCGAACCACTTGTCCGAAATCAGTGTCGCATCGCGGTGCAAGACACAGGCGGCAGAGCTCTTTGGAGAAGTGAAAAAGGCTCAGCAGCAGGTTCGTAGATAGGGGATGCTCTCCGTTACTGTACCATCCAATGTTTTTTTGTTTGTTTGTTTACCATTCGATGCTCTCTCTCTCTCTCTCCCTCTCTCTCCCTCTCTCTCCCTCTCTCTCCCTCTCTCTCTCTCTCTCTCTCCCTCCCTCTCTCTCTCTCTCTCTCTCTCTCTCTCTCTCTCTCTCTCTCTCTCTCTCTCTCTCTCTCTCTCTCTCTCTCTCCCTCCCTCTCTCTCTCTCTCTCTCTCTCTCTCTCTCTCTCTCTCTCTCTCTCTCTCTCTCTCTCTCTCTCTCTCTCTCTCTCTCTCTCTCTCAACAGCCTTGGAGGCTGATTGCCTTTCCTTGTTCTACTGTTTTGATACTTTTTGCAGATCTCGACGATCACGTCTGATTATGACACTACATCTAGTAGGCTGAACCAATGTAGAACAGCGGTGAAGAACATCACCTGCATGGTCAACAATACCATCTATCAAATCGGTGCAATTATTCCACTCCGGACTTGTCAAATCTGCACATGTGTGGTAAGTTTTCCTAGCCTTATTTTAGCCGCACATGGTTGCGGGTCCGCACACCCTTGTGTGTGTGTGTATATGTAGTCTTGTGTATTGTGCTTGGGGACTGGTTGTTGGATGCTGCCCAAGTGATGCGAGGCGTGATTTTTATCAGCCATGCGCAGTGTTGTTCTGCTACGCCATGTCAACATTGACTAGCTCCGTGCTTTGTCCCAACCTGTGTGTCCACGTGCGCTTGAGTAGAGTGGTGTAGAGAAGGGTGGTTGAGTACAGTCGAGTGCTGCTAGCATCAGGCCTGGGTCCAAACAAGCCGGCCTACATACATGTACTTTGGTTTTGAGCTTCTTGATGCATTTTTCTTGACGAACCTGTTTGCGCCTGTTTTTGATGTTGCCTATAGGTTGATGGTCGGGTGGAGTGCGTGGATGAACCATGTACTCCCATTGTGCCAGGCACGGAATCCTTAACATGCCCTTATGGAAGGGTTATACCAAGGAATGTGACCAGCGGAGTTTGCTGTGATACATGCCAATATGGTAAGTCAATGTGCAGGTTTAGCAGAGCACCTGAACGGAGAGAACACTGTGGTGAGATTGAATTATCCAGTCTAGCCCAAAAGGGCAAGTGGTGGGAAACGGGAAAACAGAAATTTGTGAAACCTGTGAGTAGCAGTCAATCTGCACGCTGCACCTTCATTCATGGTATTATTTGGAGCAAGACGACAGACGATTGATTCCAGCAATGGTTTGCAGAATAGGAACGTTTCAACTGAGCAGTCTCCTATAGTAAAAATCCTGGCTTGGTTTGTACCAGTACCATGTTAACTTTCTGGGAAAGGTTGCTATCGGTAAACTGACAGCCGCTCTATCAAGTTACTATTCACACCTTCTTGAAACAGCACTTTCTGCCTTCTAATTCTGTTTTTGCAGTTCCCGGAGCTTGTCGCTACAGGAATAAGTTCTATGAACATGGCAGTGTGTTCAAAAACCTAGACGGAGGTGTTTGCTCGCCTAATTGTTCATGTCAGGTAAGGTTAATTCAGTGTTACAATTAGTCATGCACATCTTGAATGTTCTGGGTTGTTTTTTATGTGATGCGATGTGCCAGTTAGGATTTGGTCTGACATGTATAATGTGGTGTGTATAACTTGACCAGTTGAGATCCACATTACCTTACTCTAGGGGCACTCCAGGTATGGTGGGTTTGTATGATGCCAAGTTTTAGGCCACACTGTCCAGGTGATGTTGTTGTCTGGCTACTGCAATCTATAATGTGTAGTCATCACACATGAGCATTGCCGGGCACTGAGAAACATCAGCCCCGGCACAGAGCTAGTTGAAACACTGGCACTACACTACCCACTATGCACACTCGTACTTTTTTTGAAAGACATTCTGAATCTCATCCGCTGGCAACAGCGTTGACGACATGTTTATATGTCTGAAATTGTCCAGCAAGAATAATTCTGAGCCCACAGGCTGCTGTTTCAGCTGTCTACATGTACATGCATGTGATATGTGTGCATCTGCCCTGTGTTGTGTAGAACCATAAGAAAGTGTGTCCCACTGAGGCCTGTGAACAGTTGCCATGTCAACCGGCTCAACGTTATACACCAGTAGGTCAATGTTGTCCAAGGTGTACAGGTGAGTGACTACATGATCTGTATGATATGTATGTCATATATGTACTATGTAGCATGGATGTAACCCTTATAAGCCTAGGAACATGCTATTACAGTAAAACCTGTGTTCCCGGACCCTGTACTAAGTGGAATCCTGTATCTGTATATTGACCGGACACATGTTCATGCGCCAAAGTGCTGTGGATCGAACATGCATCCCTGGTTCAAGCGGAATCCTGTCATATGAGGACAGTTTCCGCTGCGCCAAGGTCATCAGGTTAGGCCAGGTTTTACTCAACTCATTTCTATCAGTGAATATCGGAACTGCACTCCTTAGCAAATTCTACCAGCATCGGACTTAGTAGAGGCTATAGAGCCTGTATACTTGGCTAGCCAGTGTTGTATACTTGGCTAGCCAGTGTTGGTAGAATATTGTAGAACACTATACAGCTCCCCAACGTAAACTGGTAGAGTTATCACTGTGTGTAGAGTAAATGTACAAGTACTGATGATAGAAGCATAAGTGCACCCTACTTGTGACACATTTCAGTGCATATTGATAATAAGTCAATGTTCAGCATCATAGACTTACTGATTCCAAGCAAAGAATTATCTGGGAAGTAAATATTTCAAGCTGTAGCTAGATTGCCTGAAGTTTGTGCACCTGCATCCTTGCCATTACTCTGGGGAAACAAGTACCTTTACCTATGTGGCCAAAATGATAAAAAGCTCTTTAGTACGAGGTAAGCGATTGCTTTGCTTGCTTCATTGTTGTAGAGTTCGTCAATTGGCTTTTTGTGTACCTTTTGTGTGTTCAGAGGAGGAGAATCCATGTGAAGCCAATCCTTCGCCGTGTGCACGCCATCAAGGAGATGCGCCGTGGACGTGTGTTAACCGTGGTGGCAGAGCCGAGTGTATTTGCTACTTTATTCCATCTGGAGGTGGCTGTTACAGTAAGTCTGAAAAGTAAATGCTTGTCGTCAACTCTGCGATGTACAAACTAACAGTTGCACATACTTCAACGCAACTAAAGCTGCAAGTTTGTATCCCTGGTAATGTTTGAACCCGGAGAGCACTATATAAGTGATGCTCTTTAGGCACAATGTTCATCAGCCTACTCAAGCCTACTTTCGACTGGAAGAAGATAGATATGCTTCTATCACCACTGGATTCAACTACTGAATAGAGATAGTAAATGCAAAGAATATATGGTAGAAAAACGCCGACAACGCTAGTGAGCCACATTGTATGTCAGGCAGCTATGTGAACACATTCGAGCGAAAGGAAGGGCGCGGCAGAACATTGGCCACACAGCCACAAAGCCATCACAAAGGACGAAGCAGCAGATTACCATCCAATGTATGTGTTTGCTACACTAACGAGAGCTTAGCTAGGGTGGGAGAATGTGCACTTCGTGTAAACCACATAAACAGAGCTAACATACAAATGGTTGTGTGCAGGAGGGTCTAGTCGGCTGAGAGCGCAATGTAGCGGTGGAGGTGATACTGAACATTTTCTTCAATGGCCAAGAGTTCTGTCGCACCCTGTAATATTATGTAACGTACAAAGACGTAAACATGATAAATTTATTTATCAAGCAATCAAATAATCATTTTACCGGAGAGCATTGCATTCTCGCTTAGGCCCTAGAGTGATTGGGTGTCTTCATGGTCCCAGTCACATGGCATGCGATCAACTATGGCCTGCCTTGCCATGTACTGTTCTTCTCTGCTCACAGCGGGTCAAGGTCGCAAGTAGGGCAACGCTACGAAATGGAACGGCTCGTGTCGACTTGGAAATCAACATGCCATGTCATTTTGGACATTTTCACTGTAACTGGCTGGCACCAACTGCTGGCACCAACTGCTGGCACTAGACCAACATCTGCCTCTTGCACGTACCACGCCTGCATCCTGGTTAGAGTCGAATGGAAGCTGTTGATAGTACCTAAACTCATAGTTATGCCTGTGTAGATCTAATCACAAGAACTAGCAATTGAATAATAGACCGAGTGGACAAGACGTTCAGGACATGTAGAGCTGCATTAGGAACAAGATTATACCCCGCATGTACATGTATGCTGCATTTCTGAACTCCGCTATAATTCCTTGGGTTCTCTGTGTTCATAAAAAAAGTTATAATTATTGTTTTCTGTATCACTGTGCTTGACACACATGACGATGCCTGCAGACTGTAGAGGTGTTGTTGGAATGACTGGAGAACCTCACCACCTTTGCAGATTTTTAAGAATGTATTCCTTTTCTCATTAGTAACTGCCTCTTCATGGTGGAATCATAAACTTACTTCAAGTATAAGTATAGCCTTCGCATTGCCATATCATTGGATGAGTTCTATAATGTTTTAAAGGTTTATATCAGCATTGCTTGATTATCAATATTGCTAGATCAATATTACTCCAAGGGTGATTTTTAAAAATGTTTCAACTATTCGACATGATTTGCTATAAAGTATTTGACACTGAATAGGTACTGTCCTGGGACTGGTCAAGTTTCACTAAGTCGCTAGGACACAGCAGAATGAAGTGGGGGCACAAGCAATTCCCTGCTTCGTACTAACGTAGAAAAAAAGTCGATGGATGGTAGTTAACCCGAATGATTTCGCCAGGGCGCTGATGTACAGTCCGATCCTGCAGTATTTTACAGAACGATGTACGGTATTTCGTGGAAGTGTGCCGGCTCTCACTGTCCCACCTGTACTGAAATACATGTACCATACTTCTACCCACTAACTTCCACAGACTTCCATCAGCCTCAGACCGAGTAGAGCCGGTAGAGGAAAGTAGAGTCTACCTTTTGGATAGATACATCTACCAAAAGAAGTACAATGCTGCTCAATGAAATCCGGTCGTGCAAGTCAAGTGCGCGCTGGGCGTTACACAGCTGTGAAATGGTGCAGGGCACAAACTTGACTCACGCGACCGGATTTCATTGAACAGCACTGTACTTCTTTTGGTAGATGTGTCGCGCTTTTACCATGTTTTACCATGTACTTAATTATTATAGGTTATATGTTCAATTGGTAGGATCGGGATCCGGATCCACTGGATTCGCACCCTTTCGATCGGTCGAATCCGGATCTGGATCCTTCGGATTTGGATCCAAATGTGACCTTTGTGCGTATATGGCGGGTAAAAATCATTTTTGTCCACACTGTGGTACGCACCCGTTGATCGAGATATGCATAATTATGGCTTGTTGACTTTTTGTACGACGCGCGCGCTCGCGCGATGAGTACGACTTTCACCCTTTTGGGTGACTTGTGAGCGCCATTTTATTACTTCGTCAACATGGCATAGGCATGGGCGGGTAATGCAAGAATTATTGTTATTATTATGGGGGGTGGGGGGATGCGTTTACTGGTGTGGTATCAGGGGTGTCATCGATTGGCGAATCTGGATTGAGTGCGAGCAGGCGGTGTGGTCCGAGCAACGCTGGCCCAATCGAACAAAACAAGGGTGTAGTACGCAAAATGTACGCATATCGTACAAAGATTCTGTGAAAGCTGTCCAAAAACGGCAAAGTCATTTCCACTCCAGCCACTCCCGGTGTGGTCGGATTCCACAAGTACACCTACTCCGGATTCGACCGGATTCGACCAAACGATCACGCTCACTCTGAGCACACTTGCTCGGGATTCGCCCAATCGATCATGCCCCAGGTAATGCTAGCATTATGGCTGGCATTATAGTCCCTTTTTTCCAGGTGGCATAATGCTGGCATTATAACACCGCTTCGCATGCAAAATAGGCATAACAAGCATAATTGCAGGTCGACAACGGTGCCATGCATGAAGCTGGCCAGGTCCAGTTCCGAAATCGTGCATCTGAACCCGTCCGGCTTCGTCCGGAGACTTGACGTTGCAAATCAACCTTCTCAGTGGATTGTTTCGGACAACATGCTCGCTGCTGTTTTTAAGTTTTTTTCTTCTACGCTTTGGCCTTGATCCAAGACGGCCTTCTTAAATCGACTTTTCCAACTTTTAAACTGGCATGATGGAGTGGTATGAGCATTATAAGTGGCATTATATCCTCATATTATGAGCACTGCCTTTAGCATTATCGCATCAAATATCTAGCATTACCCGCCCATGCCTAACATGGCAACAGTCAAGGTTCAAAATAAAGGTGTCTCTGAAGGATCCGATGGATCTGAGATCTGGATCCCGATCCTTACCAATCGAACATGCCCCGAGTGTGCAACTCCAGGCCTGTACATGCATCATGATTCACCACTGGCATCAGGTATATCCTGGGCCAGTGCAGTGCTAGTGGCGTACAAATGATAGCGAATCACTTTTGCACAGTCATGCAGTGGATGGTGTCTTTACCTGAGTGCCGGAGTGGTGCTACATTGCTGAAATTTGAACTGATGCTGCTATGACCAAGGCTGTGAGGTACATGTACATGTAGGGTATCATTATACTCTTGTTCTCTCAGTGACACTTGCATAATCAAGCATATACATGTGTTTTTTGCACTCCATACATAATTTTATTTTCATTATTTTATTGGTTTGGTGAGACTCCCATGATAGGTATCCATTTACCTCTGGAGAATCCGTAAATAAACAAACTGAACTGAAACTGTATTATGTACCCCCCCCCCCCCCCGCCCCGCGACCACGTAAGCGTATTTGTAACTCTTGGTAACCGTATGGAGGGCCTGGGTGGACAACTAATACTTGGGTCTGTTCTGAGCCTCCGATATGACGATGTTACCATGCTTACTACATGTATATATAAAGGATTTTTAAATAAAGAATTATTTAAAAATGTAAAACAAAAGGGATATACATGTACCTCGGATTCCACAGAAAGTCTGTCTGGACCATGTGCGGTCAGCATGTTGCGGCCTGCGAGTCATAGTGCATGCAGTCGCTGCCACAGATTGCGCAGTTCACTTGGTTTCCAGCAGGAGTCGCTCACTCTTCTTGTTCCTGACTGCCATAGATCATAATAGACTCTATCAAGTAATAGTTTGTGTATACTGTAAATTCATCCATTCATTCATTTCATTCTCCAAAAATAAATTGCATTTTATTTACTGTTACTTATGATGACAGTGCAGTAAAATGAGCGCTTGCGAAGTAAGGTCAGAGTGCGGACTCATGACCTCATTCTGTACTGCGCAGGTGCGCTGCTAGCTGGATCCCACGGAACTCCGGAGCGCGCAGTCCGACACCAAGCCTGTGCCTAGCGCCTGTGGTGCAGGGCAGGTCTGATGTCAAGCAACGCCTCGTGTCAGGTCATCAGGTCAAGTTAGTTAGTGCCATGCCTATCTACATATGTATGTAGGCACGGTGGACAATCAACACAATCAATTAAATAATTGCATGATCAATGCATCATAATGAGCTGCTTGCACTGGGTTGGGCCATAGCCACCAGGCGCCGGTCGGCACAGGTAGTTTCCCACACTTACCCGGACCCTCGTCCCTAGCCTAGGGCTATGTCATGTAGAAAGCAGAAAGACAATGACATCATTGCAAACACTCACATAATTATAATTATATACATGCTGTACTGCACTGGTGCACTGACTTCTGACGTTCTGTCTGACAGTTTGGGCCTCACTCCGTCAAGCGTCGGTGCCCCACACAGAGCTTTCAGAACTTTCACAGGCCCCTCGGCGAGAGTCTCAGTGATGTCTGACTGATGAGCAGTCCTCACTCCTCAGCTACATGTAGCTCCGCTGACGAGCAGGCACCACAATGACTATGTCCATGGCCTATGCTATGGTCACTCACCAGTCCAGCCCTGGCCTGGGCTGATCCAGGCATGGCAGGCATCCAAGTCTTCGCCTGCATACGTTCTTGGAAGGCGACGGTACATTCCAGATTGCTCACGCCGCAAAGCCGTAGGTCATGAATGACAGGAGAGATAACTGATGTGACGATGACCACGCGCAGCACTATGCGCGCACGGACCGGTCATGTAAGTTGAATGATGTAACGCTACTGTATGAATTATGATACTCAGTATGACTCGACTATGAACCTGTTTAAAAAAGAAATTTCGTGTGTGAAGTATGAATCACTACGCTATACTACCTATAGCCAAACAAGCGTGGTATACATGTACTCGTAGTGAGGCATGAAGTCAGAACTGAGAAGAAGATGACAGTCACCAAGGGCATATCGACAGCCGATCCTGGGACACTGATTTGTATCGCCAGCATTGTGTAGTGTGAACACCGAACCGTGGGCGTGGTACACTCACATGTCATTGACACCCCGGTGCGGTCCCAGAGTGCCAGACGCCACCACCTGTGACTTCAGCGGAATCAGCGCGGCAATACTGACCAATGGCTTGTATTTCTCTAATCTAAAGTAAGAGTCGAAGTGTGTAAAGACTTGTACAATGTCATGCAAGCGTATCAAACTAATCACATGTAGCTATCATACGTCCGCGTTACCACCGGCTTTACGTGTTGAGAATTACTAGAAACACTTGAAGTGTGTAGTACTAAAGTCAAGTTAGTAATAGTTGGCACATCCGCGCTACCACAGAGAAACACAACCAGCTTTTTGGAAGTTTCGCTATCGTTAGTACATGTATTGACATAATAATTATAAACCTCCTATGCATGTACATGTTGGGATGAGAAGAGAGGAGAGACCTGCAGACAGTGTAGGTATTGTTTTCTTATTCATTCTTACAGCCTCCTTTATGGGCAGAATAAAGACAATGAATATCTTTTCCCAAGTGTTCCACAAAATTTCAACTCGAAATTCTAAAAAGGAAACTCAAAAATCACAACAGCTGTCTGCATAATACCAACAGACCTACACATGTACATGACTGACACGTAGGTCAGCGAGCTATGCAGTATCTTAGTTAGTTTAAACTAGTTATCCAGTCAAATGAAATAGACATGCATGTACATGATGTGTGGAAAGCGAAACTGTAATACCGCTCATACAGTGTAAAATTAACCCAGTACTCGGGCCTCTGCCTGCTTATGCCGTAGTAATGCAGTAATCATGGTAATGGCCAGCAGCAAAGGTGTCACCCACACTTTCTTCTGACTCATACTCTACCTGCTACAGTGCTAGGCGACATACCAGTAGTAGGACCTGGTCTACGTAGAAGTACAGTCGAACCTCTTTAGCCAAGTAGTTTAGGACGAACACCAAGGGACCGACGGTATTTGTTCACAATAACGGGAGTTCTTCTTATCCATTTTGTCTTACCCAGGTAGTACTTCTACTACTACTAGTACTACTACAGTAGTACTAGTAGTAGTACGGGGGGGGGGGGGGGGGGCTTGCCGGTGCAGTCTGCAGTGTGACTCATGGTAACGCTATTCATTAGGCTATTATAGGGCACTGCATGTAGACTCCACCGCAGTCGATGCCGTGTAACATGGTAACACCACGGAGACACCTGGAGTCTGGACACAACACCTTACTTGTCTTGCAAGTCTGAAACTACTTGGAAGCAAAGCAGTCGATTTCGTTGGCCAGATCGAACGTTACAGAAGTAATAGTTTGACCGGGTATTTTGCCGCTGGGCTGCCAAACAAAGTCAATGAAATAACTGTGACTTGTGAATGTGAGTGCTTCGGATAGCGAAGGTACGTAGAGGAGTCTACGTACGCGAAGTAACAGTTCATTGTGCTAGTAAACCCACAAAGAGGAACGTCGTTTACATAACGGTTGGGGGAGGCGAGCATGCAGTCATTGCTGTTTTGGCTCTATCTCTGGTAACTACAGCACCTCGAGAATGAATTGCTTTTTGTCAACCGGTAAGCCTTGTTTTCGCTTGGGCATAACAACATGTCACATGGAATTTAATTGTCTGTATTTTCTGTAGATGTCGCTTCATGTCCAATTATTTTCTTGCAATCTAAAAAAGCAAGTGCACTTCGCAAAATGGACCATTACGGAGATCTGTCTGTTAAAAATCACTCACACATGCTAGAGTACAAGCATTACTTGGCAAATCCACCAGATCCAGCGCTGTTCCAGTGTTCGTGTCATTTGTCGCTGTGATGTCGCCGTGTCGGATGGAGCCGATGCAAGAGCTTTGCGGCGCAAGCACTAGCAAACCAATGCTTCCGATGCCAACCGCGTGTGTACTGTGTGTGTACTTTCCTCTCATCTCCTCCAGTGCTGCTAGGCCTGGCTTATGCGGTGTCCAGTGGACGGGCGGTGCCGGCGCCTGTGACCTCGCCAGAAGAACCACGGCTAGGAGAACCACTGATAATGATATCGAACACATTGATTCGGAGGCATCTAAATGGTCTAGTAGTGGGAGACAATCAAGTGATTTCTTCAGGGCCGCAGCCGTATTTCCACTTTACTGGACAGCAAGGTGGTGGCATGTGTTTGGACCCAGGCGTAAGATACTATTTGTTGGAAACTAAAAGAATTCCTAGTACTAGTAGTAGTAATACTTGTGCTGTCAATGCCGTTCTTGCATGAATATGATCAAAATTAATACCATGGCTGCCATAGCTACGCTGTCAGGATTTTCCTGCTGGCAAAGTCATGACGTCTTGGATGGGCAATGGGCATGACTTGTGTGTGTGTGTGTGTGTGTGTGTGTGTGTGTGTGTGTGTGTGTGTGTGTGGTGTGTGTGTGTGGTGTGTGTGTGTGTGGTGTGTGTGTGTGTGGTGTGTGTGTGTGGGGGGGGGGGGGGGCAGGGGTACCTGCAGTTGGATCCCGGGACGGATACCCTGATGCCGTCAATCCTTTTTCTGGACCTTGTCCTCACCCACTTACTGAGGTGTGGTGAGCCCATAAGTGGGATCATTTCAAGTCCACCCTAGTTTGGGGATTTTCAGGGGGTGTCGGCCGTTGGGTGGTTCAATGGCCAATTGAGTCCTCTTTCCAATATTCCTTTTGAGTCTCTCTCCCCTCTCCCGGGGAGACCCACGTGACCAGTTTTGGCAGTGAGGAGCAAGTACAAAGTACAAGTACAAGTGTGTGTGTGTGCATGGCTGTGGCTATGGCTGTGTGATGTAGACTAGGCTGAATAGTGACGGTCAATTCTTCAGCCTTGCAAGCTGTTGAATGGTGCAATCCCAGCACATGTTACTATGCCTTCTGCTGTAGCATCACTATCACCGCCTCCGGCGATGGGCGTCATAAGGTGTGTGTGTGTGGTGGTGTGCGCGTGCGCGCACGTATGTATGTATGTGTGCGTGTGTATATATATATATATATATGTGTGTGTGTGTGTGTGTGTGTGTGTGTATTTACGCGCACACGCGCGCTTGCGTATACTGTTGTGTCGCGTATAAAAGCATGACCCGTATAGAAGCATGACTAGAATAGAAGCAGATTTTTGAAGAGCGCCGTGACACAGAAGCACGATTTGAATAGAAGCATACATGCAAGTACAGTGCGTATGGGTGATAGCGTGGTCGTGTAAAAGAATATACTGCCTACAAGAATGAACTCTCTCATGTTTTCATAATCATAACATTGGTTTCAAGTGCACATTTATTCTTACAAGCAATTTTATCGTACAGTAGAATATATCGGTCCTAAGAATGGACTTTGTGTAGCAAAACATGCCAGGTTAGTGCAAAGTATACCGCCTGTAGTAATAACATCCGTCCAATGCAATTCTGCTCTGACTCGCGTTGGGTTGTAGTGCTGCAGGTTCAACTGTTGTGGTCGTGTAACTCATGTTGCATAGCCACATGGTAAGCATGTAACAGTATGTGACTATGACCCGCCGCATGCACAGTAGCACTACATTGCATGTACGATGATCTTCCTGCCTCTGCGCACATGCACATGATAGGTCACACTTGATTTATTGTGTGTAAGAAATATCGGAAATAAGAATAGAAAATCGTTTTTCAAACACCCACGCCATAACCGATACCTACTGTACATGTATGTGCACACTACATGCATGACAATGTGCACTGTACAGTGTAGACTGAAGATTTTGACGTAGAAATATGTTTTGAATAGAAGCATAACTTGAATAGAAGCATGGTTTGAGCCCCGGCTTATACGGCCGTAAGCACCTGCTTTTATACACGACATCACGCCGTGACGGTATGCGTGCGTGCCCGCGCACATGTACGTGTGTATGTGTGTATGTGTCCATTTCAAAACAAAGGCTACTCACAGACTGGGAGCTAGATGGCACCGTTCCACTGTGATATACCTAGTAATTGATAAGATCAGACTATAGAGAACACGAAGCGGCACGTCATGCGGTCATGCGTGAGTCATGCAGTCATGCATGAGTCTTATCTGGGAGGAACGTGTCGGTCTCCCAGTCATCTGCAAATCTGGGTGACCTACTTGGCAGTTAAAAATGCATGGTAAATGTGCCGAGTCAGTTTGAATTGGGCCAGGAGAAAAGAGAGACACATTGCCAAGCTAACAAACCTTGATTCTTGAAAGAGTGATGATATTCAGTAGCTGACAGTTTGCGGCATGCTGTTCATGGTGTTGCTAGTACTACGTTGCATGCTTTGCTGGATGTGATACTGATCACTGTCACTCTGTCCCCTGCTGCTCTGTCCGCGCTCTGTCCCGTGCTGCTCTTCGCTCCCAGGATTCCCGGTACGCGCTGGAGTTCATGGGCAGAGCATGTGGCCAGCAGCAATGCCACACTCACACCACTGCCATCCGCGTATTGAAGAAGAACTTCGCCGGCACGCTGATGGAGTTTACGTCTCAACACGTGCTTGGAGGGACTCTGCGTGTTTCGTTTTCAAAGAGCTTTAACGTAAGTATATGCTGCGATGATGCCTGTTGCACTCCAGTATAATTACTATGCATAGGCATGCAGACACGTAGTGTGCCGGATGAGTCCCCTGTGCATCTGGATTCTGGAATGTGGTGATATCCATATACTGTGCTTCACAAGTCAAGTCAAGGCGTACATGTATAATTATGTATGTACAGTGTGCGTGTGTATGTACTGAAGACTGAAGTATGTGTGTTTGTGAAAAATGTACAAAAGAAAATGAAAAATAAGATTCACTGGCCAGAAAAGTCACTTCAATCAGCTGTGTGGTGGATACCAGACTATAATTGTGGCGGGCAATTCATCAGCTCTTGAAGCTGCTGAATGGTGTAATTCCAACCGTGCACAAATTACAACATGTACATGTATGTCAAATATAGCTTGTTCGCTATAATTGCTTCAACGATGGGCGGGTGTGAGTAAGTATGTGTATGGATGTGTGTGTGTGTGTACGTGTTTGTGTGTGTGTGTGTGTGTGTGTGTGTGTGTGTGTGTGCGTGTGCGCGCGCGTGTGTGTGTGTGTGTGTGTGTGTGTGTGTGGTCGCACACGTCTTTCTTCTCTTTCTCATTCTCCTAGCTCTTCCGCTTTCATTCTCCTGGGTGGTTACCAACAGCCAGTGTATGCCGGAGTATGTGGTATGGTGTGTGTGTCGAAAAAGAAAAGAAAAAATGGAAAAATGAAATATAGGGATTCACTGGCCAGAAAAAGTCACTTCAATCAGCTGTGTGGTGGATACCAGGCTAAAAATAGTGGCGGTCAATTCATCAGCCTTGCAAACTGTTGAATCATGGTGCAATCCCAGCACAAGTTGCTATGTCTAACATAGCTGTTCGCTATCATCGCTTCCGATGGGCAGGTCCGAGGTCTGAGGTGTGTGTGTGTGTGTGTGTGTGTGTGTGTGTGTGTGTGTGTGTGTCCCATATGGTGCAGTGGTATGTGCAGCGATTTCCAATCGATAGATTGCGGGTTCGATTCCCGACGATTATGGTCACACACGTCTTTCTTCTCTTTCTCAGACTCTTCCTGACTTTTCTTTCATTCTCCTGGGTGGTTACCAACAGCCAGTGCATGCCGGAGTATGTGGTGTGATGTGTGTGCAGGGAAAAAAAATGAAAAAATGAAAAGACCAAAAAAAGGGATTCACTGGCCAGAAAATGTCACTCCAAATAGCTGTATGGTGTAGACCAGGCTGAATAGTGACGGTCAATTCTCCAGCCTTGCAAGCTGTTGAATGGTGTAATCCCAGCACAAGTTGCTATGGCTTCTGCCGTAGCATTGCTATCATCGCCTCCGGCGATGGGCGTCAAAGGTGTGTGTGCATGTGTGTATCCATTTTCTGGGGTAAAAAAAAAAGGTCAAGTCGCAGATTACTTCAGCAGAAGGTATTAGAACGGGTGCATAAGATAACGTAATAGGAGTACACCAGCCTTGACAATCGCCTGCAGTGCAGCTGTGTTCTGCACTCAGAGAGCATCACTTTGACATGTGCATCGCATAATGACACGTGCACCGCATATTAGCATGTGCACCGCATAATGACATGTGCATCGCGTATTGACAGGTGCATCGCATATTGACATGTGAATTCCACTCAAATGTTAACTTCCCTGTAACAAACGAATTGCTCGAGCCCGGAGAGTACCTTCTAGCACAGTCTGATGTGTAAGTAAACGATGTACCGGTTTTCTTATCACTGCCAGGATACTAATAGCTATATTGCTCATTATGGTGAAAGATGCGGCATGGGTGTTTTGTCCTTTCTTTCCCTCACGGTGTGGGTTGTGCTGCAGATGAGGATACACTATAAGACACAGAGCTCTCAGGCTGTTCAGGCTGAAACGTACTACTATGGGTTTCCACGCAACCGCTGGGTGCAGCTTAACATTGTCGTGTGCCGTGACACACTCACCGTGTACGTCAACTGTCAGCGCTTGTTCCATACCCTTCTAAATGGTCACATCAGATGTCCAGTAGCCGACGTAACATCAAGTGTTTGTGTTGGAAAAAGTGTCGACCAGCAATCCTCACCGATAACTGTGAGTTCTATATCGTGAAGGATTTCCAAAGTGATAAACCTTTTTTTTTTTTTTAAATCTTCCTGCAGTCCACGGAAGTCTGGATTAGAGGAGAGGTTTTAGCTGTTCTTAGGGTTTTTGGCTGTATTGGCCACTTTCAAGCTTCCTCTTTGCAGTGCTGAATACGTGAAAATACAATATCTGCCTATACTGAGGCGTTGTTGTATTCGCGGTAACTCTTGACTGCATTGTATTGGTTTTCCAATCAATAGGGGTGAAACGAGTATCTATTTTGACCAATCGATCACTCGTTCATAATATTCGATCGAGTATCCGATTATTTCGAGTATTTTATCAAAATTCAAAAGCACTAGATTTGCGAGTTGTCGACCAATAAGAAATTATCTGTGAACATAGAACAAAAGTCGCCAACGTCTTGTACAGAGTGTAAAGTAACGATTTTCATCAGTACTTTCATATCTCAGAACGTTACTTGCCGGTGTGATTGCATCGTCCAATTCTTAAAATACTGACTCAAAGCCATGCATAACGCATGCATACCAGTGGACCAGCGGTACAACAAAAGTTTTTGAAAAATACAATGCCAATACAAAAAAAACCCAAAAAAACGATCGAGTGCAAAATTTCGAATACTCGCTCATTTGAAATTTTCGAACGAATACTCGAATATTCGAACTAATCATTTCACCCCTACCAATCAACCAACTAAACACAGCCTCGATATTAAAAAATTCTTACGGCAGGGGGGGGGGGCTGTTTTCGCATGTTATGTGACGTGACTGATAGGGTCCAGCGGATAATGCTCCGAAAATGCGTATAATGCTAACCATAATGCTCCAAAAACTGCCTTATAATGCTGATTTTAATGCTTCAGCAAGGGATATAATGCTCTTGGTTTGGGACAAAAATGGAAGAAAGTTTGCAAATTGTCAAACTTCCAGGAAATTATGCATATCGTCGATCTGCCTCTGAAGCTGCCACATTATCTCTCACGAGCTCCACCACTTCTTAGCACTATAAGACATGATTGCTTCTCCATTGGCTGATCTCCATTCCAACTTTGATGCAGGGTTGTGGCAGAATAGTCGGTGTATCATATCTTTCCCCTAATTATCCATGTAGTGAGAGATTACCCCGCCATTATGGCAGCAGGGAATTTTCTAGAACCGCCCCAACCGGTTTTCGACCGGTTGAAATTGTTGGCGACCGGTTGAAAAGTTACAAATCAGTTCCAACCGCCCGTAATTTTCTGTGGGTGAATGGAGCTGTGAATGGTCAAACGCTTTTTTCTGGACGGACACTTCCAGCGAAGCCGCGTGGGCTGGTACTAGGGTCACGAGTTTGTACTCCAGCACCAAGAAATCTGTTAAATTGCTGTTGAGTGCCATATTTGGGTTGTATTTTGAAAATTTTTTCCAGAGGGGGGGGACCCCCCGACGCCCCCACTCTTCATTGGACCGTAACCGGTTGGAAATTTGTCCTAGAATACACCCTGGCCGCAGGTAGTCATTCATTGTTGGGATGAAGTTTATCTTGGCAAATAGTACTCCTGCCTGCAGACAAGCTGTCACTGCGTCCACTCTGTGAATAATGTCTTCTTCTGAAACACTAGACGTGAGGCCAGCTCCTGAGAGCCGATCTCAGATCGAGATCCCTCCCATTTGCGGAAATCCTGAAAACACGTGGTCAGAAGTTATTTTGCCACCCTACATCCTTTGCTTGTGCTCTCATCTTCTCCTTGAGAAGGTGTGTAGACGTATGGTTTGCCACAATACTCTTCTTTTCTGATAGCATTTGACTGTAGGCCTGGCATTACAACAGTCCACAACTACATGTATACGTGCTTCATCAGGAAAGTAAGACTAGCGCTGAGCGCTCCAATCGACTTGGTACTGCGTCCATGAGAAATTCTAGTTCTTTTCCAGCCTCCTGAGCTGGACTCGGCAAAGGCAGTTCTTTTGGAGCGAGCTCTTTCTGTTTATAGCTGTTCATTCATCCTAGTCCAAATTTATCAATGCATCAGTGTCTACTTCAGTATCGCTAGAGATGCTGTCGCCAGAGCCTATGGCACAACGAGAAAACTCTTCTTCGTCTGTTTGATATTCACTTTGCGTATGTCTCCTACATAGCTCTCTATTATTCTAAAAGAAACCGCGTAAATAATTTCTCCGGATTTGTGTAACTGCCTCGGTTGGGCATGCATGCGTCATGGCTTGTATGCATTTACCTGACCACATCGCGCGCTACATAACGTTTTATCAAGAGTACAGTTATGTACTCTTGGTTTCATGAAGCGATGGGCTAGGTAAATGTAGCATTAGTGCTAAAGGTGTTACCATGGTTACGTGTCTACACAATCACAAAGTCATGTGCCGGTACAATGCATAAGGTCTGGTTGCACCTCATGTCATGATCATCGTAGCCGATTGTTGACAAAAAGACAAAAACCTGGGATTTCCCGATATTACACAGTATGAAACTCGTTACGCCGCTCAAACCTCACATAATGCTCGTTTTGTTCCTTTCTAATGCTCCATAATGCTCTGATGCTCGGATAGTCTTATAATGCCGAAGATAATGCCGGCATTATCCGCTGGACCCTAGTGACTGATCCAATCATACTGCCATACCGTATTTCCTCGATTAATAGACCCGGTCTTTTTCTTTTTTTAAGAGGGTCTCTTATTTGGGCATGGTCCATTATTCGAGCACGGTCCACTATATTTTCATCGGCACATCCCTGGAAATGGTGACTTTTTTAACACGTCATAATATAGAAGTTCTATATTATGACATGTTAAAAATCCACCATTTCCAGCGATAAGCCGATGAAAATATAGTGGCCCGTGCTCAAATAATGAAAGAAAGCACTAGCCACTACAAAAATTGTAGGTGCGCAACCTAAAATCGCGTCCTTTTTTGATCCAGCACGTGCTTTCTTAGTGCGCATGCGCAAAGCGATGAACTCAAATAAGAGACCGGGTCTCTTATTCGGGCATGGTCTACTATTTTTCCGTGAGGCCTCTAGGAGGGTCTACTATTTGAGCATGGTCTATTATTCGAGCAGGGTCCATTAATCGAGGAAATACGGTATGTTATTTTTCTTGTGCCTCTAGCTCATAAGCTTAGGTGTCGTACATAATTATAATACCCGCATAATAAAATGAATAGGATCGATTAATAAAGGGGTAAACAGCAGCATTCGGAACTATAAAGATTTTCATCAACCACCACACCCGTGATATCTGCGCTCTCCAGCCGACCTCGACACATTGCTACAGCACACCACCGGCAAAGCGACACATTCGTTGGTACTGAACTCCTTCATACCTCAATTGACGAGAGTTTATACTTGACACAGCTGCATGAAGGAATTCAGTACCAACGGATGTGTCGCTTTGCTAGTGGTGTGCTGTGCCAATGTGTCGAGGTTGGCTGGAGAGCGCAGTTATCGCGTGGTGGTGGTGGTTGATGAAGGATCGGTTAATCATACATAATTGTTGTTGTCCAGTCCCCGAGATCCCAAGCGATTATGTACAGTAAAACCTGTAACTGTTAGACGGCCACCGTGACTAGCGACCAACCTGGTAATTTCGACCATTTCGCCAGGCACGGACGGTCTCACATTCGAAATTAACTGCTACTAGTGACTACCTGCTCAACATGACCAGCGACCGCCTTTTCTTGTCCCAAGGTCGATTTTTGACCAGTACCTAGCGACCGAGAGTGTAGGAAATCAAAGGTTGTTTGGAGCTCCTTCTTTGAAATTTTCATGATTTTCCTGTAAGTTTTCCATGGTCTTGAACAGACTCTTTTGATGCTGCAACTGAAAAATGAACGCAGGTTCATTCGGCTTTGGAAAGCAATACACCTGTCATGGTTTCAAGTGCTACAAACATGATAGAAAATGTCTTTGAGAGCGAGAGTGTCGTAGGTGCTCTCGGATTGATGCTACTGCTTGAATGCCGGAGAAATGAAGACCGTGAGATGCTCTGTCCATCACGCACTAGTGCCCAGTCGCACAGATGAACACTGCAGTTCTAATATTCTACGGACCGTAGTACGGTACGTTGCAGTGGCTCGGCTACTGTGGCAATGGATGTTGATAAACTTTGTCGTTTCAACAAGAAATTTAAAGCCCAGTGCCATGCAAAACTTCCACAGGGAACACTTGGCCCGTGCCCACAGAAGTATACTGTAGTAACTGAGTTTGATATCAACAGTACAACGTAATTTTTTCTCTCTCAAAATGCTGTGTGATCTGTAATAAGAATGGCATTGCGCACATGTGGGGTAATTGTATTAGCCGGCTTCGTTTGGACATGCATATCATATAATGGGATCCACATATGGTCACGTGGTGCGAACCTCCAACTGAAGACCACCTGCCACTAGAGGCCGCTTTTCACCCCAAGGTTGAGGGGGGGGGGGCGTTAGTTACAGATCTTATTGTATTAGAGAGGTTTTAAGATGCACGTTATTTTTGACGTGACGTGAAATTTCAGCTCGCGTTATTTGGCTCGCGCGTTGAAAACAACGTGAGTGACCTGCAGCTCACGTCGGAATTTGGAGTTTTACACCAAATTTGACGTGAAATTGCGCGTCACGTCAGAAATAAAGTGCATCTTAAGTTCTTAACCTCTCTATCATCAGGACTTGACCTGTATACGGCATTGTACAGACATCACCTACTAGTATTATAGTATTGCAGAGTTCCGATATCCTTTTTCTACCAAACGTTTTGTCAATGGTGTGGCCTATAGATGGACGTTCGTGACATGGCCTTGATGGCTGGTGATGCAACTGAACATTTATGTCCTGAACTTCATGGTAAGAAGCTTGGCTAGTGCTCTCGCGCCCCCCCCCCCCCCCTCTCTCTCTCTCTCTCTCTCTCTCTCTCTCTCTCTCTCTCTCTCTCTCTCTCTCTCTCTCTCTCTCTCTCTCTCTCTCTCTCTCTCTCTCTCTCTCTCTCTCTCTCTCTCTCTCTCTCTCTCTCTCTCTCTCTCTCTCTTGCTCTCGGTGTCCATCGCCCATTTATCAACTGTTCTACTGAATGCATGCGAATGAGTTACATGATGATTTCAAATGAGCCGGACCATGGCCAATGCATGACCTGGGCACGGAGTACATATTTATCATGTTTTCATTTTCTGGCCGCTGGGGCAATTCAGTGTCAATTTTCTATATCGCACATAGGAACAGGGTAGCCGATTCCATCACTTAGTCAAAACAGATCATTTCCCTTTAAAGGCGAAATGATTAAAAAAGCTTCAGACCCATTCTCAAGTGAATACACGGACGTGAAGCTCAGCAAGATAAACTTTCATTACCCACACACCCATACGCGCACATACACAGCATACAGTGGGAGACACAGCGGGGGACAATGGAGCTTGCAGTGCTCATTTCATTGGAAATTATCTGGACATGTATACGTCAGCACCCTTACTTGCATTGTGCATCTTCTTCAGCCATATCAGTTATTGAGCATAACATGACGCAACTCAAGCAGACCCGAGAAAGCCTTATTCAGGAGATAGAAGACACAAATTCCGAGATGAAATTTGAAATGGCATCTCGCATGGAGCAGACTGTGGAGAAGGAGAAGTGCCGGACAAATTCCGAGATGCTACATGAAAATGTCATGGCACGAACTAGAGACGTGAGTACAGTTTGAAAATGTACTGGGACTAGCTACACTATCTGCACAATATGCGTTGGACATGTGTGTATGTGCGTGCGTGTGTGTGTGTGTGTGTTGCACACGCGTGTGTGCCCATGTGTGCGTGCATATGTGTATATATTTTGTGCATATACTCAATCTGCGGACAGAACTGTTTCGTCCTTTGTGGACTCATCAGCGCAGCACAGAGAAAACAAGGCCGAACCGGATATTTTTCATTGCTATCAGGTTCGGCCTCGTTTTCTCTGTGCTGCGCTGATGAGTCCACAAAGGACGAAACAGTTCTATCCGCAGATTGAGCTTTGCATAATGCAGTCAGCAAATGCACTGCCCCACATGAGAGTGCTCAACTACTACAAGAGCTGGAGCGAAATACTCGATCTGTGGACAGAACTGTTTCGTCCTTTGTGGACTCATCAGCGCAGCACAGAGAAAATGAGTGCCGAACCTGAAAAACATTTTTTCCCCGAATGTACCTTGTGAGTGTGTTGATATGGTTGCTGTGTTGTTGCTGACCTAGATCGTAATCATGACGGAGCAAGTGGACTCTGTGCAAGAACAACTGGTATCATGTACACGTGATGTGGCCAACATTACCTGTAACGTCAGCGGAACTCTGTATGCTGTCGGCTCCAGTGTGCCACATCAATGCCAGATCTGTGAATGTGCGGTAAGTATTACTCCTGGGTGGTTGAATCATTCCGGAAAGGAACAGGGTGGAGATAAAACCGGCTGCTCAAGGTTGACTCCATCTAGGACATGCACTTCCTGTGGAGAGGAAACAAAAAAAGGACTAGCTGGAGGGAAGAAAACAGATGCAACCGTGTAGAGCACCGGCCCAGGCCCAAGGTACTTGAATGAAAATCCAGTGCGAACAGAGGTTGAAACAGACTGGTTAAAAATAGACCGAGAAATGGTAAGAGGGCAGGTTCTACACCGTTGTAACTATGCCAAGATTCTATGTACATGTATACGGGTGAGCGGTGTTTGTAGTTTCAAAGGTTGCAGTCCATAGCTTGATTACTGATGTACAAGTAATGATTAAAAGTACTTCTGTGGATGCGAAGAAAGACAGACCGCTGCAAATTGTGTACTCATACTCTCGTAAGTGATACCCAGGGCCTGCTGGAGAGCCGGGTCAGCCGGGTCACGCGCCCGGCTGGGGAACTGCACGACCTGGCTGAACAGATAACACCGGGTCCAGTCTGACCCGGCTGAAAAATGTCTCAAACTGACAATGGATTCATAAAATTCCAGTATTTTACGACTCGCGGACCCCATCTCTTGCAAATCTAGCGCAACCGTACACACTACAGTCTACAAGCGACAGAAACTCGGCTAGGGTCAACTGCGGTCACGTCAACTGGTTCGAGCACGATCTGGCCAGCTAGCGCCGGCGAGCAGGAAGTCAGGACATACAAAGTCGATGGGGCAGGCAGTCAAAAGCGTTACTTTGAAGTTTTTGGCTATAGCCTTGACACAGTTGCAATTTTTCAGCCGACTGGTGATTTGGACGATGGAGCCCGCAGCGAAGAGAAAAAGAACTCACGCTTTCCAAGACTCTTGGAAGAAAGGTCGACCCTGGCTGGACTACGACCATGCCAGTCTATCCATGTCATGCGCTTTGTGCAAGACGCATTTCCAAAGGAAGATGAGCGGCGATGGATTTGGTCGTTCGTCCTGCTACTAGCAATAATTAGAAAACAGAATTCCTTTTTTTCAAATTGTTAAATCAGAATCCAATGGAACTGCTTTGCATTCTTCACGTAATGTCGTTTACCTTTTACGTTTGCGGACTTTGATAGTTCGCCTTGTTCTCTAAAATTTCCGATTTCCGGTAATAAATTCGCCTTTCCGTTTCCTGCGTTTTGAGCAGGCTTTTTGGTTGTTTTTCTGCCGGATGATCTGACCCGGCTTGACCCGGCTGGCCTGCATGCGCCAGGTACACTCTGACCGGGCTGTGTTGAATGTCTAGAGCAGGCCCTGATACCATATATATATATATATATACTCAATCTGCGGACAGAACTGTTTCGTCCTTTGTGGACTCGTCAGCGCAGCACAGAGGAAATGAGGCCGAACCTGATAGCAATGGAAATAAAAATTTCCCATCAGGCCCGAACGTACCTTGCCAGAGTGCTCAAACTGACAAGTCAGTGAGCTCTGCATAAAGCAAACAGCAAAGGCACTACCCCACGCAAGAGTGCTCAACTGCTACAAGAGCAGGAGCGAAATACTCAATCTGCGGACAGAACTGTTTCGTCCTTTGTGGACTCGTCAGCGCAGCACAGAGGAAATGAGGCCGAACCTGATAGCAATGGAAATAAAAATTTCCCATCAGGCCCGAACGTACCTTGCCAGAGTGCTCAAACTGACAAGTCAGTGAGCTCTGCATAAAGCAAACAGCAAAGGCACTACCCCACGCAAGAGTGCTCAACTGCTACAAGAGCAGGAGCGAAATACTCAATCTGCGGACAGAACTGTTTCGTCCTTTGTGGACTCGTCAGCGCAGCACAGAGGAAATGAGGCCGAACCTGATAGCAATGGAAATAAAAATTTCCCATCAGGCCCGAACGTACCTTGCCAGAGTGCTCAAACTGACAAGTCAGTGAGCTCTGCATAAAGCAAACAGCAAAGGCACTACCCCACGCAAGAGTGCTCAACTGCTACAAGAGCAGGAGCGAAATACTCAATCTGCGGACAGAACTGTTTCGTCCTTTGTGGACTCGTCAGCGCAGCACAGAGGAAATGAGGCCGAACCTGATAGCAATGGAAATAAAAATTTCCCATCAGGCCCGAACGTACCTTGCCAGAGTGCTCAAACTGACAAGTCAGTGAGCTCTGCATAAAGCAAACAGCAAAGGCACTACCCCACGCAAGAGTGCTCAACTGCTACAAGAGCAGGAGCGAAATACTCAATCTGCGGACAGAACTGTTTCGTCCTTTGTGGACTCGTCAGCGCAGCACAGAGGAAATGAGGCCGAACCTGATAGCAATGGAAATAAAAATTTCCCATCAGGCCCGAACGTACCTTGCCAGAGTGCTCAAACTGACAAGTCAGTGAGCTCTGCATAAAGCAAACAGCAAAGGCACTACCCCACGCAAGAGTGCTCAACTGCTACAAGAGCAGGAGCGAAATACTCAATCTGCGGACAGAACTGTTTCGTCCTTTGTGGACTCGTCAGCGCAGCACAGAGGAAATGAGGCCGAACCTGATAGCAATGGAAATAAAAATTTCCCATCAGGCCCGAACGTACCTTGCCAGAGTGCTCAAACTGACAAGTCAGTGAGCTCTGCATAAAGCAAACAGCAAAGGCACTACCCCACGCAAGAGTGCTCAACTGCTACAAGAGCAGGAGCGAAATACTCAATCTGCGGACAGAACTGTTTCGTCCTTTGTGGACTCGTCAGCGCAGCACAGAGGAAATGAGGCCGAACCTGATAGCAATGGAAATAAAAATTTCCCATCAGGCCCGAACGTACCTTGCCAGAGTGCTCAAACTGACAAGTCAGTGAGCTCTGCATAAAGCAAACAGCAAAGGCACTACCCCACGCAAGAGTGCTCAACTGCTACAAGAGCAGGAGCGAAATACTCAATCTGCGGACAGAACTGTTTCGTCCTTTGTGGACTCGTCAGCGCAGCACAGAGGAAATGAGGCCGAACCTGATAGCAATGGAAATAAAAATTTCCCATCAGGCCCGAACGTACCTTGCCAGAGTGCTCAAACTGACAAGTCAGTGAGCTCTGCATAAAGCAAACAGCAAAGGCACTACCCCACGCAAGAGTGCTCAACTGCTACAAGAGCAGGAGCGAAATACTCAATCTGCGGACAGAACTGTTTCGTCCTTTGTGGACTCGTCAGCGCAGCACAGAGGAAATGAGGCCGAACCTGATAGCAATGGAAATAAAAATTTCCCATCAGGCCCGAACGTACCTTGCCAGAGTGCTCAAACTGACAAGTCAGTGAGCTCTGCATAAAGCAAACAGCAAAGGCACTACCCCACGCAAGAGTGCTCAACTGCTACAAGAGCAGGAGCGAAATACTCAATCTGCGGACAGAACTGTTTCGTCCTTTGTGGACTCGTCAGCGCAGCACAGAGGAAATGAGGCCGAACCTGATAGCAATGGAAATAAAAATTTCCCATCAGGCCCGAACGTACCTTGCCAGAGTGCTCAAACTGACAAGTCAGTGAGCTCTGCATATATATATTTACTCAATCTGCGGACAGCATGCTGTTTCGTTCTTTTTGAACTCATCAGCGCAGCACAGAGGAAATGAGGCCGAACCTGATAGCAATGGAAATAAAAATTTCCAATCAGGCCCGAAAGTACCTTGCCAGAGTGCTCAAACTGACAAGTCAGTGAGCTCTGCATAACGCAAACAGCAAAGGCACTACCCCACGCAAGAGTGCTCAACTGCTACAAGAGCAGGAGCGAAATATATATATTTAAATAGAGAGGTAGGCGAACAAAATTTATATACACACAACAACAAGGTTGTCAGTTTCATAATACCAAAAGCCTCCAGTGTGAATCGGTGCGCGCTGTTTCGGGCTGGTGTGATCACACTGAAGCTGCTGTTGCGTTCCTGTGGGATGCATTCAGGCTGCGCCTGCAAATGCTTTGTGATGGCGCTATCACTTGTTGCCACACGTTTGTCAGGCGGCTTCTTGTACAGCTTGTCTGGGATATGCTGCTTGATCCTTTCCGAGAGTCGCTGACATGTCTCACCAACGTACGTCCGCTCACAGCAACACGCATACTTATAAATAAAATTACTATTTTCAAGAGTTGGTGAAACATCCTTCGCGATAGACCTGAATGCGGGTCTGGTTGTATAAATTACAATGGGGGATACTGTAGGATAGCAGTTCAAAATTGCAGCTTTAATCTTTTTGCGGAAGGCAATGCAATTTTGCCCTTTCCACGGCAATTTTGTGATAATACGCGTTGCAGGTTCAAGTTGTGCAGAAGCTGTATCTGGGCTAGGTTCAAGAACGCTTGTCATGACTCGCTTGAGTACTTTGAGTGGGTAACCGTTAGAACACAGAATATCCTCTAGCTTAGCAATTTCAGCTGATAATAGTGATGGTGAGCAGATGGTTTTAGCTCTAAAAGTTAATGATCTGATCAAATTGATTTTGTTTCTAGTGTCACAAAACGAGTCCCAGCGGGTGTAAAGACCTGTGAACGTCGGCTTTCTATATACTGTGGTGAGCAATTCTGTGGAAGAATGCTTAATCAATACATCAAGAAACGGCAATTCTCCATTATTCTCCTCCTCCATTGTAAACTGGAGAGCTGGGTGAAGATTATTTAAACGCTCAGAGAATTCCAATGCCAGTTTCCGGTTGTGAAATGCTGCGAATGTGTCATCCACATAACGCCTATAGAATTGGGGCCAATGACTGTCTGGAATTGTGTTTTCAAAATATCCAACAAAGATATTGGCTAGCACGGGGCCCAAGGGTGAACCCATGGCTACTCCGTCCCTCTGTGCGTACATATTGCCGTTGAAACTGAACTGCACGTCTGATGTGGCTTTGAAAAGCAGCTTCTTGAAAACGAGATCTTGGGGTATTTGCGGGGCTGATATTTCATCATCATGGTATAGCGACTGTATGCAGATATCTATTGTTTCCTTGAGAGGCACGTTTGTAAAGAGGCTGACTACATCGAAAGCCGGAGCACAGGAACAGCGATCCAGAGTTCTCTGCCTGCTGCTGGCCAAATTCCCGTACATCATCCACGAACTCGAATGTATCCTTAGTTGCGTGGGTGGAATATTTTTTCAGGACTGGTTTTAGTAATTCAGCTAACCACTTGGCCATTTCGTGTTGGGGAGCATTGATCATGGACAGGATTGGTCGAAGTGGCACGTCTTTCTTATGTATTTTCGGTACGCCATAGAGCACAGGTCGGCACGAGCCAACGGGTCGGATCCGGTCGTAATCTATATTGAGTATTTTTCCAGCCTTTTTGTATCGCAATAGGTATGCCTGCAAGGCGCGTTCATCCAGGTAAGTGCGGTCATGCGTTTCCGTCGGTCCCAGGAGTTGAAACTTCGATGCATCAGCCAGAATAGCATTCATCTTGTCATTGTAATCACTTCGCTGTATTATCACCACTCCATTCCCTTTGTCCGGCCTGCTGATTATTATATCTTTGTCATTCTTTATTTTCCTGATGGCTGCCATATGCTTGTCGTTGAGGGGATAATCGGTTTTATCTGCTTTACTGTTACTAAACTCTTCTGCAAGATTCGCCAACGCTGCTTGACACGTATCCCTCTTGGCATCACTCACTGGTACGCAGCGCTCCAATTGATCATTTGTTAGTTCGAATTCTGCCTGCACAATCTCCTTGTCCATTCTGGAACTAGGGGGGACTCCAAACTTCAAGCCCCTGCACAGTACGTCTTTTTCAATATTAGTTAGCATAACTCCGGCCAAGTTGAGTAGGTGGGAGTGTTTTAATTCGCTTGAGCCCTTCTCATAGCGCACCTCCCTCCTGAGTGCATCGTCAAACTTACTTTTGATCCGGCATTGTAATCTTGAGGAGGTCTGGTTGATGAGTTTCGCGAACCTGAAGCGGTCCAGCACGCTAAGGCTCCGATTGACTTCGTGAAGAACACGGCGGTACTCGAGGAGAAAGTGTTCCAAGTCAGCGGTGGTCCTCTCCAGTTATATATATATATGCAACCATACACATCCAATTCAGATAAAGCAGATTGGATGCCTGTGCCACAGTATCGTGTTGGAGCTGTTGTCTACTGCTGATATTTCAGTATGTACGTGTGAATGTATGTACACAGCTATCCAAGGCTGTAAAACACTCCGTTGAGAAAACTAGGTGGCTGTAGATTTCAATTTCTTTTTTTAGTGAACCATGATCTGTATTGTATCCTTCATGCAACCCTAGGCTGGCGGTCAGGTGAAATGCACAGAGGAACCGTGTACCCCCATTGTGCCAGGCACGGAGTCACGTTCATGTCCTTACGGAAGGGTTGTGCCGAAGGACGTGGAGAACGGAATTTGCTGTGATACATGCCAAAACGGTAAGTGCGGATGTAGAGACGAAGTTGTTAATATAGCACCTGCTGCCTGAGGAACGACATAGCACCTGAATTCTCAGATAATGCTCAGTCAGTAAAGACCTGATATTACGTTGGCTTCATACATATACTACCAATAGTACATAGGATTAATTATCGCCCCCTCCCCCCCTCCCCCTCCCCCCCCCCTCCCTTGATAACAAGCACCCACATGTCCACTCACACAACCGTCCCAGACTTGTTTGGGGGTGGAATGCTTCTTGTGTTTTGCCGAACACGCTATGTCCTGCTTGATTCGGCCGAATCCCTAATTACTATCTTTTTAAATAGCACAATTACCATTAAGTACTGCTGATCCGCCCCCTCTCTAATTTCCGTTCCCTGTTCAATTTCTACCTGTTAAGTTACTTCAGCATGTACACTTGCACTGCTGTACACATGCGTGTCGGTGCCGATATGCATGTAGATGAAAATGTGCACAATCCAGCATGGCAACTCTGACCTTCTGCGTAGTTGCACACAGCACTGCACTTAAGAGCCTTGATCTAGTTTCTGCAACCCCCCTCCCATCGAAAACCAGCTGGAAAGCGACACGGCATGGGGGGGGGGGGGGGGGGTCAATGGGCACTTTACGGCACCTATCAGTGATCTGACATGAAGCCATGCACAGTGGAAAGGAAACAAACGGTCAAGGAGGAAAATATATCTGGCGATTTTGCAAACGAGCAAAGTGATGGATGCGAGAGGTTGGCGTGATTACAGTGAGATCCCTGCAAGCATCCGCTATCTATGATAGTATGTTGCCCTGCAAGCATCCGCTATCTATGATAGTATGTTGCCCTGCAGCGACGCTCATGCACAGGCCTGTGTACAGTATGCCTACAGGCAACCTCAACCACAGAGACTTCACCAGGGCTACGCCGGACATGCCCAATGTGCCCGTGTCGTTCCTGTGGACCGAATGCAAGTGCATCCTTGACGGTCGAGTGCCTGGCCACCTTGTGTGCGAACAGCCCGAGGCTGACCCTGCCGCATCGAGTACCCCATCCTTCATGTGATCCCGTAGATAGCTTCCTGGGCTGGGAAGAACGCGACTAGCCCGAGGAGAGCCCCTGCCACTGTGATGCGGCAAGGCTGCCCAGCTTAGGCCGCCGTGTGGCGCAGGTAGCATGAGCTGAACCGTACACCAAGGGTGGGTTGTAAGTACAGCTTCCTGGCACGGAAAATTTCGTTATAATCCGAGTGTCCCGTGGTTTCCTGTATGGAAGGAGCTTTCGCCACCGGCTTGGGTCAAGTTTACTACTTCCTCCTGCGCTACATTCTGGACTTGGTCATACGTGTAGATTTCTTCCTTGGGACTTCCCCTTTTTAGTGTGCACCAGTACTATGTTTACTTTCTGGGAAGGGTTGCTATCGGTAAACTGAGGCCGCTCTATCAAGTTAGTATTCACACCGGCTTCTTGAAACAGCACTTTCTTATTTCTAATTCTGTTTTTGCAGTTACCGGAGCTTGTCGCTACAGGAATAAATTCTATGAACATGGCAGTGTGTTCAAAAACCTAGACGGAGGTGTTTGCTCGCCTAATTGTTCATGTCAGGTAAGGCTAATTCAGTGTTACGATTAGTCATGCACATCTTGCGTGTTCTGGTGTTTTGATGTAAGTGATGTGCCAGTTAGGATTTGGTCTGAATGGTTCGGGGAGGCTAACTGGGTTGATATGTGTAGTGTGGTGTGTAGCGACAACTTGACCAGTTGAGATGCATATTACGTTACTCTAGGTGCACTTCACTACAGGTATGGTGGGTTTGTATGATGCCGAGTTTTAGGCCGCGCTGTCCAGGTGTTGTGATTTTCTGGCTACTGCAATCAAGAATGTGCAGTCATCACACATGAGCATTGCCGGGCACTGAGAAACATCAGCCCCGGCACAGAGCTAGTTGGAACACTGGTACTACACTACCCAGTATGCAAACTCACACTTTTTTTGAAAGACATTCTGAATCTCATCCGCTGGCAACAGCGTTGAAAACATGTTTATATGTCTGAAATTGTCCAGCAAGAATAATTCTGAGCCCACAGGCTGCTGTTTCAGCTGTCTACATGTACATGCATGTGATATGTGTGCATCTGCCCTGTGTTGTGTAGAACCATAAGAAAGTGTGTCCCACTGAGGCCTGTGAACAGTTGCCATGTCAACCGGCTCAACGTTATACACCAGTAGGTCAATGTTGTCCAAGGTGTACAGGTGAGTGGCTACGTGATCTGTATGATCTGTATGCCATATATGTACTATGTAGCATGGATGTAACCCTTATAAGCCTAGGAACATGCTATTACAGTAAAACCTGTGTTCCCGGACCCTGTACTAAGCGGAATCCTGTATTGACCAGACACATGTTCATGCACTAAAGTGCTGTGGATTGAACATGCATCCCTGGTTCAAGCGGAATCCTGTCATATCGGGACAGTTTCCGCTGCGCCAAGGTCATCAGGTTAGGGCAGGTTTTACTTAACTCATTTTTATCAGTGAATATCGGAACCGCACTCCTTAGCAAATTCTACCAGCATCGGACTTAGTAGAGGCTATAGAGCTTGTATACTTGGCTAGCCAGTGTTGGTAGAACATTGCAGAACACTATACAGCTCCCCAACGTAAACTGGTAGAGTTATCACTGTGTGTAGAGTAAATGTACAAGTACTGATGATAGAAGCATAAGCGCACCCTACTTGTGACACATTTCAGTGCATATTGATAATAAGTCAATGTTCAGCATCATAGACTTACTGATTCCAAGCAAAGAATTATCTGGGAACTAAATATTTCAAGCTGTAGCTAGATTGCCTGAAGTGTCTGCACCTGCATCCTTGCCATTACTACGGGGAAACGAGTACCTTTACCTATGTGGACAAAATGACAAAAAGCTCTTTAGTACAAGGTAAGCGGTTGCTTTGCTTGCTTCATTGTTGTAGAGTTCGTCAATTGGCTTTTTGTGTACCTTTTGTGTGTTCAGAGGAGGAGAATCCATGTGAAGCCAATCCTTCGCCGTGTGCACGCCATCAAGGAGATGCGCCGTGGACGTGTGTTAACCGTGGTGGCAGAGCCGAGTGTATTTGCTACTTTATTCCATCTGGAGGTGGCTGTTACAGTAAGTCTGAACAGTAAATGCTTGTCGTCAACTCTGCGATGTACAAACTAACAGTTGCACATACTTCAACGCAACTAAAGCTGCAAGTTTGTATCCCTGGCAATGTTTAAACCTGGAGAGCACTATATAAGTGATGCTCTTCAGGCACAATGTTCATCAGCCTACTCAAGCTCTCAACTGAGCAGGGGTGAATTCCCCCGTTATACTGTGTATTGAGCAAGGAGCGGTACCGTTTTCTTGCCGGTTTGCCGAGTCGAAGGTTCGAGGGACTTCTCGTGACCCCCGGATAGCAGTCGTGAGTCAGTCAAGTGTCAAGTCAAGTCGGCAGAAAAGCGCGAGCTCCAGCGCAGATAGCAAACACCTTTCTTGCAAGTAAAGTTCCGGACAGTATCAGTGCTGCGGGCATCACTACACATCTTTACACTTACACTTTCGCATTCCTCAGTGGCGCAGTAAAACGGGTGTGGTGAATGGGGTTTCTACCTTGATCTCTGGTTTGTGGCTCTGATCAACCCTCTCCCACCATTTAGGAGCTTCATCTGACAGGTGATCATGTGACGGTGGTGGTGGTATGCCATGGTAGTGGAAGGGTAGTTCTTGACCTATCCGGCGCCTGGATCCGCTAGTGGACTGTTAGGCTTTCCAATGGCCGTAAGATAATTGGAAGGCACATATAATTATGTCTTTGTGTGGAACCGCGACAATGATGATGGTCCTGTGTTAGTCTGCGCGAAACGGACTCAGCCCGATATGATTACTTCATGTTGCAGTGGCCTACTCCATCCGCATTCAGTGGAGAATTCTGGCATGATGTCTCTCTCTCTCTCTCTCTCTCTCTCTCTCTCTCTCTCTCTCTCTCTCTCTCTCTCTCTCTGTTTTTTGTTTTTGTTTGTTTCGGGTCGTTTGGATGTGCTGTGCTGTCGGCCTGAATTGGCTCTGAGTGGCAGCGAGGGCAGGGCATTTTGCAGGTTACTTGTAGGGGTTGGGTCTGTTGCAGATGTTGCAGGTGGATCACGGTGACATCTGCTTGGGGTCTCTTGTGACATAGCTATGGTGCTTGTCGCAGGCCAGGGTTATTTTCCTTGCACGTTTGACTCGTATTGTCAGACGTGTATGCCTGTTAAGCTGTGTGCACAACTGGCGCGTGTACGCGTGAAACCACGCGTTTGTGCGTACTTTTGCTGGCTTTTGGGGCTTCATGCGTACGGAAACGCACCGAAATGGAAATTCCAACATGTTGGAATTTTCAGCACGCATCAGGCGCGTCAGTATCAGCGTACATGCCAGTCACTTTGACGGGCGGAGTCAAAACATTAGTACTCGAAGGTGTCGCACGCGCTAAATACGACTCGGATTGCTCTTTTTTGTGAAAGCCTGAGCGCGCGTTTGGGCACGCATGAAGCGCAAACGTACCGCGTCTACGCGCCAGTTGGGAACACAGCTTTATGATTGATCCGAGTTGTTACGGAACCCGGACTGCCCACTGGCACGCAACACTCTCACAACATCTAGCAACCACAACAGAGCTTTCGACTGAAAGAAGATAGATATGCTTCTATCACCACTAGATTCAACTACTGAATAGAGAGAGATAGTAGATGCAAAGAATATATGGTAGAGAAAACGCCGACAACGCTGGCGAGCCACATTGTATGTCAGGCAGCTATGCGAACACATCCGAGAAAAAGGAAGGGTGCGGCAGAACATTGGCCATACAGCCGCAGAGCCGACACAAAGGATGAAGCAGCAGATTACCATCCAATGTATGTGTTTGCTACACTAGCGAGAGCTTAGCAAGTTAGCTACATCTTCTAGAAAGCTTCTAGAAGAGCAAGGGCAGGAGAACGTGCACTTCGTGTAAACCATATCAACAGAGCTAACGTACAAAGATGTAAAAATGATTTACACAAGAGAGAGTTTGGAAGCTTTGTTACAGATTTATTGATTTATCAAGCAATCAAATAGTCATCTTACCGGAGAGCATTGCATTCTCGCTTATGCCCTAGATTGATTGGGTGTCTTCATGGTCACAGTCACATGTCATGCGATCAACTATGGCCTGCCTTGCCATGTACTGTTCTTCTCTGCTCACAGCGGGTCAAGGTCGCAAGTAGGGCAACGCTATGAAATGGAACGGCTCCCGTCGACTTGGAAATCAACGTGCCATGTTATTTTTGGACATTTTCACTGTAACTAGCCGGCGCCAACTGCTGGCACTAGACTAGCATCTGCCTCTTGCACGTACCACGCCTGCATCCTGGTTAGAGTCGAATGGAAGCTGTTGATAGTACCTAAACTCATAGTTATGCCTGTGTAGATCTAATCACAAGAACTAGCGTGCTAAACCAAACGGGGAAAAAATTCAGGACGTGCCGCACTTTGTTGGGAACAAGACGGTACCCCGCATGTACTTGTGCATGTGTGCTGCATTTCTGAACTCCGCTGCTTCTCTTGGTTCTCTGTGTTCACACTGATTTTAACCATTAGACCGTGATCGTGTTTTCTGTATCGCTGTGTTTGACATACATGTATACAGCGTAGAGATGGTGTTAGAATGACAGGAAAACCATTGAAAACCTCACCACCTTTGCACTATTGAACTGATCCATGTATATGGCCGATGTTAAGCCGGCTAGATGTACACAGATGCCACTATGAAAAAAGATATCTACTTTAAAAACTCTACGCTTTGCTATAGCGCCTTTGATTCAGGCAATTTATCGCCTGCAATTGCAATTGGTGAGGCGCATTCTTGTATTATATTTTTTGCACGAATAACTCTCGCTATTAGGTCGTGATAGGAGCAAAGCAACCAATCATGCCAGAGGACACGCTCTAGTGTGTTTGTGGGAGTCTTAGCTCTGGTTTGCTTGCCATTGCTTCACTGCTGCACTCTCTGACTGTCCATCTCTCAATGTGCCTTCCGGCTTGTACAGTTGTAAAGTGGTATGCGGGTCGGGGAAGCCGTGTAGTCGTGTAGTCGTGCAGCGGTCTACCCACTCTCTTTGACTTGTCAGTGCTCTTTAGTATACACGCATTTGTGTATGTGTATGTCCAAATAATTTCAGAAGTAAAATTCCCTCTACTGTAGGAATGACACCGTTGTGTCATCATACTACGGTGTAGTAATAGACCCATGCTTGTGCAGTTACCGGAGCAGATTACTCCTGCATGATGAAGAAAATCAGTGCTTCACATCACGTTTTCTAAGGTGGTGCGGGAAACACTCCTCTGGCAATTCTGGCCAGGGCCTCCGGGGCCTCTGGAAACCATGGAAACAGCAAACTGACTGTTCGGTGACCATGGTGACTGCTAACAGTGCTTGGAACCTTATCACTGTGTTCGGGGAACCCAGACAGTATGGCATGGTGACTGCTAACACTAAACAACAGTGCTTGGAACCTTATCACTGTGTTCGGCTAACCCAGACAATATGGCATGGTGACTGCTAACAGCTTGGAACCTTATCACTGTGTTCGGCTAACCCAGACAGTATGGCATTGCAACCATGCACTTTGCATTGTGTAGACCAGAACTCCCTGGTGTACCGCCGTACATGCGTCTGTGTGTGTGTGTATGTCTGTGTGTGTGTGTCTGTGTGTGGTGTGTGCGTGAGCGCACTGACAGTCTGTGTGTGTGTGTGTGTGTGTGTGTGTGTGTGTGTGTGTGTGTGTGTGTGTGTGTGCGTGTCTGTGTGCCTGCGTGCATGTTAATGCCTTTGACATGACTGCACTAGCTTCACCAGGTAGCACTAGTAATACTAATAGTATGGAGTGCAGACACTGAAGAAGTGTACACTGTATCGAGTGTATGAACTAAGTCACTGCATGAACTAAGTACAATCATGTAGTAAAGTAAAGTATTAGTTCGCATATCCGCGCCACCACCGGCTTATTCAAGTCCCTGAAGAGTTGAGAAACACAATCAAAAATAAGGGAATCGTATAAATACGACTCCCTGCCAAAAGTGCATGTGCGAATTCGAAGGTCAAACAGTGACCGGATATTCCCTAGGATCCCGTGACCATGGTGACAACTAGTGGAGAAAAACCGGATCGAGTGATCGCCCAGCGAGCTACTGAAGTCACGCTTCACACTCACAGTCAGTGCAGTCGAGTGGTTCCGTGGTCGGTTGAATACTTGAACTACATCTGTAGTGTAGTGGATCTTCATTGTACTTTGCTTCGGTTCTTACAATTTGGGGCGAGGCGGGCTTTGTGAATAAACCCATTCCCAAGTAATGGCTATGTCAGCGATGTCGATGCTGCGTGTATGTTTCAAGTAGCCGTCATGCAGATCTACTGCTGCTGATAGTTGCTCCGTTTTTTCTCAGACTTTCATTTGATGCTGTCAAGAGTGCACAGGCAGTGTTGTACGGGTCTTCAATCAGAGGTAAGTTAGTTAGTTCTGGTGTTCATTTGACTGTCTAGACAATACTAACAAGTAGCTGAGAAGCCTTTAAAACCCGTGGAGCTCTGTAGAGAGGTATCCTACCGTGACTTCTTGTGACTATCTTCAGTGGTTGTCACCATTCGAGAGATTGAACAAAAACTGAAAAAGCGAAGAGCAGTGCATAGGTGTAGATCTACAGTGTATCCACTCTCAGTGCCTATGAATAGCAAGGATACACAATGTAGCCGGAAATAGGACAACATCGTGGAGCTGAGAAGACCCCGTAACGGTTTGGCTCTTTTTGGAACCATGCGCCTTTGCCATCAACCTGTTGCTGGATACTGGATACTGCGCTGACGCCCCTCCCTCAGTACCAGGGTCTATTAAAGTCAATTCCCTGTTGTGGGCCTCAGGCAGGTTCTGGACTCATGACAACCTCCTCTAATTACGTTTTACAGTCTTACCAGTCACCACTCTTGACAACTTCTCTTGAACTGCTCTGGCTCACTACACTTCCACCCTAAGCCTTATTTTCTTCATCAATCTCACGTCTTTTGCACAGACTGCACCTTTCTTCTTCTCTTTTTTTTGTTCCCTCTGACCTGACAGACCTGCATTGTTGGGTTCCCGAACTTCCCGTACATCCAACCCCTCTCTCGTTTTCGTATCGTAATCATTTCCTGTGGAAATTTCTTCTCTTTCCCGAATGCCACTCCTGGATGTGTTGGTCTATTGATGAGGTCAAGTCAGAGTGTCCAGTTGTGGGCTGAAGCACCCCACGGTCAACGGCCCACGAGGCAGCACAGCTACTTTGCAGTCCCTACCTGCAATTACCAATTACCTTCTCCTGGCTACCCTTGGGGTGGAGGTGTGTGTGTGCGCGCGCCCGCCTGTGTGTGTCGATTCACCATCCCTATGCGAACACAAGTGCACACTGGCATGGCTTGTGTGTACGTGCCAAGTACACACACACACACACGTACACACACACGCACACACATATCTTGACCTCTTGCTGCGGACGCCCATCGCCGGAGGCCATGATAGCCAAGCTACAGCAGAAGCCATAGCAACTTAACTTGTGCTGGGATTGCACCATTCAACAGCTTGCAAGGCTGATGAGCTGACCGCCACTATTCAACCTGGTCTACTAGTACGTGTAGTAGAACACCGCACAGCTATTTGAATTGTTTTTTTTCTGGCCAGAGAAACCCTACTTTTTGGTCTTTTTCTTCCTTTTCCTGCACATACGCACATCACTCCGCATACTCCGGCATGCACTGACACCACAAACACACACACACACACACATGCACACACACACACACACACACACACACACACACACACCACACACACACACACACACACACACACACACACACACACACACACACACACACACACACACACACACACACACACACACATGATTACCTGATCACACAATCAATCATCACACAATCTGCCCTAGGTTGGCACTTACCATCAATTGCTCATTGCTCCATCTCGTCACGTCCCCACGGCTGAAAACCTCTTCTTGTCTCTTTCATCAGAAATAGTTCAGGCGCATGCCAAGTGGCTGCCTGACATTTAGAAGCCCTCATGAGCGCAGTGATTCGGTCACCAAGAGTAATTGTTTACAGGCCTTTGGGTTTCTGGCTCTTCAGGGGATTAACCTTGCAGGGTTCGTGTGTACGTTGACGTTGGAGTTGGAGTCGGAGTTCGGATGGTGAGTTATGCATTCTCTGCTGGACCAGGAGTACCGAGTAGTCCTAACACTGTCCGCATACATAATACAGCACAGTGCTGGTGTTACGACTAAACTGCTCATCACCGACCATACCTTGATCACTTACATGCCACAGAGTGGAATATAGACCAAGTGCAACCTGAAGTAAAAGCTGAGGAAGGCATTGGTCTATTCTAGGCGCTGTACAATGCCGCAAAATGGGCGTGTGTCGCGTATCACCATGTGCATGACGTGTGCATCTTTTTCGCGCATGGATCGCTAAGCTGTGGGCAGTTACTTGTTTCCAGTTTGGTGTCCATGGAATAGCTGATTGCTATATCTAGAGCTCTTTGTCGGAGTAGAGATTACTGCGTGTGACCTGTTTGTCAGGCTGATGTAACACTTCTGTGTTGCTTATAAGCTTAGCCATTGTTCGCATGCCAGGATGGCTGTCCTTCGCAGGACAAGGAGAACAAGTTTCTTCCTGACCTACACCATGTCTTCGAGAGGTATAAGCAATTATGTTCCCTTGCCAAGTCGTTATCTATCTATACTGTGTGTGCTGGCGACTGTCATATACACAACCGCAAGTCCTACCTTATACGGAGGTAACACAGGGAAAGAAGGTCCGTCAACTTCAAGAAAAGGCACTGGAGATACTATTGCAAATAGCCCTGTGTCTGTGATGGAAGGCAGTGTCCTTAGCGCTGAAGCAATTCTGAACCAAGTCAACAATGCAATGCTCGCGGAAGAAGCGACTGCGAAAGGGTATTTGCATCATCGCTCGAGTCGGCAAGCTTCCAGGGAGACTAGTCAAACCCATGAGCAAGAAACTCGACATGGATACAAACTGGAGACTTTTCATGACGGTACGTATTCGGCGATAATGGTATCGTTCACCTGCAAGCTGTCACACTTAAATGTGCACTGACTGTTGTATAATAGTAGCAGCTAGGATGTTAGCGATGATTGTGAACAATTATACTTTCTGATGCAATTGAATAAGGGCCTACAGAGTGAGAACCTGTATACAGTTTACTCAACGTTACGTAAGCTGTCTACAGTCGCATCAACGAAAGATATGTTCTGCCTCATGATACAATGTACATGTGTATGTGCACGTGGCCTTGTTCGGGTGATTCAATTCCGAATAACATGACTACATGTGAAGTTTATTGGCAAAGTTGTTGTTCAAGGAGTGATAATAGCATAACCTTTCATAACCTTTCAAGCGAAGAGATGATTATAATAATTATGTAGTCAAGTGGTGCGCTTCACTGTCCGAAGAGTGCTCAATACCCATGTAGGGCAGAGCCTTGTACACAAGCGAGATTGGAAGCTTTGTTACAACTCTGAGTTTCACGGTTGCCTGATGATCGTAGTAATACGTGAAACTCAGAGAGTTGTAACAAAGCTTCCAATCTCTCTCTTGTGTAATTATAATAATTATGAGACTTTGTAAAGATTTGTTCAAGGCCGCGCAACGAGGGCGTCGAAAATGGAAGCCTCAAGGGATTTTCGACAGATGATGGCACGGCTTTGTTTCTAAAATAATATACTACAGCCCTCTGCCAGAAATGCGTTTCATTTTTAACAACGAAAGTATCCACTAAACTGGGGTGTGTGTGTTTGTGTGTGCATGTATATGTGTGTGTGCGTGTGTTGTGTGTGCGTGTGTGTGTATGTGTGTGTATGTGTGTATGTGTGTGTGCGTGTGTGTGTATGTGTGTGTGTGTGTACGTGTGTGTGTGTGTATGTGTGTGTGTGTGTGCGTGTGTGTGTGTGTGCGTGTGTGTGTGCATGCGTGCGTGCGTGCGTGTGTGTGTGTGTGTGTAAAAAATGGGGATTCGCTGGCCAGAAAAAGCCACTTCAATCAGCTGTGTGGTGGATACCAGGCTAAAATTAGTGGCGGTCAATTCATCAGCCTTGCAAGCTGTTGAATCATGATGGTGTAATCCCAGCACTAGTTGCTATGTCCAACATAGCTGTTCGCTATCATTGCTTCCGCGATGGGCAGGTCTGAGGTCTGAGGTCTGAGGTGTGCGGTGTGTGTGTGTGTGTGTGTGTGTGTGTGTGTGTGTGTGTGTGTGTGATTATGGTCACACACGTCTTTCTTCTCTTTCTCAGACTCTTCCTGACTTTTCTTTCATTCTCCTGGGTGGTTACCAACAGCCAGTGCATGCCGGAGTATGTGGTGTGATGTGTGTGCGGGAAAAAAAAGAAGAAAAAAATGAAAAAAAAATGAAAAAAGACCAAAAAAAGGGATTCACTGGCCAGAAAATGTCACTCCAAATAGCTGTATGGTGTAGACCAGGCTGAATAGTGACGGTCAATTCTTCAGCCTTGCAAGCTGTTGAATGGTGTAATCCCAGCACAAGTTGCTATGGCTTCTGCCGTAGCATTGCTATCATCGCCTCCGGCGATGGGCGTCAAAGGTCAGGTCAGGTGTGTGTGTGTGTGTGTATGCGTGTGTGTGTGTATGCGTGCGTATGTGTGTGTGTGTGTATGTGTGTGTGTGTTTTCCTGACTTATGAACTTGAGGCTAGCCCATAATTATGCTTTCCATTATGCCCAAATTATGCTAGTGATTATGCTGGAATTATGCCAATGATGGTGCTATATTGTACTCTTGCACTCTTGTTGCACTTTGCAACGTTACGACAACTCTGGCACCATGACAGCACGGCTTACAAGGGGTAACATTCACCAGGGTACTTCCTGTAACATGCCTAAATATGCCTGGAGCATTAATCTTCAGCCAGCATCGTACAATCGTTACTGCTATAGGCCGGTGGTATGTTTGGTAAGAATTTTTTTTGCGGAGCAAATATATCACAGGGTGTGTGTGCGGGGGGGGGGGGGGGGGATTGTGACGGGCTGCAATTCTATTGCTACAGATACTATTGGGTGAAATAGTAACGGTAGCAATAGAGTGGCTAGCGTGAATATGCAGCACGAACTGATCAACTCACTGAACTGATCAACTCACTGATGTTCTCTTCCTTCATCTCTGTTGTGACAGAACGATTTTATGATGACAGTGGGGCAGAGCTGACGTATGGATTGTATTTCAACGTCACGGGTCGACTACCGAAGCACATCAGAATACACTATGCTGTACTAACACTTCTTGTGCATTGTCGCTCCGGCGAAGAGACCTTCTACGGACGGTCTGAGAATTCGACTGCACCAGCAATTGTTCGCGTACGTCTTCTAAAAGAGCAGAGTGATTCGGTTATTCGAGCTGTGCCACTGCATTGCCCCAGTTCTGAGGCACAGTGGCTACGGTTGGTGGTCACACCTTTCATCGAGCACTGGATGAAAGGCAATACCGAGGAACCGATGTGCATTTCTTCAACGCCACTACTCTGGCCCAGTACCTGTCTATTCCTTAACCATTCGGAACGCAGGGCGGCCACCCTGAGCATAATCTACGAAGTGGCAGAAGTGTCTTCGTGTTCGTACGTCGATCCAATCCTTTCTAGCAACGAGGATGTGAGCGATGCTGCTCGGGAGCAGACGTGTTGTCGTGTGCCGTACTACATAGATTTCAAGGATACAATTCTAGGTGATGATATCGTGTTTCCAGCTGGATATAATGCATATGCATGCCAGGGCTGGTGTCCTAGGAGCGAATTACGTCGTCATCGTCGGAGAAAGAAGTCCATCATCATGCCACAGAGCAACGCAGTGAAAGCGGAGGTAATGAGCTGGATGTCGTCTGTTCATCCGCAGTGCCAGCCGCTGTCCTTCGCGCCAGTGTTTATCATGGTGCGCCACAACCAGCCCTACCCGGAGATCACACATGTGCCAGATTCTATTGTACTCTCGTGTGGATGTAAGTCCGGGTGATACCAACAAGACGGACTACACCACCCTGACTTGTCTCAATTGTTGTTTTGCCTGCTGATGTCAGTATGCATTCCCCACAGGCTACATTCATATTTTTAATTCATACTGCTGCCACTGTGTTCCGTGGAACATTGACCATAAGAAGAATCCTGCTGGATGCCAACTCAAGAGCGCAGCTGAATACATGTACAACTTATGCTTGATTTACATACACTACACACGACCTCATTCACTATTCACGCTGGCGTATTCTACTACAGTACCTTGACCTCATGCATTATGACATCTGTCCTACTTCATTGTCCAATTACTTTCAAGTTTTTCTAAGTTTTACTTCAACTTACTTCAAAAGACAAGTTAGAAAAAGGACAACACTTCAGGTTCAACATTTTGAAAATTTCTAAGTTTTATAGCACTTTCGTGTCCGAGGAAACTGTGTCCGAGGAAACTGTTAGTTGAAGTATTTGGCCTGTACCAAGATAAGTGTGAAAAGTGCATGATCCCGATGTCCTTTCGCCCAGACGCTAGATCTGTTGCAAATCCATCATCAAGCGATTAGTTGGACTCGGGTGGAGAGCCAAGGAATCAGGATTAATTTATAAGAAGACAAGTGGACCAAAGAGCTACAAGTTACGCTATAGACTATAGTATACACTGATACCACCAGTTACTTTACAATCAGCTCATGCGATAACATTGCACGACACTGACCAACGGTACTGACGTTCTACACCTAACTGGCAATCAGCTCTAGCACATCTTGGATGCGCACTCCAACAGCCGTCCAGCTTGAAAGGCTCTAAGTTATAGAAGTAACATACAAAAAGAATAGAATGGGATACGGAGCTTGGGTTGGCTGTGACTCCGAGTTTAACGCCTGTGGCGATCATCAGACAGCAATGATTACAAAAACTCAATGAATGTTCTTGATATAGTGTGGTAAGGTGCTAGTGGAATCAGAGAATTTAAGCACAAATAAGGTCAAGCGGTGATTCTATGCATGTACTTGTAAGATCAGCGCCAGACATCGGGTGTAATCCTGATTTATGTAACTGGAGGTGTGAAGTTAGATAGGTAGAATTCTATTCTACCTATTCTACCTACAAATTCTACCTATCTAACTTCACACCTCCAGTTACATAAACCAGGATTACACCTGATGTCTGGCGCTGATCTTGCAAGTAGATGCATAGAATCACCGCTTGACCTTATTTGCGCTTAAATCCTCTGATTCCACTAGCACCTTACCACACTATATCAAGAACATTCATTGAGTTTTTGTAATCATTGCTGTCTGATGATCGCCACAGGCGTGAAACTCGGAGTCACAGCCAACCCAAGCTCCGTATCCCATTCTATTCTTTTTGTATGAAGCTCTGCACCCCGGTGCATTGAGCACTCTTTCGAGGACCACACCCAACTTTCCGTGTGTAGAAGTAACATAATAAGGGGAAGGTGAGCGCAACCAAGACAAGCACGAGCTGAAAGTGGATGGATGGAAAGATGGATGGTTTGAGGGATGGATGGATGGATGTATGTAACACTAGTGACTCTTAGCTCTGCTGATGGGAATTCAGAAGGGAGTAACAGGTGGCTATCTGGAAATTGGGTACCACGCTCTCCGCCTCAGCTTTGCTGAGCACTTGTTTTGTTTTACGCCAGAGTCACTTGTCTTCGTTCAAGGCTAGCACGCTGTGCGTCTTGTAGTAGGAACACTCTAACTTTGATACTTCGAGCAGACAATGCTTTTAAGGAGAAGACTCGATGGCAACTCTAAAATGCTGGTAATCAGATCTTTTCACCTTGTGCAGTATTCCTCGCTCTGCTGGTGTGTAAAATGTAACAGGACCATTTTTGTCAATTTGTCACTGCTTTTGTCACTGTGGTCGGCCTAGTTCTAAACAGATACCTGTAGATGGATAGATTTAGGAGAAATGGTGAGAGAATGCCCACATTTCCATCTACAGAACGCCGGCGGGTTTGCTGTTGAGTGTCACGTGGTACTAGTATCGGAAGGTTACCGCCATCACTGGTCACGGTGGCTATGTTGTAACGCATTGTATAATTATGTATGTGTAGCTACTTGTGTCACATTGTGTTTATCATCTCGCCGAGTAACAGACTCACCTTTGTCGAAACATGACACCAACCACTGGGAATGTTTGCCCAGGGAAAACAATGCAATACGAGGAAATCTAATTGAAATGAAAGGAAGAAGACGGTCGCCAACGCATGCAACCCCGACCTATGTGGGTGTATAATCATGTGCAGCTTTTTTTCTGAAACAGCGACTGTGATTTGTTTCTCAAGTGCATTCCACATACAGCCATCCCATCTTTATCAATATGATACTAATATCCTGGGCTAGCCTGGAGGCTAGTCACTAATTCGAAGTATTATGATTGAGTGAATTTTGTGTGTGTTTTTATGGTTTGGGGCCAATTCAGTAGGAGTCAGTGTTCATATCATTCTATTCTAGTAATTTCTAGGAAGTCCCACACGAAACGTGCGCTGATGGAATTTTCTCAGTTGATACCTACAATGTTTACATGACGTACGTGTACATGACTGTACATACTATGGTGGAGTTCTCTGTACACTTTCGGAGTTGTGCGCAAGCTTGGTCTTGTACGTTATGTACATGTACATGTCTGTTGTTGCATGTGCTGTGTGTGTGTGTTTGCGCGAGCGGACATGCGTGTATACCTGTGCGCGTGTGTGTATGTGTGTGTATGTGTGTGTGTGTGTGTGTGTGAGCGCGTTCATGTATGGGTATGTTGGGATCCAAATTTCGCCAAACTGAGTTTCTACTATCTGTCTCTCACCAGGAATGGCAGCGAGTTAACCCTTCAGCTTAAGAGGAATGTTCGATATTCCAGTTTTAGCATTGATGACTGGGAAATGGAAGGAATTGTTGTAAATTGGCAATGCTATCATTTTATCATTATCAGATTGCAGCCACGGGCGAAATGCGTCTATACGTTGTGTGTGTAGCCAATCTGCTTCATCCCCAACAGCTGCTCGCTGCAATTACCATTGTTTTCTTTCTCAATTATTGATCATGTGTAGCGTGGCTAGGTATGATGTGATACACTGCACTCTCATCGTCAGCACTGTGGAATTATCTCACTGTTGTGTCACTCGTGGATGTTCGTATTGTAACATTCCAAGCGTTAGAATGTGTGTGATTATGCGCATTCCAAGTGCATGCGCACTGTACATGTTTTATATCAATTTTGTGCAATTACATTACACAATTGTGATGGTGTGATTGGTACATTCCTGCAGCTTGTTTTGGCCAGGCTGCGTGAGGTTTGCGCTCTCTTGGTAAGATGCTAGTGCGAACGTGATGTGCGAACGTGATGTGCCGGTGCTTCAAACTACATGTAAGTGTATCTTAATCCTACGTCTATTACCTGTACCGTATAAGTGTGGCATTATATTAGGCTGCAACCGCACTAATGCTTGCAATCTCATGCACGATAAAGTCATGGCCCGTACTCCCGTGCAGGGCCTAGTTAAAAAAAGTTGGGGAAACATGCGGTCAGAGACTCGACCACAAACACGTGTTCAGTATACTGGGAAATAGAGGCCAGGAGTCGCAGGAGTTTGGAGCTAATTGTGATTCCGCAACTGGTTGTTGTGCCCAAGTTCACATTCCTGCGCAGCGTTATTCCCATGCCTGATGGGTGACATTGTGTGCTTTTATCCTGCGTTTAATGAGCAGTACTGGTGTCTGGTCATGTCCCAGTGGACTCATACCTCACTCATAGTCATAGTCAGTCACAGGCCTTGCGCTAGTCGTAACGCCACGATATGACCACTGTCTGTCTCGTGCCCTTGGGCCTAGGTTAATTAATGGCGGAATCCTACTTTCCGCAGCCAGTGGGTGAGGTTTGGACTTTGAAAGATGACCAGCATGAGAGCGTGGCACTTGTTCTGGACGAGCTGCTCCTGAAGTCCGAGCACTTCAAGTCCAATGTTCGCGCTGTGAGTGAATCTTTTTCCTCGCACGGATCATGGATGTGACCTCCTTGTACATTATATCTTCTTTTGATTGTAGCTTGTTTTCCTGACAGAACAGCAGTGAACAGGACATTTTCGTACATCAGAGGAGAGGGCGAGAGAGGGAGGGAGAGGGAGGGGGGGGGCGGAGAGAGAAGGAGGGAGGGGGGGGACCTGAGATATTTGTACACACGTGCTGGCATAAACAGGATTCTCGGCGCTTGTAGGGGTCCTGGAAGTGCCAAAAGATCAAGATGGGGTAATGAGATCGGTGCCTCGGAACCCATCGAAACTAGGCTAAATCAAGCTATCTAGCAATACACTGATACAGATATCTGTGCCAGCTAGGTCAATTCACACGGGAAAAGGCGTTTCAATATGACATGATGTATGGCCAGACAAGTATTTTTGTCCGCCGCTTCAGAGCAGGACAAACATAAACAAACCCATAATAATGATCTCCACCAAAAGTCGGATTCTCCTTGAGCACACTTAGTAAGCTAGGTAGCAGCTAGCGGGATTGTCTGGCATGTGTGACACGACAGTGATCATGGTTAGATGCCAGTGCAGCGATAACGAAGCCCGATTCTATTGTTCCTGTTCAGTCAATAGTACTTAGCGCATGTAATGCAGTTCGAGTGCAACCGCGACAACTAGTGCATACTGTCTGTAGTGTGGCCTGGTAAGACTGGTTCCCTGGTAGATCAACTACATCAGGGTACATCCATCCATGGCCAGAGCCACACAGGAGGCACGGCTCACCTCAATTGTATGCAAAATCGTGTTTGACATACTAGTACTGCAGGCATTACTATAGTAATTACTAATTACCTCGTTACGCCATAGCTTCTGCCTTTGGCGATGCCCCCTCCCGTCTGGGATGTGTTGCAAGTCAGGCTTTGACCAGGTACAGAGGTTGGACCTAGCTGGGCACGAGTACATTGTTCCAGTATAAAGAAGATCACTTGTGATACAGGGCTTTGGGCCATAAGCTAAGATGGCCTTGTCGCTTCAGTTGCTTTCTCTTCAAAGACCCCGAGTAAGTGTGCTCAGGGCCTCCTCGGGCCTGGAGAGAAAATCACTTGGTGCTCCGATGCAAGAATTGTTCTCGAGCTTCTCGCATTTTTTAGTCTGAGGCACACCACTCAGCAGTGTGTACAGGTAGATCTACTGAGCGAAGCCACTGCATAAGAGACCTACATAGTCATTGAATCCTGACCGCCGCTGGATTCCTCGATCCTGGACCTTGGACCGACCAAGTGTGCCAGGAAGGTGACGGTTTTTACGCCACCGCATTCCCGGTGACCTCGTAGCCATACCGATTACCGTGTACCATTGTGTACCAGCCAAGCACAGCGCCTCGCAGTAGATCTTCGCACTCCAGCATATTTAGGCGCTTGGTACGGAAAGAATAAGAAAGAAGTAGCCTTTACGCCAAGGAGGACAACATCGAGCAATTCTTCTTTTTCTTTTTCGACTGTCCCAGCACATGTACACACGGCCTTGTGTTCGTGCTCGTGGAAACAGATTTTACGAGCGGGACTGGTGAGGGCACCATTGGAACAAACTGGTGCTTACGCGTGTGAAAGACTTGCCGGAGATAGCAAATTTGGTCGGACCTGGAGTGCCGTGCAATGGTCTCGGAAAGCATCGCCCGAGGTCTAGTGCCTCTAGTATTATGTGCTTTGCTTGGCAGTTTCGTCACGGCCAGTGATGGTAGCGACAAGTGGTCACCGCTCCGTTCGTCGGACACTTCTCGACGCATGACGACAAACATCGTGGGAGTACCGAGTGTGGCTCAAATCATGAGCCTCCTGAAGATGTCAGAGACCATGTACGAACCCCACGGAGATACACACCAGCAAAGAAGACGACGACGGAACAATCAACAAGGGGATTTGCCCGGTAGTGATTTGAAACCCAGGACCGGATATCGCGTGGCATCATTCAGCGAATGTAAGTACTCTACACTTTAGACCAATAGTATTTCACATTTACGTGGACAACGGTTGTTCCGGCCATCAACCGCGGATGGGAAGGCTTCAAATGACCACAATGTCTATAATTATGGAAAGTACGGTATCCTGAGAAGACTGGGTACCAGGGTAGAATGTGACAATACAAAATGACACCATGCACCAGTAGTCATGCTAAATTGCCTTTCTCAGGTTCCAACACTAACTGCTTCAGCCTTCAGTCCTCTTGCTGTCGTCACATGATAATGGTATTTGCCTAGGATCAGAAGCATACTGGGGTACAAACTACATGCCTTTTCTTCGACAACATGTCAGAGTCTATACTGGGCGATATGTACTTGTCTGTACGAAAATTACGATTCGGGGTACAAGCCGCGAGGGCAATTTGACCTGATTGCTCTTGTACTAGAGTGGGGCTCTGACCGCTGAAAATACACGTAATGCCTGTATAACTCCATTTCCCTATTCTCTGTCACTGTGCCGTGAGCACAATACGTGCCATGGCTCTACTACAAGGAAAAGCAGCCTTGCACGCACGTTTCAGGAGACATTCCGACTGCAAGGCATGCGAGCGCAGCCACCGTGAGCCTGACTTAGTGCCCAGTAGAGAGGTTCACAGTGTCTCAACCCTGACTTGGATGGGGTGTGTCATTGTCTAGAATATCATGATGTCCTCAGCCCAGGTCACACACTAGTATTTCACCTGATATTGGTTTTGTATTGTCTATGCAGCACTGCCACCTGGATTCGGCGAAGCTTCAAACTCTAGCAACAAGATGGGATGCTACTATTTCAATGTGAGCGCAGGGATACCATCACACGCACGTGTACACTATGCCGTGCTGACGATATTCAGGCGCTGCAAGAGTGGATCATCCACTGCAAGTGGTGTCAATGTGTCGCTTGTACCCGATAGCAATGCATCGCCGGCAAGCCAGTTGCATGACTCGGTCAACATGAACTGCGAGGGACGCAACGGCGGAGACTGGCTTCGCATCATTGTCACTCCGTTTGTCCAACGGTGGCTGATCGATGACGACCATCGTAGCATCTGCTTGCTCTCACCTCAAGCCGAGCGTACTCCGCGTATGGCACTGTTCTCGCTACAGGGCGGTAACTTGAAAGCTGGGAAGAACCGCAACGCTAGTTTGACTGTTATCTATGAGCTTCAGGTCCTTGGAGACCAGCCCACATGCACGCCTGCAACAGAGTATGAGAGCACGTCGAAGGACAATGCCCGTCAAACATGCTGCAGGAAACCGTACTACATTGACTTCAGCACCACTCGCTGGCGGGACAACATCTTATTTCCAAGTGGCTATGATGCATATGCGTGCCATGGCTGGTGTCCCCGGGAGTCACCACCTGCATCCAGTCAGCTGCAGTTTAATGACAGAATGGCAAGATGGTTTGCGTTGGTGCACCGGCAGTGTGAGCCTACACGATTCACATCGGTAATGATGATGATACGGACTGACCAAGACCGCCTGGCACTGGAAACAATACCCAATGCTGTTGTTCTGTCCTGCGGCTGTGCTGCCAAGTACAGATTAGCATCATGACCGCCTCTTCTTCTCTGCTGGCACAGTAAGTGCTTCACACTCTGAGTCTTTCTTTCCATCCACGTGATGCGCTCTTTGCAGCACCTGCCACCTTGCAGCCACAATTTATTGTCAGCTGCTGAAGTGATGGTCTGATGAGGTTGGTGCTATATCTGTACCCATGACATGCAGGGCAGGTGTGCAAGGATTGTTGCAATGTTACAGGGCCTGTGTACATTGAACTTGAGTACAAGTATTCTCCACCACCAAACTGTGTTACTCCCACATCCGGCTCCACCGTGACTGCAGCAAATGTTGCAAATGACCTACCCTCACCACGCAGCCTTCACAGTTGCAGCATTATTACATGGCAAAGACTCAGAAAAGCTGTGATCACCTGTGACTTGAACTTTGTAAATAATTGAAGTGTTGTCATAATGTTGAGATGCACATAACTAAAAAGTATATGCAAAGAGAGACAGACAGACAGAGAGACAGGCACACAGACACGCAAGTTGATGATGATATGCCCCATTACTCCAGCTATGTGCCATGTATGCGTGTTAGCCAAAATGATGCTTTTCAGAAATATCTGTAACTTTTCTTCTTCGATATGTTACTCCTTACATGTCACAGCTGTGCTGTTAGATACTTGAGTATGTGGCAATGTCTACACACGCTCGGTATCCCTGGCGCCGGTGCAGCCACCCTTGTACACACGTGCTGCTTAGTAGCTTATTTTACTTGACCATCTTTATTCTTTATTCTTTATCCTATGCATACTGCAGTAATTCCTTTGCGGATCCAGTACACGCAGCCTGCAGCTGCTGCCGCTGCAGTATCATTGGAATGATCGTGCACTGCCCGTCACAAGATCTGCGTGATGAGCTGTGCCGCTATGCATTGATTGTGATGTTCCAGCAGGTTGCCAGCCATGTGGTGGTTATCCGACCACTTTGATTGCTTGCTTATATATTATGGAAAATGGTCAGACAGAAGACATCTTTTTTTTCAACGGTCACAAAAGCCGGCCCGGCAGCGAGGGCTGTTGAGCTGTAGCTTGAAGCTTCATGCATCTTAGCGATCATCAGACAGCAGCGACAATTACATTCCTTGACCAGCCTAGTTTGTGTGAGTGTGAACAGATTACTATGATGAACAGATGTGACAAGTAGGTCAGGCTGGCGGATAGTAAAGTAAAAAAGTAAACTGTAGTTATCGTGTCCGTTTTCGAAGGGAAGGTGAATATTAGTATTAACGGCATAAAATACCAGTCGAAATAGCAGAATTCCCTACTTTGTCTAGGAAGACTGGAATGGAGAACCAATGATTAATCAAGTTTATCAGAAGAGAAAGATATTTTAGCGTAATGTGTAGCTCTTTGGTACCCTTTTCTTCTCATCCAGGAAGTTTCATACATTTCTAATTCTGGTGTAAAAAAAAAGAGTAAATTATCGTGTCCGTTCCCGACAGGAACTCACGACGGCCGCTAACACCCGGTAAACCCTAGCGGCATTCTGGTGTTTGCCTAACTTGAATGAAGGGCAGCAGATTTCACGGAATTGTCTTCCTTATTCCTCTCTGCATGCTTCTGCTGAGTTTTTTTAGCAGAATAATAGAGCATTTGTATGATTATCCGCCGACACGTGACAGTAAGCAATCTGTTTGATCGATCCTAATACAAACAATTTTTTTGTTTTATGGGTTACAAATTCCATCGTGGAGAAGTGGAATGGCCGAATAGGACAACATGCATGAGTAGTGTGCAAGGAGGCTGGTATGTGGGGCATCCTGTCCTAAACCGGGACCGGAGTACATAGAAGTGTAACCATGGTAACAGCTACCTGTAAAGAAAGTCCGCAGTGGAGGAGTGATATATATGTATGAACCAGACGATTTTTGCCAGAGCAATCATTCAAGGAAAGGGGGAAATTTCACAGTAGAAAAAAGACTACTTTAATACTGCACACTAAGAAATCAAGTATGCGCATAACATCACATTTACCCCTCTAGAGCAAGTGCCAACGTGTCAAGCATCCAGGTGGCATTGTACGGTCACAATGCAGTGGTAACTTTCACTGCATGCTACCAAGTCAGTACTTGGGTTATGTACTCTTGATGCTACCCATGTGCATCCAGGTCTTTTCTCTTTTTCACATCTTCAAATGCACACACACATTGCACAATGAGCACATCACCAAGACCAACCGTACATAAACAAGGGTGTGCAACTCAGCATCTAATTGCTACTAGTATGCTGCAGCATGTACATGGACACACACAGGTTGCATGTACTGTTGCACGTATATACATACACACATGACCCCCCCCCCCCACACACACACATACACACATACACACATGACCCCCCCCCCACACACACACACATACACATACACACATGACCCCCCCCCCCCCCCCCACACACATACACACATGACTCCCCCCCCACACACACACACACATACACACATGACCCCCCCACACACACACATACACACGCTTCTACACCCTCACACACACACATGGACATAATTATTACATGTATGTGTGAATTCGTATTTCACATTAAAAAACAAAACAATAATTATGTGAATACATGTACGTACGACCTAAAATTGGAGCAGAACTAGAGTTCAATACAGTTAGTATGACAGGGAAAATTTGAATTGAAGTCTGCATGTTTGACAAGCGTCTTAAGAAATAGTCAAAACGTGCACACCTGTCCAGGGGTGCGCTGGTTACTTCGGACCAGTAGCTGCTGTTGACAACTGTTCAGCAGCCAGCCAAGACTTGATGATACGTACTTCTAGGTTCCTGGCGTCGACAACGCTTTCCGGGTCGTCCTCATGGTGTCCGCGTAGATCAAGATGATGGGCACCACCCTTGATGAGGATGGGTACAATGCTAGGAGCATGATCGATGTTCTTCAGCACACCACCGGTATGCCATGGGTCAAGGTCACCGTTAGAAAAGATCAAATTGGACGAAGCAGCGATGCTGTCCGACCAGAAATCTATGCTGAAGAAGTCATGTGAGTAAGACAGCGGCCCATACTTCTTAGTGCAGTACGCCTCATAGTCAGATGGCGCCCAGGGAGCAAACGGCGGGAACATATCCGTGACGTTGTTGGTACCGGACGGGAAGCGGACCTGTAAGCACACCTGAATGTCCCACTGCGACATCTTGCCACAACCAGTGGCGTCGGCACACGCCATGAATTCCGTGGCAGGGTTAAAGCACTGTACAGGGCCACTGGTCGAGTTGTAGAACATAGCCACCGCATCTGCTAAGCCATCCAGTGCGTCATCTGCCGCTAGGATCTTGTCGCATGCCCTGTTGACAGGGTATGCGGGTAAGTTGCCCAGGAAACTGGCTGCATACGGGTAGTCCACCATGGCCATGATCGTGAACGAATTACGGATCCAGAGCAGGAAGTGCTGCAGGTTGTCGGCACTTATATTTGAGCAGAGGTGGAATTTTGCCTTCAACTTTTCCAGGCCAGACACAGACTCCGTAAGCTTTAGAATGCCGGTGAAAGCACTACGAACCCTGACTGGGCACAAGCTGTTATAGCGGTGACAGTCATCAGTAACAGCGCGGAAGAAATCGTACTTGCCCATGGGAAAGATCGGAGCACTGGCTGCCAATCCACCGTCCACGATGTTGGGATACTTGAAGCGCATGTATGCTGTCAGCATGCCACCATAGCTGCCACCAAACGCAATCACTTTCCGATTGGGATTTCCCAAGTCTTTTTTCAGCACGGACAGGATCACTGCGTAATCTGCCAGAGCTTGATCAACTGTCAAGAATTGGTAGTTCAAATCTTGTCGCCAATTAGCTCCAAACGGTATTGATTTTCCGTAATAACGATGCTCGATAAATACGATCATGCCACCGACTTCCTTTGCCACTTCCATAACAAATCCAGTGTTGTTCCAGAAGTGTTGTTCCAGAAGTCATCAATGGCTCCTTCATTTCCGGTGTAAACAAGAATTGGGCCATTCTTGGACTCGAAGAACTCCTTGGAAAGAAGAATTCTTTGTTGGAAGGTATCTGGATGGCGGATAAGGGGATTGAAATGGTCAATTTTACTCCGAAAGTACATTTCCTCGTACTTGTACAAGCCTGAAGCAGAGCATCTCAGAAAGAGTGCTACACCCAGTATAAGCAAGCCAATAATGACCTTCATCTTGCTGCGAAAGCTTTCGGCCTCACGCCTAGGTTACAAAATTAGCTGACAGCTACTCCCTCACCCTTTCATCAAGAGTCCATGGGGTTATGGACTCCTGCTTTCATACATCCCAAACCACAGCACAGCATGCACACGGAAGCTGAAACTGCCAAAAAGCAACAAAAAAAACGCACGAGTGCGAATTGATTGATTTGAAGAAAAGGATCGGCAGACGTCATCGATGCATCATCGGACTAGGTGACAATGCAGCGAGAAACACTTGTGCGAACTATCATGATTCGATTTCCGTTACATCATGTATGGTCTACTACTGTATTATGCCAATGCCGATATGCAAAGGTACTCGTACATGTCTGATGTACGACTCGTACACTGTCTGTAGGTGACTGGTCGGTGAGCTGGCGGATAATGTCACCGGGAAAATAATTAAAATTAGCAGAATTTGGTGCTTTTTCTGGTATGTGTCATGCATGGGTAGAATGTGGATAAGAAATTCAAGGAAGTGCCCGCCATAAACAAAGCTTTTAAAAGGTTTGTGTTTAAGATTTTTAAGGCTTGTGTGGTTCTGACCGGAATTTCCCTATTTTAGAGCAGTATCTGCCAATTTTTCAAGAATTATCAGTCAAGGGCTACCACGAGCCAGCATTAATGCATTATTGGACGAGAGGGAAAGGAGCCTCTGCTGATTGTGTTCAGAAATCATGCCTGCGGGACATCGGGGGTACATTTTGTTGTACCCGGTGAGTGTACACTGGCACGCCATAGTATAGAGGGCGGAATAGAAGAGGAAGTGTGGATGACTGTAATTTCAGCAAAACATTACAAACCGTGATTGCAAGCTTTTATTACATGTATAGGGGGACAACAAGTGGTTTCAAAACTGTGATTTTGTTTCGTGCCAGAGAGTCTGAATGCACACTGTTCTTTTTTACTGATAACAATTGATTATTATTTTCTCTCCTTCGCTCTCTCTCTCTCTCTCTCTCTCTCTCTCTCTCTCTCTCTCTCTCTCTCTCTCTCTCTCTCTCTCTCTCTCTCTCTCTCTCTTCTCTCTCTCTCTCTCTCTCTCTCTCTCTCTCTCTCTCTCTCTCTCTCTCTCTCTCTCTCTCTCTCTCTCTCTCTCTCTCTCTCTCTCTCTCTCTCTCTCTCTCTCTCTCTCTCTCTCTCTCTCTCTCTCTCTCTCTCTCTCTCTCTCTCTCTCTCTCTCTCTCTCTCTCTCTCTCTCTCTCTCTCTCTCTCTCTCTCTCTCTCTCTCTCTCTCTCTCTCTCTCTCTTCTCTCTCTCTCTCTCTCTCTCTCTCTCTCTCTCTCTCTCTATCTCTCTCTCTCTCTCTCTCTCTCTCTCTCTCTCTCTCTCTTTCCTTCTTTCTCACTCCCATTTCTCTCTGCCTCCTACTTCCACTCTTTGGGAGACTCGAGAATTGGAGCCGGTTAGTTAAAACTGAATTAGCACAAGTCCGAGTCACAGGTGACAGCGGTGAGTCTGTGTCAGATCTGTGTCAGAGGTATTTTACCTCTACACTGTACTTGTGATGACTTTGTTTACAGTTATATTTTGCGATTCACGTAATATGCACCCATCCCTTTACCATTTGAAAAATGAGTCAACACACGTACACATCTAGTGAAAAAAAAACACAATACTGAGTGAGTCAAAAAGTGCTGATGTTCACGAGATTGGAATGTTGGGGACGGCAAGTCAATGCAGTTTGCGTGACGTTCTGGACGAACGGAGGAAGACCTTCGAAGTAGAAAGATCTCCGATCGAGACACGATTGATACACGTTAGGGAAGGTACATGTAAATGAATGCCAGCGCTGCTAGCTAGGTCATGTCTCTGTTGATTCGAGTGTTGAACGAGTGTGCCGTGGTATACCTGTAGTAGTATAAGGCATTGTGCCTAACTGCCTACCCGGTAGATCACCGTGCACAAGTAGAGTGATTATGTAGTGGCCGGCAAGGTCACCAAAGGGCCGGTCTACACATCAGGGCCTCCGTGTCCAACACATGCATCTCCAGCCACCAGCTCATTGCAGGTCTAAGCACCCTCTCCCCCATTATGCCTGCACTAACATCAAGAAACTGATGATCGCTGGCTATATATTTAGTCCAAAACGAAGGCCATACCAACCGTATGCTACGTTGACGAACGTCGTCGAAATCTTGTTGTGCAACGTTTGACCTTGTGATCCAATCCACCACAATATCTCAGCTGTGCGGTGCATGGTTTTCCCATTCACCGCTGCGTGGTCATGATCAACAACACATTGCTCCCATTACTTAACATTGAACTTCTTCACTGTTGAGGAAGTGGCAACTTTGTAAGTTGTGTCCTATATCTGATAGGAATGGTTACGAGCAATTGCCAGTGGCAATGCATTTCATGTTCAGCTCCATTTCCCCAATGATGGTTGAGATTTGACGTTGATGCCACCCGTGACTCAAATAACTGGTCATCGTCCAGGAGTGTTTGTACAGCGGCCTTGTTGCTGCTATTCTCAGGCAATGGCAGCATCCCCACCAAGTTGCAGGGGCGTTCTGCTACCAAGTCACCGCCATCGCCGCCATCCCCACAACAAAAGAAGGTTACAATGGTCTTCTTCTCAGTTCAGTTCTCCGCTGATCAGAGAATTAAGGAACACAGAATGCCGACAGTTTGCCGACCCACAGTGCATCGTAGATGGCGTCCATCGGCACCCTTTATCCCTCTACTCACGAGGCGAGTGGACACGTACATCGCACCGGTTGAACTTCTGAGAACTGATAAACAAAAATCAACTAGACCAACACGAGCGTGTACATCATGTACATGTAGCCATGTAGGTATAACTTTAATACCGTTACCTTTGTGTACTTTTGGTGCCACGTAAGTCGTAACTTACGTATCTCAGTCCAAGTCGCAATCATGAGTCATGACTGTACGTATCCAACAAGCCAGTACTCGACTCCCTACATACAGGCGCTAGGCCACCGACCTTCTTACGGGAGCCCAACGGGACTCGCTCGAAACATCTTTCCTTTTACATTTTTCTCATGGAAATCAGTGGAGTGGAATACTAGTACATGTCGTGTGGAATCTCGACACCAGTAGGCAGTAGTACTATAGACAGTATACAGTATACTAGTATGGTACTACAAATACGTTCTCTTCAGTATTCGGAAGTTCCCGTATAGCCAATCAATCATCAATGATCTCTTAACCGGCACAATGTTATCACCAATTATTGTTCACCATCACTACGGTATTTGAGGCTGCAATTCTAAAAATTGTATCTCCCCTCTCTGACGAAGCTCCAAGGGCTAAGATAGTCTCCTAATGAGGCCCCATGGCGGGAATTCGAAAATATAAGTTTCGACTTGCAGCGTAAGACCACAGTAGTGGTGACTGGTTCTTCTCAACTGAAGACTGCATCGCATCACGCCATCAGTACGCCATGCCACGCTAGGTTGAAACGCCTAACTACTTGTCATTTCATCGTCACACCATCCACATAAGTCATTTGAACAACGTTTAACTTTCACGCAAACCATTTCAACTTCAATAACGGTGATACGAAGCAAATTCGTTGATTCTTGAAGGCACTGCCTTATATACATGCAGCCTAAAACATAGACAACGGTGACATACATGGATACATCACGGCTTTTCAGTTATCAGAACGAATCAACAAGAACTTTGGAACACAAACTTATCTAAAGTCCTTCACGGATTTACGTGCCACTACAATAAGGCACGCTGCTCACAAGCCCAACACGGGCAGCTTGACCAACAAGCGCACAGGAGTGCTCCAGTGTGCTTCTGCGCACGATGCACAAACCAATCACAGTAAAAGCTTTGTTTCAAATTGGGGGTGGAAGAGAATAATTTACTCGTGATGAAATAGTGGATGGCTTTTCAGATAAAGATCGCACTGTGTTTAGAAAAAAATGTAGGAATAGAATCAATTGCCCGGACGCCGTGTGTGTATGTGTGTGTGCATTGCTGTGATAGTGTTGTTGCAAGGGCAGTGTTCGTGTCAGTTCAAGTTGCGGATCAAGACACACAGTCTCCAGTGGTACATTTACATGGTGTTGATGAGTTCACATAGATTATATCGCCCAGTCCTAAAGGGGCATGTTCAGGAAGCGAGGAGGTGGTCGGGGGGGGGGGTAGAAACGGTCTGCTCCGGAAAGTGAATCTGTCCGAATTCAGTGGTTACGTAGTGGTATCCTGTGTTTGTTCCCAGCCGAATAGATAGGCATCCCACGTCGTAGGCAAGCAGGGTGTTCTCTTTCCAGTGGCAGTGATCATTCAGCCAAGGATATGTTGTACTTTCTTCTTGTTTGGCTACTTCGGTGCTGGTGTGCAAATAGCGGCCCGGTCTGAGGATTGACAAAAAAACGGAAAGCGTGCTTATCGAAATGTCTACTACGAGGATCTCAGAATGGTTGCTTGCGAGGCGAGCGGTAACCTTGAGCGTTCGTGACAGCATAATCTATTGATGCGATTGCAAGACAAAAACTTGGTCCTGACCATGATGGTATAATTATTGATCTCTTTAGTTGTGGTATACTGGACGTGTTGGTCTGTTCGAACATATCGTTTTTGCACATTCACCGTAGTGCCGTTGCTGTAGATACATGTACATCACTCTCTAGTCATCATCAGCAATCTTAGGTTGAGATACCTGCAGGAGGAACACGGCCGTCAGCAGTGACTCCACCCTGCCAGAAATCTCACTCTCACTGCCAAACGTTCACGGTTTGCGGCTGGCTGGGATTGTGCTGTAGCGCATGCACCATGCCGCCTTGAAACTGTGCCTGCGGTACTGCCCACGCTGCCTGCGGTCTACTGGCCTGCGGCTGTAGCGAAGCTTGGGCCGCTGCCATTGGTGCAGTGCCTGCGCGGCTAGACATGGCCATGTTGGACGGGTAGTAGTTGCACGGGCCGGGCGCCGGCGCCGCCGCGGCGTATGCCGTTACAGCTGGTGCTGGCGCGCTGGCTGGGCTATTCCACGCGTTCATCGGATTTGCCGTCATAGAGTGCGGATCGTGAGTGAGCGACGTTGATGGCCTGAAGCTGTTTTGCGCATGGACAGCCGCAGCAGCTGGGTGCATCATCTGCTGGTAAGCTTGTACTTGGTACGCATGGTTGGTATTAGCTAGGCGTTGCTGTCGAATTCTCTGATCCATTTCGTACTCTTCTGCTTGCCGCTTCCACTTCATTCTTCTGTTTTGAAACCAGGTCTTCACCTGCGTGTCCGTCAAACTCAGCTTCTGCGCCATTTGACATCTCTCCGGAGCGGTAAGGTACTTCTTGATGCGAAATTGCATCTCCAGCATTTTGATCTGGTCGCGCGTGAACGCGGTGCGCCCTTTCTTCTGCGACTTGTCCTTGTCCCCGTCTGATGCGGCAGATTGCGATGCAGTGTCGGCTGCAGAGCGAACACAGAAACGGAAGAACAACATCAATTTGCTATACTTGGCTGATGGAGAGGACTATTTTTGCGGCAGTGGAAATGCGCTAAAGGCAAAAACAGCCTGCTAGTATGGAAAGGTGAAACTATGCGGCATTACACCAACGCCAGCAGTGAAATCAAATTTCCTTTCGGCTAGTTCGGCGGCTTTTTCAGATGCAATTATCCTCTCCACACGCAAGCGACAGAATGTGATATACATGACTAGCATTCTGGCTCATAACATAATTGCGACTGAAGTCTCAAAATCAAATCCACCCCACACCGTAGCCGACCCTCGCTTGGAGGTTATGGCGTAGTACAGGTTACAGGAAAACGGCATGACAACCCGGCAACCCTCAGCGAACGAGACCACCGAAACACCAGATCTATCGTCGTAAAGTATCTCTAGCCTAGGCGATAAGCATGGAGTAAATGGCATGCCGAGTGCCTGCCGAGTGCCACACCAGCAGTGCAGGAGTGGTTCCAAATAAGCCGCATTCACACTAGCTAGCGGTCACCACAGACATAGCTCGCGGCAGGAGAAGACGTTTTTCTTATCGCTTTTCAGATCTGAGCCCATCGCGCGCCGAAACTGGAGACAGTGCATTGTTTCAGCCTATCGGTCGTTGTGAATCGCAAGTTTCAGCTTGTCACTAAGAACTCTTCTACCTACATGGCCAGACGCAATGGCTAGTATAGGAGTACAAGAATGCTTCCGCGATTACCTCGTTCTTTCTTTGCCTTCTCCAGGGCAGCAATGGCTGCCTGAACTGCAGGATTCTCTACAGCAGTCGCCTCCATTATCAGATAAAGAAAAAACCGTTACTTGGCTGTAGGAGGAACGGATACTGTGACGGACTGGTTTGGAAAACAGCCGGCTTACTCTTTTCAAATTTCATTGCGACAAAGCCTTGTCGGTCATATTATTGCACTAGCCCTGAGAGGCATGAACTCAAGTACGTCCTACCTACACTACAGTACTAGTACAGAGAGAGAGAGAGAGGGCGTCATGGCCAGCGAGTAAGAGAGAAACACATCATGGCTGGGCTAGTTGCCATCGTCACCGCATTTCCAACGCCGAAAACGAGTCTAGCAATTCTCACGTGCGATGGTCTGCCAAAGTACAATGCACTTGAGCTGAAGTCTCCGCCCCAGCTTTTGTGAATCATAGACATGGCCGACAATCTAGTAAAGCCATGCTACACTAAGCCTACAGAGACCAATGTGTGTGTCTAGTCACCTTGTTGAAGTCCTCGCGCTCCGTCAAGAAAAGGTGCTCAAGTGCGAGTCTAGGATGGTGCCGCGTGAATTATATCAGTCTCTTGTAGGTCAGAATAGAAGAGCGCAAGAGGCCAACTAATACTTTCATTGCATGATTTTCAAGTTTGGAGCAGCGGTTGGGTGCTGGAAGTATTCGTATATTAGGATGTACAGAAGCTACGAGCATGCAGCAAACACAGATTCACAAGCGCAGCTCAAAACGCGGAGACTTCATGAGCTCTTCGGGCGCTAGAAAGACGTTCATAATCGCGGAATGCTTTCAAAGCGTGAAAACCATTTTTCAGCGCAGGGATTTCCACCATGCATACGGTTCCACAGTGAAAACTCTCAAAGATATCTCTTGACATAGTGTTTCGGTAAGATAACAATTATTTCACCAAAGCATTCGGACACGTACCGTGGCTTCCCTCGTCATGTTCCTTGCCAGGTGTGGCTAGATCTGACGACGGGGAAGGTGTGACGCCTTGAAACGCTGACGGTCCCGCGGTATGGTTCACCAGTTGGTGTGGTGTAGAACACAGCGGGGAGGTTGCTGGTCCACTCACGCCGTGTACCAGCGTTACAGGGTCTTTTCCAATTATGTTGCTGATGAGAAACGACGACGAAGAACTGCCACTGGTGCTATCCGACGGCGATATTCTCGTTGTCGATGTGGGACTGAGATGGAAAGAAAAGGCGTCAATCTCCATCATAGCCACCTGGGGTGTGTGCTTGGCTATGGATTAGACAGTGGTCCACGACGAATCAAGAAGAATGGTTTGACGGTTAACAAACAGCTCACCGTTCCAGCTACGCAGAAAGCTAATTCTAATTCATCTGACCCTATCTGAGTGATAATCGGTACTGATCTTGGAAGTTGACAGATACTTGCTTTAAATCTCCCATCATCCTACGTGAGATCAAGGCGTAGAATGCGCTCCGGGCGTACGCCACAGTGGGGAAGTTCGTCCAGCAAAGTAGGATGGGTCGTTAGCATGCTATGATCGGTGCTGAGTTGGCGTCTGTTACGTGATCAGTATGTGTACTTGCCACTGCCATGCTCCCGTGGACACAACTCTGCGCACACATACTACACACAGCAATACTCAGTCCTTGCTGTAGCCTCGATGGGTAGCACATCCATAATAGAAGCACGACTGTTCGCGATGATTGCTGGTGAGACCGGCGGTGGTTTGGCCGGCACCAGCCGCCACATCATTTAGCCAGGGTAGCTCGGCACTTCACCAGCCAGCCAGCACAGCCAGCAGCTATCTCTCTACACAGTCATACATGTAGGTACAGCAGCAGCAGCACCACGAAGCATGCTTTCCCAGCCACTACACAGCATCAGTTGGCGAGTCATGTTCAAACCGAAAGTGAAAGGCACCCGCCAACCACACAGCAGTAAGTGTATTTGGCGGGAGTAGCCTGTCCATTGCGATCGCTCCGGCCGGTGCCTAACATGAAGGCGCTCCTCGCTCACCACTCTAGTCAGCCCCCTTGCCCACGTTTTGTGCCACGCTGCCAACTACTAACACTTACTCCACATCAGCACAGTAAAAATACCAGTCGGCAATACTGGCAATATTACATGTACATGTAGCCAGCCTTCTTTTACTAGGCAATAGCAAAAGACTCTAATGTAGATTACCTTCCCTGTTCAGAATAGACTAATGTGCCGTGTTTCCACATCTCCCACTGACCAATGTGGGGTATGATTCCCACGCCCTATTGTTATGCACGCATTACTGGTGTTATTCTGCATGAGCATTCACGTACAGATATGTTGTGGCTGCTCTGTGCCATTACTTTCAGTATTATCACTTGTTAGTTCTTGTAATGTATGCATTCGGCAGCGTCTCGCTGTCTCCATAGTTTCCTCAACCGGGGAAAGAAAAAGTCGACGCTCTAGCCAAGACTGCACTGCACTGGCAGTGGTTGCATGTGACGTCACACTTATGCGGCGGCCACCAGTGCGAGTAACAAGCCATGGACATGGTCAAGGACGTGCAGTACTAGTAGTCGCTTCACGCGGGTGTGCCTCTTTTTTGCGCGACCTGTGTCGCATGTTTCTGCACGGTTCTCCATCTCGTATTGCGCCTTGTTGGATTCAAGCAACTGCTTGTGCCATGCGTCTCGCCTCACCGTCCGACAACAGCGCAATTGTGTAGAACACAGTCTTGTTCAAGTAGTCCTCTCCGACAGAACCCGCCAAACTGGTATACACGTGTGCCGTTATTGCCAGTCAGACGTGCAGCGCGGGGGGAGGGATTTTTGTCGTCGCTTCTCGTCTGGCGCATAGGACAGTGAAACACAATGGTTATGCGTAGAGTACAGGTAATCCGTCATGGATAAGCGCGGGGATAATAGCTTCGTGCAAATTCTTTCAGTCGAACAGCCAGTCCCGTTTGTACGCAAATACGAGCTACTTGCATGCAGCTATCGTTCTCGGATAGAGAGAGAGCACGACGCCCGTTCGCAACGCGATGGTCAGTCTCGATAATTATTGCATCGTGTTAATGCATGCCGCTACGCAGGCGTCATGCGCATAATATACATTGTCTCCGGGGTATGACTAGCAGAAGGCATCTCACTCTTGAGAGGGAATGTTTGTGGTCACTGGTCAGGAATTCACTTCCTTGAGCTGCGATGAACGACCACAGGGCAAAGCCGTGCGAGTCGAGTGTAAGACTAAGAGCGTCTGGCTGCACTAACATAGGCCTCTGCTGCTCAAGCTACGAGCATAGCCTGGCGTACAAGGAAACCTGGCACAAGCCCCGACCACCTAGCAACCCATCCCTGTTTCAGTATTCTGTGCGGTGAAATCGCATTGGCAATTTCCATTGGCAATTCCTTGATAAATTCGGTCGGGCCTTTCTTTTCCAGGCGCACCGCACGCACATTCTTTGTCGCCTTTCTACTACAATCTGCACCCGAAATAGAGAGATGTAATTCGTATGCTATCCGGAACTTACACTGAACTGAGGAGTAGCGGTTCTTGAGCGGTCGCTCGAAACTGAAACTGCTAATTGCAACCGGTGGCTTCTGACCGAGATGAGACCATGAGACAATGAGCAGCAGTACAATGTACGGCGTACATGTACTGCAGGCTGCACATGTCCTAATAAGCTGAGTCGCGTGCCTCCTGCACCAGCGCCTGGCTGGCTGGCACTACGTCATACAATGATGATTGTGTAGTAATATGCAGGCATGCATGCATGCCGTTAGCATTCAACTACACAAGAACTGTGGCCAGTGTTGGTTGGCTGAAGAGAAAGTGGATACCGCAGTGTACGTGTGCGGTGTGAAGCTTGCACCAGTGCATGCTGACTAGATGCGGACGTGATACAAGTAAAGTTCATATCGTGCCGTCATGCATGTATCTATGTCACGTGATTCGGATATTGCACATAATTGTGCAGCACATTTACAGTAGATCCAATCACTCTGTACCATACTCCATAGAAAGAAGAGAGAGAGAGAGAGAGAGAGAGAGAGAGAGAGAGAGAGAGAGAGAGAGAGAGAGAGAGAGAGAGAGAGGGAGAGAGAGACTTAGAGACAAATGGAGGGGGGGGGGAGAGATATACATAGAGAGAGGGGGGAGAGGGAGAGACTGACTGACTGAGAGAGTGCCTGGATGGCGTTGAGCCAGGCTGCTGATCCTATTGGCAAAGTTGCAGTGTTTTCTGTTGGCGTTCCTGACCCCCTTTCCTCTTCACATACCTGTGTCCCAGCAGCGGATGCTCTAACGTGGCGTGACGTATGACATACCGGTCATAAGCGGTAGAGCACAGGACAATACGATCAAGTCGACGTTTAGCGACACTAGCAAAATGACCGGCAGCGCGTTAGGCAACGGCCGGCCAGGGATGATCTCCTGGTTAAGATGCTCATGTCACTACATCAGTCAAGAGTCAGTCTTGGGCCTAGGCAGTGTTAAGTTGAGGTCGTGTTGTCGGAAGGAGGGAGTTGTCGCATTTGATGGCCTGTACGAACGGGCCGCACAAGACCGTCAAGAGGGAAGGATGATCATCCGCTTCCGACCCATTAGGCCCCGTGACATTTCGTTCAGACGTTGGGAGACGTCCAGCATAAATCCATGATCTCGTTGTCATGTTCTAGTGCCCGTAATGTTATCTTACCACGGTTAGAGAGTACTGTCGAGGCGACCGTATCTTGACCACAAAGATCATCGTTCCAATCCAAACAAACCGAAGTATGCCTAAGGATGCTAAGCGAGTCGCTTTGCCTCAACCATGTTCCCATCATGGCCACGTTACGACATACACACGAGATCGAATGACCATCACAGACCTCATCCATTGTGACCTCACACAGCCTGGTCTTGACTCGGTCCCTGGGTGACACGTTGAGGCGGTCGGACCACTCAGCGTCCTCATCCAAATATGTTACAAATCATTGGGAAACGATCACTGAGCTGTCTACCTGCCCAAACGGGCCTTGATTGAGGGTAGGATTGCCATGACTGTACTTGAGACGAACATCAGCAAGCATGCATGCCCCCCCCCCCCCCTACCCTCCACTCTCTCTATTTCTCTTGCTTTGACTGACTTCGCCATGGACTGGCAACTGTAGTGGAGTGCTACATACGATGTGTATGCGATGTCTGTCCGTTATATGCTTTAGTATAGATGTAGATGAGAGAGGTTATGTATCCGTGTACAGCTGTATGTCTGAGTTGATGCCAGACCAGGCGAAACTGACAATTGCCCTCTTGTCTGCACTGCTGATACAGGCAGACAGACACGCGTACATGTACAACAGTACGTGCCATGCACACTGTGTAGGAGTTCTCGCTAATAAAGTGCCTATTGTGATGTACTGTGGTGTACGGATCATGCATGGCTGAAGGAACATGCTTCCCAACGGCACGAGTCTCCCTTCTTCAGTCTTCCATCACACATACATGTACAAGTCCATGCATGTACACGCGGGCCTATACTATAGGTTCCACATTGATTAACTTGAAGAGAGTTCATGCGACACTAAGCAATCCGCGTTCCCCTGTCGTTGCCCGTTCCACAACCGTGATATGTCTTCCTCTCCAGTGGTGCGAGAATTTCCAGTTTGTTCTGTGCTCAGCATGCACGAGCGGTTCTGACACTTCCAACAAAGCAGATGCATGTGTACAGTGTCGTCATACGGGTACGGGGCAGTTGAGATCAGCGTACAATGCTAGTCCCACCATGTCACACCATGTCTATTCCTCTTCTAGTTCTAGTTCTCCTCTAATTGTTTCGAAAAGGAAAGGGTCCAAGAGACATTGATGGGCCGATACGCAGTCTCTTGGTTCCTCAGTCACACACAATTGCAGATGTCGCCTGTCCATATGGATATACGTGTACCTAACATGTTTGGAGAAGCTTCAAAGATGATGATGAAGACAGTACAAGGAGTGGTTTCAGGACACATTCGAACACACTCCCCGTCTGCTTTCTCGAAACTGTCTTTCGCGGTGTGGGGCACTGTGTCATTGCTAAGCCAAATGGATTGGATATCCAATATATATCCCAGCGAAACCGAACGGTATAGCGCCTATGCACTAGTAACCCATACCGATACAAAATATGCTAGCACGATAGTGGACCATGTTCACCATGAGTGTATGATTCGCCAGTACAAAATTAAGGTAAATGGCTGAGAGATTTTCCCTGTGGATGGTTTTTGACCATCCGCATGTCTAAAGCACCAGATGGCTCCAGACTCCCCCTTCCATGTTTCGCCTCCCTCATTCTACCAAATGAGCCCAAATAGAGTCCCACTGCACTCCACAGCTGATCGCCAAAACAGGTATTTCGTATCAGATTACCTGCCGGAGATGGAAAGCAGCATATTACCGCCTTGTTTGTGGGTATCCAGTTTCGCAGGAATGTTGTCAGCTTAGCCCTCGGAACATGCGAATTAGTTGTGGCAGGCGTAAGGTGTGTATTTACGTTGTATTGCTACAAACGAGACGGGCCCTCTGAAGGCCAGGCCCAGTTCTGCTCTCACTACCGTTAGCAGAGACAACTACAAATGGAGGCAAGCAGTGCTCATCGTACCAGCTTGGGATCTACATGACCTTGGGGGACGGGCAGAGACGTAGACCTTGCCAATCGAATTACATGTACATTTGTACCTGTGAACAGTTGCCCGTGGCAAAGAGCGCCATTCCAGTGTTGCGGCAGAAAGCTGTCGACAGATCAGTTTGCTTCTCTCCATGTTTGAAACTAACACATGTACCCATGTCGGCGCGTCTATTCCATTTAGGACCCAGAAATCAAAACAGCGGCCTGGATGTGATTTAGAATCGTCTTTATTCCAAGGCACACATCTCTCATTACTACTGTACAATACCGTGATAACTGTACCAGCGGTTATTAGGGTAGGGCTACACTTGTGTGGTAATACTCCCTTGTTAGCCAGATTTTACTTTTTCAGGCATTTTCGATGCACGCCATTCACGTTCACTATCAGCAATGCCTGATACCGTCCTATTACAGTATTGTGATTCCTCTTCGTGCACCCACAACACGTAGTGAAGCCCTCTATGTGTTCTCTATGACTGTATTGTTGGAGACACACAATGATCAAAGAGGGCGGTGTGCCTCATCTGAGTGTGTTCCCGCAATGACAGGTCCATTCACTAGTGCAATTGGGTCGATTAGCAACAGTCACACTTATAATAACCTACAATGTTCCATACAAAATGTGCCAGTGTACACACATACAAACAGAGAAAACACAGAGGCAACCGCAACTATACTACAAAGTAATAAGCATCTTTTGTTCTCGCACATCACGCTGAATTTGAGTGGTATCACATGCACCGGAATCTCTTGCCAAGTCGCGTAAAGCAGACAATCATGTGGACTTCCGACTAATTTTAAAATTCTTATCCATCCGTCTTATGTGTTGTACAGTGTACTGTGTTATGGGCCCGTTTGCTTATAGAAGAATAGTGAACAGTAAATAGAGCCACAGGCCCATCTTTCAAAGCTTCATTTCGAGAACAAATCCGTCGCCCTGAGGGAAAGTGATGTTGCTGAAGTGATGACTCGCCCGTCTGGGGAAGACCACCGCCAAACGACGTGTGAAGCAGGGAGTTGGGAAATCAGGCGTTCACGACTCCATGGAGTAAAGCGATGACCGGGTCGGAAAACCGTGAGAAAATGGTCATTCGCACCTCTCTGTCTGCACCAAAGAAATTATGCCCTACATGTAGAATCTACAAGCGGAGGCATAGAATGAGTGAAGTGCGTTTGTGTGGCTAAGGTGTCTCGTACCTAAACGGCAGACGTTCAACAATTTGCGGCTATCTGTCCTGAGTTGCGCCATATCCGCCAAAATATCCTCAGCGCGAAAAGGAACAAGCACTTCGAATCACACAAGCTGGGGGATGGAGATTTGCCATTATCATTTTGTTTTATTGCTGTATGCAAGCCACTTAGTTCCTCACTCCCCTCTCAACCTCGCCTAACGTTTGCTTCTCCTGCAAAACATGTGCAGTGGCCCAAGGCTCGTAGGGTGGAGTTCTGTTGCAGAAAATATTACACTACCGGTACTTGTAGTATCTTCCAGTATCGAAGACCGTCATCGGAAACAGCTTGGAGCTGCGGAGGAGAGAAATATTCTTCACGACGCTAAAAAGGTGAAGAAACGTTTCTTTGGTCGACCATTCCGAAACATGGTTTCCTGTCGAACCTACCCCTCCTTGTTCTTTACCTCTGCATTAGGTTTGAGTACATGTATCGGCGGTTTGAGAAGCGAATGGCGTGTACGTCCTCCATGGTGTCGGCCATAAAGAGTGACCATGCCCATTCCCAATCTTCACCAGCGGGAAGCAGAAAGCGGGAAGCAGCGCGCGTTGAATCTGGAGTAAAACAATGCCAAACATTGCCAGAACGTTCTGAGAAGAGCCAAGGCCGGCAAAGAAGAAATTTGATGCAATGACGAAGGATTCCCGTCAACGCCTGGACCCGTCGTTTACTGCAACCACAAGTTGATTGCTGTTGGATTCCGCCGCTGTTCTCGCTCTTCTAACTTTGGCAGGAAATAGCCTTAGGAAGCAGCCGAGACTTTCAGGAAGACTCCATTTCGACGGGTTCAGTCAATGACTGCCTAGTACCTGGCCAATACAGCCTTCAGGACGCGGCGCTACCCGTCCAAACCATATTGCCGATGAAGTCTAGCATCCTGTTACTTTGATGCGCAGAGATCGGCTTTCTGGCCCTGTACACGTCAAAGCTTCGGTTGAAATCCCTATGCTGCCATGTATTTGGAGAAGATGACTCGTCGTCGACGGTGCCGCACTGGGAAGCGGTTTGTCTTGGAAGTCAACACAGGCAGGTATGTGCTGATGAAAACTTAGATGTGCCATTCCTATAACTTATAAGCGATTTTATGACTGGGGTGATGTTGACTGTGTTGTACTTGTGGTAATCATTAGCGATAAGTCAGGTGTCCTATTTTTGAGTAACGGTCGAGTAAGGGGTGACTGGTGCAAACTATCAGGTAGTAAGGCACATGTGATTATGGTTCACAGTCAGGGTACGAGTGGTGAGGGGGCCAGCTCGAAAGAGTGCTCAATGCACCTGAATGCAGAGTGGTATACAGAACATACAGTAGACAGAAGGCCGTCTAGCAGTAACTTTTCAAAGTTCCATGCACTGGGCAGTCATCGGCACTCAAAATCCCCTCTTATAGTAACATGTTATACTCCAGTGCGGCTTATTTAGCTTATACTACGCAAAACACTGCGGTGCACTCAGAAGTATAATTCTGCTGCGTAAGTATAAGTTTTGGATGATACATTTCCGTAGCTTCATGGTACTAGTATGTGAACTGACATGTGTGCATGTATGCATGTGTGCATGTATGCATGTATGCGTCACCATGCAATGGTCATGTACTTGTACATGCATGTTGGTTGACAGCATGTTGAAAGGCGGAGGACCACTGTGTTCGGAAACAGTGACCTTACTACAATTATCCACGGGTGGCAGAGCCCCGGCTTGCGGACCATTTGAACCGTATGAATCAGAGCTAACACCCATACCATTCAAATGGTCGCAGGACCGGGGCTCTGCCAACCGTGGATGGTTGTAGTAAGGTCACTGTTTCCGAACACAGTGGTCCTCCACCTTGTAACATGCTGTCAACCAACAACATGTTTTCAACAAAACAAGCTTTAGCTGTTATCAAGAGTCCATCAACAAGAGTATGCAACTGTGATCTCTTTTCTATGGGCCAGATGCCCGGCACACTGCCTTCATTACATCATTCAGCTGCAGTCCGTGCACTGCGGAAAATCAAACACCGCACTTTCCCTCTGGTTTGAAATGAACTTTCGTCCGGAACTGGAGTTCACGTGCCAGAATTTAGAGATCGCCTAGGTACTGGAACGAATCGAGCAAAAACGGATGGGCTCGTATGAGAAATTGGGAGTTTGAATGCATGCTTTCAGAGCGTGATGAAGGCAAGTTACGTAATGAAGGCAGCGCGCCACGTACTGACCCATAACCACAGTTGTTTATGCACTCTTGCTGATATGGTACATGCATATACGGCCCACATGGAAAAATTTCGAATATACAATGAGAGGTGCATGTACTTGTATGATTGTACCATCGAGTAAGAACTAAACGGCTGTGTTTGTGAAAAATAAGAACGGGCTAGGCTAGAACCCTCGCGCCCGGTCTTCGGCGCCCAACAGTACTGTAGTGGATGACTGTGAGAATGTAACTGAGTCGCCGGTGCCGTCAGGTTTTGCAAGAAGGAAGAACGCACCAGAATGAGCAATACAGTGGCGTATACGGTGAATCTGTCACAATCGGTACCGGTGGTGCAAATTAATGAATGCTTCCTTGTGCATGATTGCCCAGTACATGAAACTGTTTAAGTTAAAAGCAAAACAGACGTATTTCTTTTCTTGTCTGTCGGTAGATATGAGGACTAGAGAAATCAGACCTTTTGATTTGCAATTATTACCGTAAAATTCCGTTAATACGCCCCGGGCGTATACTTTGCAGAGCGTCAAAAACCGGGCGTATATTTGGGCATGGGCGTTATTTCGGACGCAATCTGCAGAAGATATCTATCAGCAACCCACTAGTTTCAGTGAACCACCATTCACACTGAGCGCGGTACAGGTACATCAAACCACAGCTGGAAATTTGGTCGTAACCAAGAATGTTGGATGGCACGCACTCGATCTAAAACTGTTCTACAGTTTGTACGTGAACGAATGCTCGCGCGCTGGTCATTTTGAGTCCACTTTACGCCCTGGGCTTATTTCGGGCATGGGCGCTAAAACGGACTTGAAGTGTACACCGCCTAAAACTGGGCTTATTATCGGACATGGGCGTTATTTAGGGTGGGCTTATTTACGGTATAACTCGCCCGGCAATGTGTGTATGTCAATCAGCATGGGAAGCAGTTACCCCGTGGCCCTTCTTTCCACTTTCCAAAAAAAATGTCTTGCCATGCAAAATGCAACGTAGGGGGTGAATAGGGCTTGAAAGTGATGACGTCAAAACGGCCAGGGAGTAGTAAGTTGACATCAGATTTCTATTTTTGGATCCACTAAGGTGTGACTTTGCTATTGCCTAAGTATGTGGGTGCATAGCAACCCACTCATGTCGCATGCAGGTGTGACTTTTATTTCGCCACCAGTTGTAACCCCGCCCCCAGTAGCCAAATCAGTCAGTTTCACTGGCTACATCACCATGCTGTGGGTAAGACTGCTTGAAATGTGCTTGGATCCATACAAAAACTGGATCCAAGTGGATCCAGTTTTTGAATTTTTGAAATTGTTGCTATGCTGTGACGTAGCACTTTCAAGCCCTACAGCCGACTTCATCCAAAACAAATGTGTCTTTATGAACTCTTCAGTAGTGACTACCAACTGCATATTCGTTGAATGGCATGAAAAAACACAAAAATCGACAAGAGTAGGGGGTGCCACTTTTCCACAGGAGGGTGCTACACCCTCTTTGGCTAGAACCGTGTAATCCAAATACTTTTAATAAAGTTTAGCTTCTTTGGTGAACTCATTCCTACTCCTGGTTTGGCAAAACAGCGTGTTTTGTGAGCCCGAAATATCCCTTGGCTCCATTCTGAGTGATAACAACTGCTTCGTATACAATAGCCTCTGCTTGGCAATCACCTTTCAGTGGGCAGTCTTGCTTAATTCTGCAGTTACACGGCTTCTGTACAGGGGGCTTGGCTAGAACTTTCCGGTTATGCGAGCTGATTACGGATGCGACGTTTGGGAGGCAACAGTAGCTCACTTTCACGGATTTGCGGTTGAATATCTTGCTCAGGGAAGAGCCACGCGGAAAGTGCTTGTCCGCAAGGCACAGGAACACTGCAGCGACATTGGTGGCGACGCTCTTTGAGAAGGGTGGATTGAATCAAATGATATTCAGCTTTCGCTGTCTCTTTCTCTTTGAATGATCCGCAGAGTTCACGTATTGGGTGTTCTGCACATATCCGCTTGCATGGATGGTGGCGTTGTAAATGGGTGCAGCATCCCTGAATACTGACTTATCCGCCGAGATACTGGAGACGCGCTTTTGGATGGACTTGGGTAGGTTCTTCAGGATCGTAGGAGGGTGATTTGAGTGTGGATGTTGACATATAGAGGGTTGTCACCAGGTTTCCTGAACGGCTGATACTTGCCCGTTTCGAGGTTGAGTGTTACATCTAGGTAATTAACGACGTTCAGGTTCACCTCTACCGTCATCTTCAGTCTGACGGACTGAAACACAGCGGTTATGTCCTTCCGCACACGTTCCGCAGATGATGCCGGGGTATTCCTTAGCACGGCGAGTCCATCGTCGCAGTATAGACTCATATTACTCTTGTCTACGTGCTGAGCTGGTTTAGAGAGGATAAGGGTGCCAACCAGTTCACAAACCTCTGCTCCGTCGAAAGAACTCATAGATACGTCGAAGAGGCTGTCGCTGCGGTTCTTGGGCCACGTCTTTTTGCCCTGGAATAGGAGAGACTTTCTTGCATGTGATATTATTCCTCTGTCCTGGGCTGTGACGCCTGTATACTGGCTGGCGAAGTCAAGCAAGTCAGCCCACAAACTGACGGTGAGCTCTGCATAACGCAAACAGCATGTATCTATGTATGTATGCATGTATTTACGAAGCTTGGGAGCAACCACTGCACAAGAGGGCTCAGTGACTTGCGGCAGAGCAAAACTATCCGAAGGAAAACAATGGTTACCAAGAAAACGACATAAATTCAGTTTGCTACTCAGAGGTCTGTGCACTGGTATGTGCAATCACCAGGCAAAAACAATAGTGGGTCAGCCAGAACAAGCCGGGATCTTTTAAGAGGGCCTGGCTGGGTGAGGTGAGAATGCTAGCAGGTGAGAACATGGCCAAAGAAGAGAAAATTAGCACCGGTCAAACGAAAGAGCAATTCGGGCTACAACACGTACAAGGCTATTGTGCTGATTGGTGTGTGTGTAAGCACACACTAGGGAAAATCAGCACGATGAGGTATTATAGTTATGGGGTGTGTAGACAGTGCTGCTTGCCCCAGGGAATATGGATGCTTCAGGTGATGGCTGCCCCTGTGTAATCTTTCAGGCAGTATTTGTTGGCATGTCGGCACTTCGAGACCAGCTCACTTCTCTTGTTCAGGGCGTAGTCTGTATCGCTCAGTGCTATCCAGGTAGTCTGTATCGCTCAGTGCTATCCAGGTAGTCTGTGTCGCTCAGTGCTATCCAGGTAGTCTGTGTCGCTCAGTGCTATCCAGGTAGTCTGTGTCGCTCAGTGCTATCCAGGTAGTCTGTGTCGCTCAGTGCTATCCAGGTAGTCTGTGTCGCTCAGTGCTATCCAGGTATTCTCCGCTATGCACTCTTGGACTGGTTGCTGTAGGCTCTGGACCTTTCGCAGATCTTCCACTGGATTTTGCACTCTTCATTTTTGGACTTCAAACCCCACACATGCTTCGACAGCTCGGTGCTGTGCTTGTACGTGACGGGGCGCATGGATGTCTTGTGATTTGCCAGGCGTAGCTTGAAAGGGGGTGCGGTCGAGCCGAAGTAGCCTCTCACATCGCGCTGTGTGCTCACCACTGCCTCGTACACTATGGCTTCTGATTGGCAGTCTCCTCACAGCGGACAACTTAGCGCCGGCCTGCAGTTGCACGGCTTTTGCTCTGTATACTTGGTCATCTGCTTCCGGTTGTGCGAGCTTATTAATAATGCCACGTTTGGCAAGCAACAGTAGCTCACCTTGACTGAGTTACGGTTTTAAACTCCACAACATATTTAAAAATATTTTGTGGAGTTTTGATGTTCTGGGGAAATCCTGCCTGATGAGGCGAAGGAACACAGCACACTTTGGAAAAGGGCAGGTTAAACCAGATAATGTTGCGCTTTCATTGACGCTTCCTCTGCTTCTCCTCCGTCTCGGTGTACTCTATGCTAACAGCATGTCCACTTGCATGCAGTTGTTGTTGTAGAGTAGGGCAGCCCTGTCGAATACTGCCTCATCAGCCGAGATGCTGGAAATGCGTTTCCCCACTGCCTTGGGTAGGTTTCTCAGGATATTAGGCGGGTACCACCCGCCTAATATCCTCAGCCCAAAAGATGGACACTCGATTTGTCAAAGACAAAAAAATGCACTGATTCCAATGGTGAAGGTCCCAGGTTGATCCGAGCAGCTGTTCCCAAGTTTAATATATCAGCTTCGCACTAAATTTGGTGACATCATGTATAACGTCTTTAAAGGGGAAGTTAAGGCTAAAATCAAAATTTCACCAGTTGTAGTCTTCAGGGTGCTGAGTCGAATGGTCTTGGTCCGAGAAAGCTGAGACGCTCCCTTCCTACTTTAATCCCAATCGAACTCGCGCACTTCCACCGAAACTGGGTGACTGCGCCCTATTAGATGGGGATTTGCATGCAAAATGTAACTAAAAGCGCCATTTCGTTCTTATAAAAGCACGGATGACCGCGATTGGCCCATATGTTGTAGTCTTTTGGACGCTGAGTCGACTGGTTTTGGTCCGAAAAGGCTGCGATGCAGCGTTCGGCCCTTATTCCCAATCGAACATGGTTGAACAAGCGGTCACGTGTTCCTGGGTGCCCAAATCACCTAGTCACCACGCCAGCAGGCGACAACTTTCACACCAAGGTTCAACTCGAGTTCAACTCAAGTGACAGGACTGCACCCGAAAAGGTCAAACAGGCTAGTAAGTTGTGCCCTGCAGGCACGGTGACCAGGTGACTGGTGTATGGGCCATATGAGCCAATCGCGGTCATCCGTGTTTTTATAAGAACGAAATGGCGCTTTTAGTGACATTTTGCATACAAATCCCCATCTAGTAGGGCGCAGTCACCCAGACCAAAGTCAGCGCGAAGATGGCCGTACAGTTTTCTTGTGGATTTTTTAGTTGTTTCGTCTCGTATCTATGTCAGTATCGTGATGGTGAAGTGGAGGGGGTGATTTTCTTCCTCTGGGCTTCGTTCGGCCGACTTTGCTTCGTCTTCGTTGAAAAATGATGCTGAAAAAAAGGTCGATTAGCATAATTATGTTGATTTAGAATGTATGTGATGACATGCGATTGCTGGCTATGTTTCGGTGGAAGTACGCGAGTTCGATTGGGATTAAAGTGGGAAGGGAGCGTCTCAGCTTTCTCGGACCAAGACCATTCGACTCAGCACCCCGAAGACTACAACAGGTGAAATTTTGATTTTAGCCTTAACTTCCCCTTTAACTTGCCCAGACCAGGCCGGATTTATGACGTCAGAGAGATGCATTTTTTGTTCATTTTGTGCTTTTTTGCGTGTGTGCGTGTGTGTGTGTGTATGTGTGTGTATGTGTATTTTCTTCTCCTGTAGAACTTTCCTCGGGCAGAAAATGCAGAAACAACAGCCATCAGCAAGCCAAGAAGATAAACACTTCCTGAACTCTGATTGGCTGAGGCCGGTTGACCAATCATTTCAGGTGTGAAGTTCAGAGCCAGGGTAGGCTATAAAAGTAATCATTCCAGGACAATCATTTCAGGTGTGAAGTTCAGAGCCAGGATAGGCTATAAAAGTAATCATTCCAGGAGGGGATGGTGGTCGGGGTTTGGGATGGCCATTTCCGGCTTCTTTCTCCTTCCTCATGCAGAAACAACAAGATGAGGCAGAATTTTAGAATTCTCTTCGCCGGCTATCTGATGGCTGCACCCCTTCCTCCTGCAGAAACAACAATCAACACATAGTTTTAGATTTCCTTCTCCAGTAGAATTTTCCAGCTACTTTCTCCTTCCTCCTGCAGAAACAGTTTTAAGCCAGAATTTTAGAATTCTCTTCGCCTGCACCTCTTCCTCCTGCAGAAACAACAAATAACACTTAGGGTAGTAGACGGACTTCCTCCTAGACAAACCACTATGTATTGCACTATTCATAGCTGGCGCCATCGTTCAATATAATTATTATTCCCTGAAGCTACTAATTGTGCAATTGTGAGTCATGAGAGAAATCCAGTTTGCCTTGTCACTCAATCGCTCATTACACAATGTGAAACTATGTCATCATTTTTAGATTGTCACCCACACTAGTGAACCCGTCCATCCTTAGCAAACTCATGCCTGCACTGCAGTCCAGTCCGGGTGAACATACGTTATTCCTGTCACCAAGCAACACAAATCGGAGCATCATCATCGAGTGAACGCCTTTTTAGGATATTTCACAAAGCATGTTGTAGTGAATCAACATGCAACAAGCTGAGGCTAAATAAGATCTTAGATCTGGTTCTGCTTTATTTGGTTGAAATTTTAAAAGGAAGTCAGTCTGGCCATAGATCTAGTAGGTTGGGAGGCCTTTTTTGCTATCATTTTCCCTTTGAAAAGAATTCAGGTGGACACACCCATTCCCATAGCGCTGCACATCACATCCGAACCAGTTCCGTTATTTTTACGTTTCGGCACTTGGCCATCGTCAGGTAATAGCAATGAATACCGTGGAAGCCACACAAGAGCAGTATATACGCAGAGTGTAGCGCCAAAAAAGATGCGAATTATGTCACCTAGTGTGCAGAAGGGGAGACAGAGAGAGAGAAAAGGCGCAACTAGCACATCACATTTTCCCTTGGCGTGCAAATCAGGTATTTTAGGTGTTTGAAGTTTGCTATTGCATAAAACCTCGGCACATCTTTTATTTTTATGTCTCGTTCCAGGAAGAAGGAAAACAGCTTTGGCTTTGGCATCGCAATACAAGCTTGGCTAGCCTTCGCATAAGCCAACTGGAAAGAAGGAATGACTGGGGCCTGAAAGGTGCACATAATTATGTATGTAGTACAACACTCCTAGAAACGCAGTCCAGATTGATCTCTTTAAAATAATGTTTTTTCCTGGAATCAGATTTCTTCTTTAGTCTTTACTTTTATGAATTTCCTTTCTTGAATTTTGTACTGTGGCAATGAACTGAAATCAAAATATACTCGCTAAACTTCGTTTCTATCTCTCTTGAAATCTCACTGCAATTGCTCAAGTGAAACTTTTTCTTGAATCTCAACACAACCTGTTAGATCTAATTTTGCTGAGAAAGCTGAGAATCTCTGGCAATTATTTTCAGCACTTCTGGGCAGTTTGGAATGACCTGAAACCCAAATGGGACAACATTTGAGTGAGATATCAATATTTTATCCACTGCATCTTCGAGGGACAGCATGCGTAAAATGGGCAAAAGGCCATGCTCGCTCACATTCCCATCCCTCCTCTTCTTACTGGTACCCTGGTCCCCCTCCCTCCCCATGGACACTTTTCTGCTGTAGCAACCTGCCAACCTGCCCCCCCCCCTCCCTACATACTGATGTGCACCTTTCCCGGATAGCCCACGAGCCTCAGTAGCACTACACATTGGTTATGTCCCTCGGCACTATGCATCTATCAGGCACCCGTAGTAAGTCACACACGGTTCTCATTGATTCAGTTCTTCATCTATCACATGGAGACTGAGCCTGCTACAGGTCAACTTCAACTTTCAAAAAGACTTGGAAATGGTCACATAGACAAATCACTGTTACATCACATGGGTGTCGGAAGCCATTTTTCGATTGGTCCAGATTTGTAAGAAGTGTTCTTGACTCCGGAAATTTTTCAAAACCCAAACTAAATCTGATTGCATTTGCCAACCTTGCATGATAAAATATTACAGTAATATGAACCCTATGCCCAGTAAATTTCAATCGGTGGGAGACTGAGGAGCAAAGGGGAGTTTCGTGCACTCGCACATGTTGTCCAGGCGTCAGGGGCCCAGCCTCCCTGCCCATCCGACCCGCCACACACAACAACGAAACTGATCTGGGAGTTCTACATAATTTCTTGACAAGACGGAGACGGACAGACAAGAAGACCGGACACGACGAGGTAAACTGAAAACTGAAGAGAAAGACTAACATTTATGGCAGCATACGAGCATGCGCGCAACAAAACACAACGTATGACAATGACGTAACCGTTACTTGGATCATGTACAAACTATACATGCAACCAAAACAAGTCAAAGCAGAACGCAAAACAAACCAAAATAAACGAAAGGACCACAACAAAAAGAGCCATGAAAAGTCTTTCTACCGATACACAACATATTCCCCACCAAAGACCTTTTCAGGGTTCTACGAGGACTGCGAACACTGTGCCCTACGAGTATACGCCGCAAGCGTACTAATCAAACTAACTACAAGAGGCAACAAATAAACAAATAAACGATCGACACGCCAACAAAACTACAACGAAAGTCAACATCCGACCAGGGACAAACAAATCAAACTCAAACAAATCGAGCAAACCGAACTACCAAACTCGAACTAACAAACAACTCGAGCAAAACAAACTAATCAACAACTCGAGCAAACCGAACTACCAAACTCGAACTACCAAACAAATCGAGCAAACCAAACCACTCAAAACAAATCGAATCAAACTAGTCAACAAATCACAGCAGGAGCACCTTCTAAACTCCGCGTCACACTCACATGGGGTTATTTGCTCACGATGCGTTTTCCTTCGCACCGTCCTTGTCGTAGGAACCAGCCACTCATCGCAGACGTTTATCCGACTTCGTCTACCCTCAGCGCATTCAGCTCCAACGACTTCCGTCGTACCAACCTCGTCGTCTTCACCAGCCACCTCGCGGGACGTCCCTGCCCTCAGCGCATTCAACTCCGGCGGACCAGCCACTCCTCGCAGATGTTCATCCATTTCATCTGCCCTCAGCGCATTCAGCTCCGACGAGCCAGCCACTCCTCGCAGACGTTTCCTCGCTCAGCGCCTTCAGCTCAGACGACGTCGTTTTGGTGATTTGTTCTCGATGCGTTTTCCTTCGCACCGGAGTTCCTGCCAGTTCCTCGTCTCCCTGACAATCCTGGCGTGGTCGCCAAATGTAGCAACATACCGTTGTCTTGCGTTGAGCTGCTCTGCCGTCAGCCCTGCTGCTTGTTCGGCGCTGATCTCGTCTGCCTGCCAAACACCATTGATCATCATTGCAGGCGTCAGGGGTAAGTCATCATCCGTGTCTGCCACATGGGTGAGCGGACGGCTGTTCACCACTGCTTCCACTTCAGCCAATACAGTATCCAATTCACGCGGACCAAGCATCGCCTTGCCCAACACCTTGCGTAATGGTGCCTTCACAGCTCCAACCAGACGCTCGAAGAATCCACCATGCCATGGAGCCGCTGGAGGATTGAACAACCATACAACATTGATCTTCTCCGATGCTGACTTGAAGGTAGTGGCATTATCCGAACGGATGCGGATGGGGATACCCCGGCGTGCTACGAACCGCCGATACGCCAGCAGAAATGACTCCGTGGACAGACTGTCGACTGTCTCTAGATGAACTGCCCGCGTTGTTCCGCAAACAAATAGAGCAATCCATGTTTTCTCCACTCGGTCACCCTTACGAACCATCAATGGGCCCGCATAATCAATGCCTGTCAGTCCGAATGGCTTGACATGACTCACACGGTCCGCCGGCAGTGGTGGTGTAACTTGGGTAGCAGCGGCCGCCTTGTAACGCTTGCAGACTCCGCACCGAGATCCAATGCCGCGTAAGGCGCGCCGAACACCAATCACTAACACCTCCTGACGTAGTGATGCCAGGACCGTCTCTACGCCTCCATGCATTTGCTTCGCATGGGCCCGCTCCAGAATCAACGATGTCAAGTAGTGCTTGCCGAGCAATACCGGATGCTTAGCGCTGTACGGCAGCTCACTCTCACTCAATCTTCCTTCAGCTCTCAGGACCCCACTGTCATCCACATACGGGCCGAACTTAGCGATCTTGGAACTTGAGCTGAGCGGCTCGCCATTCTGCAGTGCAGCCAACTCCGGTCCGAACAGTTCCTGCTGGATCAGTCGGTACAATCTGGCCTCAGCACTGGGCAGGATCTCCGCCCGCGTCTTAGTTGGATATCGCCATTGCAACATGCGAACAACAACTCCGGTTACCCGGGTCCACCTTGACAAACGCTCCCACCAGGGGTTCTGTGGCTCCGCTGTCACGACTCCAACTCGCATTTCCGTGACCGATTCACTCGTGTCGGTGTTGGCTTGCGTGTCTGGCCATTCTTCTGGACTCGTCAACCAGGCTGGTCCCTTCAGCCAGTCACTACTTTCAAGACTACCCACGGGAGAACCGCGTGATGCAAGGTCAGCCGGGTTTTGCACTCCCGGACAGTGACTCCATTTCACATCTAGCTCCTTCGCAGTCTGCTGTACAGCTACCACTCGATTAGCCACGAATGTCTTCCAACGGTAGGATGGATTCGTAATCCACTGCAGCGTCGTGAGGCTATCGGTCCAACCGAAAATCCGCTCTGCTTGCACTCTCAACTCCTTACACACGAATGAGAGGTACCTGGAGGCGAGGCACACAGCTTCCAGCTCCAGGCGAGCCAATGTTGGCGCCGACACTGGTGCCACCTTGCTCTTCCCACACAGCAGACATGCTACACCGTCAACTACGATGTAAATGCAGCAGCCATAACCCTTCTCTGACGCATCCGCAAATACATGTAGCGTTACCGGCATGTCGGGCTTACCGCCGATCCAACGTGGCACCGTCACAAGCGAAACATTGGAGACATCTCCCCACCATTGCGCACACTTGGCTGCAATCTCACTCGGAAGCGGCTGATCCCAGGTGCCACCCAGTTTCCAGCACCCTTGCAACAGGATCTTCCCTGGTAGTACCGCAGGTGCAGCTAGACCAAGCGGGTCGAATACAGATGCTACGCAGTGCAGAAGTTGCCGCCGGGTCCACGGTGACTCCTTGGTGTCAGTGTCACCTACTGCTGCTACCGCGATCACATCGTCGTCGACGTCCCACTCGACCCCTAGCACCTTGCCGCCAGACTCTGGATCACCGACGATGTTGTTGCCACGCCACTTTCTCAGATCCATGCCTGCACCTTGCAGAGCTACCACACTACACTCTCGAAAGTGGTCGGCTTGGGCAGGACTAGACACACTAACTACTGAATCATCAACATAAAAACTATCACGTAACAGCGCAAGCATAGCACGATCAGCATCATTAGCGCATGCAAGCAGCCTATCTAAATGGTGCAACAACACAGCATTCAGAATGAAGGGGGAGCAGTTGGCTCCGAATGGCAATTTCGTGAGCCGCCAAACACACATTTCGCTTTCGCCCAGCTCGGGCCACACAAAGCGCAAATATGGCCTATCCTCTTCTCTAATGCCTATCATGAAAAAAGCTTTCCTAATGTCCGCTTGTAGTGCAAACTGATACTCACGAAACCGTAGGAGAAGGCCCACCAGATCGGGTAGTAGCGATGGTCCTGGGTTCAACAGGTCATTCAATGATGACTTCCCAGTTGCCGATGCCGATGCGTTGAAGACTACCCTTGTCTTGGTCGTAGCGGCGTGCTCCCTGAAGATGGCATGATGTGGCATGTAGTAGCCGGGCTGTTCGGGGTTCGGCTCTCTTTCGATAGCTCCTAGCTCGCTGTACTCTCTCATGAGCACGTTGTCATACTGCTGCCTCTTGCCCTTGACGTTCAGCCGATCCATCAGCTTGGTAGCTGCTGCCATAGCTTGGGTGTAATTTTCAGGTGGTCGGCGGTCAGACCTCCATAACAGCCCCACTTGGTACTGCGTCCCCACTTGCTCTATGGGGAACTCAGGCTGGTGGCTCGTTACGCTTGGTGGCTCCTCCAGCTGCCACAACCGTTCTACCCTCGCTTCGACGCAGGCAACTGACACCGTGCATCCGAGTTCGGCGTCCTTAGTTGGGCCAGACAGTACCCAGCCGATCTCCGTTTCCCAGGCGGTGTTGCCGTTGACCACCCGTTTTTGCAGTAGGATGTCGTTGCAGTGATCTGCACCAATCAGGAGATGGACGTCGTTGGGCGTACCTTCGCCTGGTTGGTCACTCAGATTGATGCCGCTCGCTTTCCATTGGCATATCGTTGCCTTGGCGACTGGCGGGAAACGCATACTCATGTTGTCATTTTTCCAGGCGTGTACCTTGATAGGACCCGAGGTACCCGTCACTGCAACCTCAAGGCGCTCCATTCTCTGGACCACGGGCTCATTGCCGAATGCCGTTACCTTGACCTGGTCTGTCCCTACACACTTGGGGGAAATGGCTGCCGCTAGCGATGAGGAAATAAATGAGGCCTGTGACCCTGGGTCCAGAAAGACTCTCACTCGTGCCCGCTTCTTGGCGCATACTTCCGCTACAGCTGTCATGAGATGCACCGGTGCCGATGTGGTACAACTGTATGTGTTGATGCTCTCATCCCGGTCCTTGGCGGGTTTAGGCTTTGGTTTCCCATGCAGCAACGTGTGGTGCTTGCCATCGCACTTGCTGCAACCTGTGTTGGCCTGACACTGCTCTGCCAGGTGACCCCCACCCAAACAGAGGTAGCACAGCTTTTCATTGCGTACGTATGCTCTGCGATCGTACGTTTTTCCCATCTTAGCCAAATCCTTCTTGGCTTGCTCCACTGACACCCCAAGGCACTGCGCACTGTGTTGGACTGGTGGAGCGACGGGCCGTTTCTCAGCTGCCTTCCGCCGTCCGTGCGCCTCCTGATATGAGACGCCAGTTGCCTGGAACGTGGGCATGTCCATGTGGAAGCATTTTCGTTCAATCAGGAACGCTTTCATCTCGGCTGGCAATCCATCCAATGCTAGCTGCTTGACCAATACTGCAAGTACGTCAGGCGCTTCATCGTCCTCAGCCTCTGCGTTGGCAGTGCTCGTCAGCTCTATCCACGAGTCGAGCAGCCTTGCTACTCTTGTTACATAATGATGGAACGACTCGTCGAGCTGCGTAATGGACTTGGCATCTCGCCACACCTTGTCCGCGGTCAGTCCGTGCGCCAGCAGCACTTCCCTCTTCGCTTCGTCGTACGAGGCACATCCCGAGAACGCCTTTTCCAGCTTGCTCCCAGAGAACGCTACACGCAGGTGAATTAGCCAATCGTCTCTGCTATACCGATTTTGCTGAGCAATATCCTCGAAAAGACTTAGGTATTCCTTGATCTCCGTTGCTTTTCGCTCATCGTACTTCGGAAACTTTATCCGGTTCCTCGGCGGGGTTGTCGGTTCCTCCGCGTTCACACTATTCGTCGTGGGTCCGCGCTCAGCCTCCAGTCGAGAGCGCTCCGTCTGCGCCTCTAGTTCGGCCATCCGCTGCGTATGCTCCTGCAGCGTGCGCACCGCCTCCCGTTCCCTGGCACGATCCTCTCGATCGTTTGTCTCTGCCACTTTACTGTCCACGTACTGCGCGAGTTGTTTCCCTTCATACCCCAGGGCCTGCCCAACTCTCAGAAACCGCTCTTCCAATAGCAGTTCCCCCGCGGACTCTGTCTTGCATCCTTTTTCCTCGCTGGTTTTCTCCTTGAGCTTCGTGGCCATTTTCCGTCAGCGCCACGGGACCAACACAGCGTCTATCCTGGCGTGGTCGCCAAAATTTGGTCCAACCGACTACCAGCTCACACAAACCAGTGGGGTGATATTTTACATTGCAAGAAATATGAATATAGGTGAAACAAGAGAGAAAGAAAACTATCCGTCCATCACGGAAGGAACAACAACAACCAGACTTCGAATCAGAAGATTGTGGGTTCGTGTCCCATCGTGGTCGCCAAATTTCTTGACAAGACGGAGACGGGCAGACAAGAAGACCGGACACGACGAGGTAAACTGAAAACTGAAGAGAAAGACTAACATTTATGGCAGCATACGAGCATGCGCGCAACAAAACACAACGTATGACAATGACGTAACCGTTACTTGGATCATGTACAAACTATACATGCAACCAAAACAAGTCAAAGCAGAACGCAAAACAAACCAAAATAAACGAAAGGACCACAACAAAAAGAGCCATGAAAAGTCTTTCTACCGATACACAACATATTCCCCACCAAAGACCTTTTCAGGGTTCTACGAGGACTGCGAACACTGTGCCCTACGAGTATACGCCGCAAGCGTACTAATCAAACTAACTACAAGAGGCAACAAATAAACAAATAAACGATCGACACGCCAACAAAACTACAACGAAAGTCAACATCCGACCAGGGACAAACAAATCAAACTCAAACAAATCGAGCAAACCGAACTACCAAACTCGAACTAACAAACAACTCGAGCAAAACAAACTAATCAACAACTCGAGCAAACCGAACTACCAAACTCGAACTACCAAACAAATCGAGCAAACCAAACCACTCAAAACAAATCGAATCAAACTAGTCAACAAATCACAGCAGGAGCACCTTCTAAACTCCGCGTCACACTCACATGGGGTTATTTGCTCACGATGCGTTTTCCTTCGCACCGTCCTTGTCGTAGGAACCAGCCACTCATCGCAGACGTTTATCCGACTTCGTCTACCCTCAGCGCATTCAGCTCCAACGACTTCCGTCGTACCAACCTCGTCGTCTTCACCAGCCACCTCGCGGGACGTCCCTGCCCTCAGCGCATTCAACTCCGGCGGACCAGCCACTCCTCGCAGATGTTCATCCATTTCATCTGCCCTCAGCGCATTCAGCTCCGACGAGCCAGCCACTCCTCGCAGACGTTTCCTCGCTCAGCGCCTTCAGCTCAGACGACGTCGTTTTGGTGATTTGTTCTCGATGCGTTTTCCTTCGCACCGGAGTTCCTGCCAGTTCCTCGTCTCCCTGACAATCCTGGCGTGGTCGCCAAATTTCGTGCACTCGCACATGTTGTCCAGGCGTCAGGGGCCCAGCCTCCCTGCCCATCCGACCCGCCACACACAACAACGAAACTGATCTGGGAGTTCTACATAATTTCTTGACAAGACGGAGACGGACAGACAAGAAGACCGGACACGACGAGGTAAACTGAAAACTGAAGAGAAAGACTAACATTTATGGCAGCATACGAGCATGCGCGCAACAAAACACAACGTATGACAATGACGTAACCGTTACTTGGATCATGTACAAACTATACATGCAACCAAAACAAGTCAAAGCAGAACGCAAAACAAACCAAAATAAACGAAAGGACCACAACAAAAAGAGCCATGAAAAGTCTTTCTACCGATACACAACAGGGAGGGGAAGGGGATGGGGGGGGGGGGGGGGGGGGGCAGAATATTGGTCCGACTCCGACACCCATGCATCAGTTGTGCCATGGTTAGCCATTTCCCAAAGATGCTCGCCACTTTTTCGTAACTTTTTGTTGTTTTGGAAGAAATCACAGCTTTCGCAACTTTCTTCATTTTCACAAACTACTTCGCACCTTTTCTGCAACTGTGTGCAGAGAAGCTCCCTGGAGGAGACCATTGAAGTGTCCCTGATGCTCCGCTTCTACAAGAAACACTGAAACATTGCATCAAATCATTATGACATCGAAGTACATGTACATGTATGTGGCAACACTGAGCATGCCGCCATGTCATGATTGCTGCTCGAAGGTTCAACACTAAAAAAAAAGACAATGACTCATTCCAAGTCTGTTCATTTTCCGCTGTGAACATATGTATTGATATGCACTTCAAAGTACGCATGACTTTACCCAAGCAGTTGTGCTGCGCCACAGTACTTTCCATTTCCGCTCCTTTATTGGTTGTTTTCGGCATCATTATGCATTATCCTGGGTTCAGGCAGCCATTGCTGCCCTGGAGAAGGCAAAGAAAGGACCAGATAATAGCTGGAGCATTCTTGTACTCATATACTAGCCATTATGCACAAGAACTCACTTGTTTTGAGTTGCGATATTAGCAACTTTTTAGCCGCCGCTGAGTTTTTCTGAAAATTTGGATGAGATTTCAGCAACTTTCACTTGTTTTGGCATGGTTGCGAAAAGCATAAGTTGCGAGTATGTTGCCATCTTTGGGAAAATGCTAGCCATGGTAAGACTTACATTGCCAGCAGTGCAAGAATACTGTTGTGATTTCCCCGCGGGCTAGACAGCCACTGCAAGAAAGGTAGATCTGAGGTTAGAAATCAAAAAATTAATGTCACATTGTTTCAATGACCCACTGCCAAGTAACAGTTCTCTCTTCAAGTGCCCTATTTTCTGGTATTGTACGAAACAAACTCCAAACGACCCAGATGTGCACTTCGGTTCGCAATCACAAACTTTCCTTTGATGAAACACTAAACCCGAGCTCATGCATACAAGCCCGTGGAACACATCCAACTATTGAATAAGTACAAATTTTCGTTCACGAAATCTTTCGTTACATCACTCCACCAGCAGGCTTGTTATACAGTGTACGTACTAAATTCGTTTTTGGTGGAGGTCTGTCACCCTGAACGTTCAGAAAAAAAAACTTTAGTTTGGTACAAACTTTAGTTATTTCGTGCCCCCTAACGAATATAGCGAAAGTCAATTCCAAACGAAAATTTGTAGTTATAAAGTAAATACAATCATGTACACGATTCTCACCTGTGGCAAAGTTCCACGTTTGTAAACTTTTGATTATGTCCGCACCATCTTTACACCGGATGAAACGGTCGTCCTTTGCATCCCACGGCCACTATACTAGTGCAGACGAGTGTCATTGCCATCCAACAGATTTGCCCTTATGAGCTCACGCAAAAGCAGGTGGCCTTGTAAAGAATCGAAAGATGCGCAGTCACTGGTCACCGTCCAATCTCCAGACGACACGAAAATGGGTCGCTGCATGTAGCCACAGCGGGACAGATCCGCTTCCGTTAGGATACACCCGCACATTACTATGATTACGATCACCCAACAAACAGGTGCAACTGACAGACTATGCTTCCCAAACAAACACAAGAAGCCCGAATAGGTCTACAAACGGTTAGCTACAGGCCGTTGTGTTGCAAATAGCAGGCAGGATCACCGGCGGTAGACCTCGTTGTTGGAGCTGTACCAGAAATGAAGGCGGCTGGCAACGGAAGCGAAGTGGATGATGCGCGACCGGTCACTCGCCCAGGCCAGGGTCAACCATGGTCACCTCCACAGCTTCCATTACTTTCTCTTCGACGCATGGAAACAGTTTTTAAGTCCTATGGAATGCTACTCTATTGTGTAACTACAAATTAGCCAGGCACAGTAAGCCAACACTACAAGAAAAACAGTATCATGTACTGTACTTCCATTACTATGACCAGCTGCTATTCTCTTACAATTGTAGCCTAATTGTTAGTCCTACTGGCACTGCAACCTCCTCGTACTAGTGATAGCCTAGGATCACCCATGAGAAACCAAAATGACAATTTTGTTTTACATGCTCTACCACGTTGAGCGCCATGTTCACTTTGTTCCAGTGAAGTTAGTTCACTGAGGAAATACAGTAATAGTAAACTAATAGTAATACTACAGGCTGATTGTACTTTGTAGTCATCGCTTTGCCTGTGCATATCCTTAGATTCTACCCTGCTATCTGAAGAAGTGAAGGCATCCACAGTCGAACACTGCTAACCAAGACTTAGAGTGAGGACAGTCTGCCTAACTACATTGTACATGACTGCATTACTGTACAGAACAGGCAAGCGTGGATTCAACGTGCGTCAAACTCCGTGGTTTCGATTCTCCCAGGGCAACATTGTGCCGAGCAGCTAGCTGCTTAGTGATACCGCGTGACTCCCGCCACCTCGTCCATGGGCGATAGTGTGTACTACAATACATTGTAGTGTACACATGTGGTTGTTGTGTGCCGTGCCGTCCGAAGTGTCTGGTTTATAATTATTTTAGTTGGAAAGTCACAAAGTGATTTAGAATACTAGAAATCTTCGAAAATGTCTTTCCAATCAGAAACGTTGGACGTGCGTCACGGCAGACAACCACACTGCGGTAACTACAGTACATCATGTGTAGCAGCACTGTCTCTGTGCAACCCTACTACATTGTACTACTAGTCCCTACTGTAGACCAGGCTGTAGTGTAGAATCTGATGATTGTACACAAAACATCGACGGATACATGGGGAGAAAGGGGCCGGGATCAGTTACCAGTTTCCAAGTTAGTTGGTCACCGAATAGCCGGAGTCTGCATTGCTTTTCAAAGAAGGAAAGGCACCGATACTAGCAGGCACAGTTCTACCCCCACACTCCCCCCAAGTTTCTAAACACCAGGCACATAATCATCGACTACAATGTACAGTGCTGCTCAATGAAATCCGATCCACTGAGTCACCTTTGTAGGCTTTGAGCCTTGTTCCAGACTTCTAGTGCGGAAAATCCCAGTGATTGACCCACCGTCGAGGGTTTTCATTGAGCAGTACATGTACTGACTGTACATAATATTATTATTATTTTGCTGCCTGAGATTAGGGTCCAGCGGATAATGCTCCGAATATGTTCGTATAATGCTGACCATAATGCTCCAAAAACTGCCTTATAATGCTGATTATAATGCTTCAGCAAGGGATATAATGCTCTTGGTTTGGGACAAAAATGGAAGAAAGTCAGCACATTGTCAAACTTCCAGGAAATTATACATATCGTCAATCTGCCTCTGAAGCTGCCACCTTATCTCTCACGAGCTCCACCACTTCTTAGCACGATAAGACATGATCGCTTCTCCATAGACTGCTCTCCATTCCAACTTTGATGCAGGGTTGTGGCAGAATAGTCGTTGTATCAAATCTTTCCCCTATGTAGTGAGAGATGAAACCATTATTGCAGGTAGTCATTCATTGTTGGGATGAGGTTAATCTTGGCAAATAGTATTCCTGCCTGCAGACAAGCTGTCACTGCATCCACTCTGTGAATAAGGTCTTCATCTGAAACACCAGACGTGAGGCCAGCTCCTGAGATCCGACCTCAGATGGAGAGCGCTCCCATTTGAGGAAATCCTGAAAACACGTGGTCAGAAGTTATTTTGCCACTCTACATCCTTTGCTTGTGCTCTCATCTTCTCCTTGAGATGGTGTGTAGACGTATGGCTTGCCACAATACTCTTCCTTTCTGAAAGCATTTGACTGTAGGCCTGGCATTACAACCGTCCACAACTAACTGTACGTGCTTCATCAGGAAAGTAAGACAATCGCTGCTGAGCAATCGACTTGGTACAGAGTCCATGAGAAATTCTAGTTCTTTTCGAGCCGCCTGAGCTGGACTCGGCAAAGGCAGTTCTTTTGGAACGACCTCTTTGGTGTGCACGGGTAGTCGGGTACCCGTGCTACCCGTGAGGACCTCGGGTAGTCGGGTACAGAATCGTACCCGAAAACCCGAAGTCGCAGATGACATCATGTAGAAAGAGTAGACAGAGAGAGGTCTACACTACAGTCAGTGCACGTGTACAAATAACTCACGCATGTCTACCCAGTGTGTAACATGTAAGTGAAGGGGCCGGCCGGTGTGCATTGTGGTCTTACCATGGAAACATTACCCGATCGGGTACCCGTGCTACCCGTGGAAAACTACCCGGACCCGATACCCGAAGAAAATGCTACCCGACTCAGCCCTAGTTTATAGCCGCTCCTTCATCCTGGTCCAATGCATCAGTGTCTACTTCAGTATCGCTAGAGATGCTATCGCGAGAGCCTCTGGCACAACGAGAAAACTCTTCTTCGTCTGTTTGATATTCACTTCGCGTATGTTCACTCCATAGCTCTCCATTATTCTAAAGTAAAAGAAACCGCGTAAACAATTTCTCCGGATTTGTGTCTTGAACTGCCTCGGCCTCGGTTGGGCATGCTTCACAAATGGCTTGTACATGTATACATTTAACTGACCACATCGCTACAATCATAACTTTTTTATGTAGCAATATTAAAGGGGAAGTGCATCGATTTTTCAATAGGGGCTCAGATGGAAGACAATTTCATATCGGTTCCGATGGCATATCTCTCGCCTGCAAACTTGCTATATCGCCGATTTTCTGATTGCGTTTCCATGGCGACTACAGGTGATGACGCACGTTCTGCTTAGCTTCGTGAGAGAGAAGGTCGATCACTGCAGAATTGTGTCATTTTCAGTTGTCTTATTGTATTCACGAAGTGAAAGAAGGGCTGTGTTCAATGCTGTTAGTGCCGTGAACTGTTTTAGTGTTTATTAGTAGTCCTCTCCGTTGTGTACTGGCACGTGACACCGACAGAAGAAAGCTGGAGTGCGGAGACGTTAGCTGGCAAGCGAAAATCGTGACGAACCATGTGCTGAAATCTTGGTTGGGACAAATCAAACGTTCAGCATTTACCTCAACCAAGGACCATGCCGTTTGCTCTTTCCACTTCCTGACGATGGATGCGCTGCCTGCTGGAGACTCTCCTATCTCTCGTAACATATTCTGAAGCCACGTGAGACGACGGGTAACGGTTATTAGCGAACGAAATAATGTCGTATGTTTTGATATTTGGCTGAATATTTCTCAGGAGAGATGGCATGTATGTCAAAGTCATGCGCCGGTACAATGCATATTAGTGCTCAAATGCCCGGAATGGGCGGAGCGTAGTACGCAAGAGGTACACAAAAGGAGTAAAATAGGGCTGTTTCGTTGTTACTGAGAAGTTTCATGGCAAAAACCAATCATCAGACAATATCTCATGATCATGATTGTAGCCGATTGTTGCCGAAAACCTGGGATTTCCCGATATTATCCACTATGAAACTCGTTATGCCCCTCAAACCTTACATAATGCTCGTTTTGTTCCTTTCCAATGCTCCATAATGCTCTAATAGTCGTATAATGCCGGCATTATCCGCTGGACCCTAGCTGTGGGCGTGCCAGTCCCTGCTCACAGTGCTCAGAGTCTTCTAGCAACTCGGATCTCACAAGCTAAAACAGGATCTGGCCATTGTAACCCCCGTTTCCCGCAGTACCATGGAGTACGAACACAAGCAGATGCAGCGTCAGCAACTGACGCAATAACAGCAGCAGCAGGCGGTAGACATAATTCTGTGTTGACTACGACTCGTAGTTCTACGAGTATGTTTACGGATTGTGGTCAGCAAACCTCACATATAGTATCCGCTGTCTGGAAATCATGACATTGGTTGTCAGAGCAAGGGATCACCAGTAGGCTGCTGCCATCGGTAGACGACCACCGATTCAGTTAAACTCTACCGCAGAAACACATGTGGTTAAATCGTTGCACGATTTGTAACGAATGACACACGACGAAAACGCAGATACCAGGTATTGTGCTATGTTGTACAGTAGTCTACTTTGCTGTTAGGATATTTCCCATTCACTCCTGAGACCTGAGCACAAGGTTGCCTCGTAACGAGTTGACCAACGGCAACGCCCTGGCCTAGGGAGTTATGAACGCCTTTTCCCACTCCTATGTCCAGGCGCCTCTGTCTCACCCACTGCCACTGGCACTGGCACCGCGGCACTTCAGAGTCACAGGTCCCAGACAACTCTATGATCCCGCAGCATGAAGTCGGGGACTGTACAATCATGATGTAGCATTCCTGCATTCCTGCAGTGATAACGACGTTACGTTATCATGGTTATGCCAGCACTCGGCAGCAGGGACCTGGGCTGCCAGCGATCACGTCTCGTTGGCCACACTACATGCAGACAGCATGTCATTCTCGACGGGCGGAGTGCTCGGTTTTCGGTCTTCTATCACTAGTATAGTGTCAGAGTCAGAGTCAGAGGCTGAGCTTGGAGGTCTGGTCTCCTGCCAGTGCCACTCAGCCGTCCCGACACGGACTGCACGCGCTTATCAACATAGCACTACTAAAATAATCACATGTGCAGCCGCAGACAATAGGACATGTCCCGGGAATGTGCTGGTGATGTTTACATGTCCAGACAAGAGTGCACATCGTGCCTCGATGCGACGATGCGACGATGGCCGACACAAACAACATTGAGTTCAGCAGGTGAGCGCACATACAGGTGCCTCTCTTGAAAACGTCTAGTCTATGAGTATGAACATGGCACAGACAATGCCCTGGACGGCCTGGAGACTTGCAGTCGGGTACATCCAGTGAATTATTGTACGAATGGTGCGAAAACTCAACGTCTGGGCTCGGTTGGGCCAGGCCAGGCACGGGGTATGTACTCCCTTCTCTTGCCTTGACCCCTACAGCCGGCCTACTGCCCTTACCTAGCCCAACACTACACTACAACAGACAGCAGCAGTCAACACTCGGCGAGACGAACCATTACTGTGCGTGTACACACATCCACTACCATAGCATGAGCTATACTGTATACCATGGTATACCGAAGGTCGGTTGAAAATCAATGGGCCGGGCATGTGAGTAACGTGGCGACTAACGGCCGCATCTACGATGCATGACATGAGTGAAGTGTCTTCCTCGCCACTACATAAAATACCATATCGAGTAAACACATGGACCGAGCTGCAGAGTAGAGCGGACACTAGGAACGAGTGATGTAGTCGATGATGAAATCTTAGCCGTGGTGAAGTGGCTCACATTGACCCAGCCTAGGACGACACGGATCCTCTTGCCACCAACCTCTCTTCTCGATCCGACCAACCGTGCTTGCTACAGGAAACGCGGTCAATACTCCATGCACTGTCGGCGACTACGGGATGAAGACTAGATGCTGGGTGGCTGACCGACGTCACTGCAGCTTTGTTGTTCACCCTAACACCGAGATCAGCCATGGAAGAATGAAGATGTGAGAACCTTTGAAGTCTGATCTTCACCTAACTTTCTTCTAAAGAAGGAGACCTTCTTGTCTCTCATCGTTCCTGCCCGTGTTTGTAGTGGAGCGAAGTCCTGATGTGTTCGTAGACTCTATTCTGTCGCTGTCAGTTATCAATGAGCGGAGTGTTGCTGGCAAGGGCGATCATGAAGTCCGCTAGACTAACTAGTCTGTTAGTCGCCATCGTACTATTGCAACTGACCTCTTGTCCTTATCACCTGGCTGAAGCTAGTCGTGAGAATGGTCCTGCTCCAGATCTCAGACTATTGCAGCTTTCACGCAGGCTGTTCGCCGATGGAGATAGTTACGATTGCTGGGCCAGCCCAGTCCGTGCCAGCCAACACAACAGCAGTAGGGAGGTACGACCATCACCATCTTTATCACTATCATCATCAGTGGACGCCGTGCATAGCAAAGTGAAACACCGATTAGAGCCCCGAGCCACCGCCACAGGTCGAACCAACAGCATGCATAGTTCATACTCGAGTAGCAAAGGAGTTGATGCTCCCACGGAACCGAGGAGAGCTGAGCAGCACGCCAAACAAGGAAAATGGAGGCAGAACGGCAATGCCGGGGCGGGACGAAGAGGAATGAAAATTTTATTCTGTAGCAGCTCTGAAACGGTAAGAAGATTGTTGGAAGTGCTAGGGATACAAGTATTCGATTGGAATTGTACACACGGCAGGAAATAATTACAACAAGGCACAAGGACACACTGGACTCAGTGCTAGTGATTCACTATTTCCAAGTACAGTACTCGTACATGTTTTTCACTGGTTTGAGGGAAAGACACAAACGAGAAAAAAGTCTGAAGAAAAAATTGACTGTCACCACCAGGATTCGAACCAGGGACCTTAGCTTGAGGCCAGCGATGCTCTAACCACTGAGCTAAGGTGTAGCCGCCATCCCAGCAGAGACCGTTCAGCATCCTCATCAGACTCAAATTGTAGCTCACAACTACATGTTTCCAAGACCTTGTTTCGATGTTCTGCTACATAGGAGGCGACAACAAAACAATGTCATGTATGTTTTCTGCAACCAAATAAAAGGCACCAACAACCAGCCTCTAAGGAATACAATGTGCTTGTTGAATACCGTCAAACTTCAAATTACTTGTACCGTACACTCTACTCTACTCTACTCTATTCATATGTACGGGCACGTGCACACACACACACACACACACACACACACACACACACACACACACACACACACACACACACACACACACACACACACACACACACACACACACACACACACACACACACACACACACACACACACACACACACACACACACATACACACACACACACACACACACACACACACACACACACACACACACACACACACACACACATACACACACACACACACACCATTGGACCATTGGACCATTGGATGCGAGAATGGTGCACACACACACACACACACACACACACACACACACACACACACACACACACACACACACACACACACACACACACACACACACACACACACACACGCATACACACACTCACCTCATACAGTGTTCAAGTGAAGGTTGTATCTGTCCGAGATGTCTGCTGCTCTCCCACTGGCTAACAAAAACATCCTCTGTGTATGGCTTGCATGCTCTACAGACCACCATCGACAAATACGACATTGATTGTGAACACAGTGGCACCATCATCAACTCTCTTGCCAGGCAATGCCGAAAACTAGTGGAGAACACTATCTGCTCGACAGATGAGCTGATACAGCTTACTCCTGAAGAAAGCAAGGAAGTGATCCTGAGCGACTGCCTCAGAGACTATCAAGTCCCTGCATTGCCTGAGAACAAGCCACTACTGGGCGTTACACCCAGCGCCGATGGTAGAGGTGTGAGAGCTGGCTCGCCAGAAGGCGATATCCATAGTGTGGGTGTGATATATCTAAGTAATGATCCGCACGCGCAACAGCAACACCAGCATCATCACATAGTGCGGAGAAGCTCCACACCTCTACTGCTCCCACAGGGCAACATTGGTGTCTCCCTGGCACCATTGATCACAGCCAGTATTGCTGAGAACGCACAGCCCGGCACATTTGTCACGCAGATCTACGCAGTGTCATCGTCACCACTGCAGTATCGCATCACAGCTGGGGATAGCACTGGACAGTTTGTCATCAACGCAACCGGAGCTTTGTACCTAGCAAAACCACTGGACTTTGAGGCAAGACAGCAGTACAGCCTAGCCATTGCTATCATCCTGCAAGTAGGTTCATCGCAGAGCGCCATGACAAGCGTGATCGTCTACATCCGAGATTCCAATGAATATGCACCCCGGTTTGTATATCCGATGGGAATGACTCACTACCAAGCAACACTCACCCTTGGCAACAACATTCAAATGGCTGGCAAGAGGATTGTAACAGTGACGGCTACGGATGATGACCAGTCTGCTACCATTGTCTATTCCATCACTGCTGGTAACTACTTAGACCATTTTGAGATTGCACAAGACGGTGCTGTTCTGACAACAGCACAGTTTACCAGCGGCCATAATCAACGATACGAGCTGACGGTAACAGCAACAGACAGCAGCAGCTCGGTCACTACCAAGTCCACCATGGCACGTTTGCAGGTAAGACACGAATAGGAGTGTTACGGTGCAGTGTTAGCAGGGGCATGCAAGTAATGTCACAGGACTTAACCAGGGCCGGGTGGGTGAAATCTTTGCCAGCACTAAACTAAAATTGTTCACTTCCAGGATCAACATCGCATATTTAAAAACCGTTGGCTCTCCTGATAAATATTCCAGGGTAGTGTTGGGGCGGTATATTGGGGTCCATGTACTCCTGCTTTGTTAGCTGCCCTGCAAACTATTTATGTTGTTTGTTTGTGGCTTTATTCTCCCTTTGTAGATCACCGTGCTGGAAAGTTCCAATGATCAGCTGGTGTTCATTCCAGGCTACTATACAGCTAGAGTGGCCGAGCATAGCAGTGCTGTGCCCAGCCTTCTACAGGTGTACACTGTGAATAGAGCACTGTCTGCGCTGCACGGTGTTGCCTATACACTGACCAGTGGCAATGATAACAACATGTTCAGCATGGACAGGAGCACCGGTGTCCTAGGCGCGGCGGCCAATTTTGACCGCGAGAAGACGCCAACATACCGGCTTACAGTCATGGCACAGTACGGCAATGTCAGCAATGTCACCACGGTTACAGTAACCGTGGACGACATCAATGATAGCCCGAGCTGGACCGGCGGCCACAGGACTTTCATTGTGAACACATTCAACCAGTCCCTGAAAGCAGGGCCCCTGGGCACTGTCAATGTCATCGATGCTGACAGCGTGCATGCTTTCAAATGCACAACACTCACCAACAACAATCCAACCATTCTGGCTGTGAGTCCGGCATGCGAGGTCAGTCTTATGCAGAGCAATCCCTCTGCAGGCACCATCCATTCCACAGTGAGCGTTAGTGATGGTACGCAGCCACCGGTCAACAGCACTCTACAATTACATGTCGTTTCGGTCCCTGCGGCAGCGGTGGCTAACAGCCTGACTTTCAGTGTTGCAGGCAATGCAAACACATTGCTCCAGAAGTTTCACATCAATGGCTTTGTCAGTGCAGTGCAGCAAGCTACAGGTGCTCTCTACAATGACATCTACCTATTGGCAATACAGCAATCAGCGCGGGTAACGGGGCATACAGACATCACGGTAGCTGTTAGCGCCGGCCATCACAGCAGCTTCCTAAGCCAACAGCAACTGGTGCTGAGCATTAGTCGCAATCGCAGCACCATAGAGCAGCAGCTGGGCACCTCACTGACTAATCTACCCGTTGACCAATGTAGCACTGCACCGTGCAAGAACTACGCCACATGTGAGCCAGTCTCTACCGTGACCAGCGCTGAAACATCGACAGTTTCTCCATCGGAAGTGTTTTTCTCCGTCCCAATAAAGCACGGTTACAAGTGTATCTGCATGCCGGGCACTACTGGCCAGCATTGTGAGCTCAGTGTTGATGCCTGCTACTCCCAGCCATGCCCTAGTGGCACCACATGTACGCTGTCACCAGCTAACACATTGGACTATCTCTGCATGGGTAGTACAGAGAGTACAGCTGACGGCAGCACCGCTTCAAATAACACCGTGAAGCTAAGCAGCATGGCCACCTGCCCGTGTCTCAACAATGGTTCGTGCCACGTCAACACACAGTTCTCCACAGCACAGCAGTGCGTATGTCCAGAGTTTTATCATGGCACCGCCTGCGGTCAGAGTACGCTCACTGCAGTTCAAGACCCGTGCACGGCCAAGCCATGTCAAAACGGAGCGCGGTGCACCTCCGGCCGAGGAGCATACACATGCTCATGCCTGATCGGGTTTCAAGGCCAACAGTGCCAGACAGCGACATTGGTGCTTGACAATGCGTGTTCTTCTAATCCATGTTATCACGGCTCTACATGTGTGCCAGGCAGTGGTAGTGCAGCACCGTACACGTGCCTCTGTGCGGCTGGTTTCACCGGAGAACAGTGCACGTGGCCCATCAGTGCATGCAGCTCACAGCCGTGCCGCAATAGTGCTGCATGCTATGACAGCACCTCGGCAACGGCTGGATACGTATGTGACTGTTTGCCAGGCTTCCATGGCAGTACGTGTGAACAACAGCTGGATTCATGCCGCAGCAGTCCATGTCAGAATGAGGGGCAGTGCGTACGCACAGCCCAAGGCTACACGTGCAAATGCAGAGATCTCTTCTACGGCACTGCCTGCCAGTACTCTACATTCCCGAACCTGTGCAACATGCACACTGTGCCGTGCGCCAATGCCGCAAACTGTACACAGAGCTCCACAGCCACTAGCTGTAAGTGCTCTGCACTACACCAGGGTCCAATGTGTGCGAGTGCGGCCAGTTCACCAGCCAGCCAGTCACCATGCGACGGCAACCCGTGTCAACACGGTGCAACATGTCAGCCACTTGCCACCTCAGCAGGGTCGGGGTTCACTTGCATTTGTGCGGCTGGATTCACAGGCACTCTGTGCTCAGTGAACATTGACGAATGTCAAAGTAACCCATGTTCAAACTACTCCACGTGTTATGATGCTGTCAATGGCTATGTGTGCAAGTGTGCCGTCGGTCTCCATGGCTACCACTGCACACTGCCATGCCCGGCAGGTACCACTGGCGAGGACTGCACACAAGCACATTACGCGTGTCGGCCGGGACTGTGCGTGAACGGTGCATCGTGCGTAGAGGATGTCAGCGCTGCTCTGGGGTACAGATGTGTGTGCTCGGCACACAACAGCGGTGACAACTGTGAGCTGACGCCGACCTGTGCCACACTGCCCTGTAAGAACGGCGGAACGTGTAGCACGAATCCCAACGGCTTAGGCTACTGGTGTATGTGCCCAGCACAGTATCAAGGAAGAAACTGCCAGCTCACAACCATCTCAAGCATTGGCACAGGATTCCGAGCATTGCCAGCCAGGCAGCTAGGTGCTAGAGATCAGATAGCATTCCACTTTAGAACCACTACCCAGAACGGCTTGCTGTACTTCAACACACAGCTACACGGACAGGATACGATGTCTGCAGCAGCAGCAGGGCACAGCTTTGTTGCCATTGAGATCGAATCCGGGCGCCTGCAGGCCACGGTACAGTTTGATCAATATCACGCAGTGCGACTGTCAGTCACAGGCCTGGTTGCTGATGCTCAGTGGCACAACGTCACTCTCTATCACAACTCGCAGGTCAGTGCAGAATGCAAATATGAGCTTAGGGTGCTTTGCAGTGCTGTTTGCCTGTTGTGCTCAGTGCACGTATGTGAGGTTGCATGTCCACTGGCATGTCTACTTGCATGTAATAACGTTTTAAGTGTGTACACAGCATTCAAAGTACGTGCAATGGTACTGCTATAATGATGATCGTGTCGAGTGTGTTCAGATTTCTAGTAATTCATGAAGTGAACTGCTCTGTTGTTGTAGGTGGTCGGAAAGTTTCCCCAGGTAGAAATCTGCTTGTTGCACTTTGTTCCTGGGCGAGCTGGCATCCACTTCTAATGTGTTTGTGTGTCATGTGATCATTTGTCTTCATCATGCAGTATGCACAGCTCATGCTGGACAGTGGATCTGCAACACCACAGCTTGTGGATTCAGGATACGTGACAGGCACATCTGGGTATGTACTAGTAATGCTACACATATAGTATAGGCCATACTAGTAAGAAACCGGCAGTGTTTGGGTGCGGAGAGAGAGAGAGAGAGAGAGAGAGAGAGAGAGAGAAAGAAAGAGAGAGAGAGAGAGAGAGAGAGAGAGAGAAAGAGAGAGAGAGCATGGTTTCATCTTTGTGTCTCATGTGAGAAGCTGATCAGTCCACAGTACTAGTGTAGAATGTAACACACTGTGACTAGTGACCTAGTCGGCACGGCCGCAGTAGGTGTGAGAGGCATACACATGTAATCTTATAGTGGTTGCAGTTGTTTCCCTTTTCAACGCAATTCCACTAACATGGCAGTATCACATCTGTTCCCCTCCAGGTATCTTACTCTTGGCCTTCCTGTGTACTTGACGGGACGAGATCAAACATCTGGATCTGCGCTAACAGCCAATTCAGGCTTCAATGGCTGTCTGGGTAACCTCTACATCAACAGTGACTTGGTAGACTTGGCAGATTCATTGGAGGACGCTGGCACATCAGCGGGCTGCTCTGCCATTCCACCGGATAGTTGCCGGTCTAATCCATGTCCACTGGGAGCAGAGTGTGTTAGTTTCTCATCAGGCTACACGTGCTCATGTCCACTAGGATCAGCTGGCAGAGAATGCAAGCAAGGTAAGAGAATGGTCGAATTGCTGGCCGGGCCTTGAGTGCCGGGACATTGTTGATGGCGGCTCATTTGATCAAGGTTGCTCAGCTACTCGGATTTATTTAGCGTATAAAAAGCGGAACCGTACTAGAACCTTGTTCCACTGCTATTCACACTGCACAAACTGATAACTACCAGATTGGATTAACCTGGCACAGGTATCTGCATGAAGGCCCAGTGTCACTCATCAAGATGAATCACCTATGAATTTATATTCGCATGTTTTTGTAACCTCTACGGACGGTGGATGAACTTCACACGGTGTTTTTGTAACTTGTTTATCCACAGCATTGCCAGCGGTGTCCGTGGCACCATCCGGATATATCCGTTACAACGTCACTCAGTTTTCTCCAGGCGGCGCATTCCGGCCATCTCCCAACAGCGTGATTCAGATGCAAATCAGACCTTCTGCAAGCGATACGCCGGCCAGTGAAGAAGGTGGCCCTCAAGTGCTGTGGTATATGCAAGATCAGAGAAACGCATCCAAATATGAAGCTCTCCTGTGGATGGTAAGAACACAGTGTGTTATGTATTTATTGGCGACTCTGCCTGAAGTAGTAAGTAAGGAAACAATGGCTGAGTTCACTGATGAGAGGAATTTCGGATTTCAAAATTTCCCCCCGAAATGTTGCCTGTGTCTCTTAGTAACACCAAAGCCGGGAGATGATAGCATTGAAGCTGACCACCTGTTGCTGGACATGATTGTTGAAATTTGCCAACTAGCAGACCCTCAGTTTTACACAAGAGTACGGTCTGGTGGTATGCCCATGTGCGTGTCAATGAATAGTCTACTTAGCATTGCGTCCACTAGGTCTTTGACCGTTTGTGACTGCACAGCAGTGGTGTCAAATGTGCTTAACGTTATCTTGCATGCTGTGTTTATGATTTTCCTGCAGGCTGGCCAGGTTGTATACATCACAACCCTGGGTGGACAACAAGCAGCGCAGGTCAAGAGTGCACCACTGCAGCTGACTGATAATGCCTGGCATAGCATAACATTGAGCCGTCATTCTAATCTAGTCACATTGACTGTTGACAAGCGTGTTACCACCCAATATCTAAGCACAAAACAAGGAACCTGGGTGGATGTGCACAAGCAGACTATCTTTGTTGCTGGCTTGCCGGAGACTACCCCATCACTGACAGTTCAAGTTGGCACTGTGGCTTCATTCCGCGGATGTGTTCGAGACATACGACTAAACAGGATCAATTTCCCAGTGGAGGCTGGCAATGAGATGGTGCAGATCAGCTGGCTGCATAGAGAGACAAGTGACCAATGTAGTGGCTGCAGTGCAGTGTGCCAAGCACCTTATCAATGTAATGCTGTGCTGAACGAATGCCAATGCCCGCCTGATCAGCATTGCATGTCACTGCCAACCACAGCCACGAAAGCAGAGACCAGGGACTACCTGTGGTACATCATCTACATCGGTGCACCGATTGGAGGAGCTGTGCTGATCATTTTCCTCATCGTCCTGTGTGTGTGCTTGCATGGATCGCGTGAAGATGCACAGATCAAGAAAGCCATTCAGCGTGAATTGGAGCCAGTGCCAGCCATCCAGGATCATGAATACGAAGTCACTACAGTCTACAAGAGCAAAGAGGACGACGTTCTGCCGTACAGTGAAGAAGGCGGCGGCGAAATCAGAGACCTTCCCTTCGACATTGACCTACTGTTGCGTGAGATCCGCCGTCCAAACAGTGTATTGTCTTGCAGTAGTAGAGATGTGTATCCATCAACAGACACAGCCATGACATCGGTATGTGCCACGAGAAATCAAACAGCCTGCCATACGCCTCACATTCATCATCCAAGTAATCCCAACATTTTCTTGGCAAGTTACACCAACAGTTCACAGTCAACCAGACCAAGCTCAACCACATCCAGCACCACAAAACTCAATATGGATTGCCCTGATTCGCGAGGAAAGAGTCGGCCAAACAGCAGAGCAAACCGCAATGAGAGAATTGCGGCGGCTTACCGATATCAGTCATCAGGTCCTTCAACGACGTCCACATCGCTGCACCCGTCTGCTCAGGGCTCGCGGCGCATGAGCCCAAGTGATTCAGGACGAAGCACTCCACAATTCTACCATAGCAGCCCATCTCTAGCCTACACACCAACACGACAACAGCAGCAGCAGCAGCAATACCGTGGTGGTGGGGGTAGAGATGCGGGCGTGAGCAGCAACATGCGCCGAGGAAAGCGTCACTCGCCCATGGGGTCTTCTTTGAGAGACAGTCCTGACAGGTCACCTCCGCAAGCAGTGCGCCAAGCGCCGCAAGGAATCGAGGCCGCCACCAGCAAGCCAGCACTGCCAGCAGCACTAGCAGCAATCACAGCAGCTGCAGGTCAGACATCAAGGCCTAGAACACCACACAATGCGGCCGTGCCTCACCAGCACGTATCTGGACAGACCAACGGCCTGGAGGAACGTTTACAGCGGAGAATACAGCGTAGCACGCAGGAAAGTACACCGGTCAGTTCGGACAGAGCATATCATTACGCCACTGAGAGCGAAGTAGACACACACGATGGCCGTTTAGAGGAAGACCTGTGTCCAAGCCCTCCTTCACGGCACATAGCCGATCCCAGATCTCTAGGGAACGACTTTGCAAACATTTCACAGTTATTTGACTATGCGGAACGTGAGCCCGCTACAAGAGCTGGACCATCACGAAGTCGCCAGAGACAATAGAACAGTTCTGTTGCGGCACTGAGTAAGATCACTGTCGGCGAGAACAAAACTTGTGACGCCGAGAGTTAGTGCACATCACAGGCTGGTACAATTTATATTATTTTTGTTGATATCTTTATGACAGCGCAAACTACATGTATGATGTAGGTGCACCAGTGTCCATTATTGATTTCTTGATAAGCCGTCCATGTTGAATTATGACGGTAAACCCGACTTGACTAGTTGCTCATGCCGCCGCCGTCATTGGCATATTTCCCACAACGTATTGCGAGACTCGTATGAGGTTTTGAGACTCCCGTTTTCACTTTATAATATTAATATTAGAATCATACATGTACATGTATCACCGGTGCACCATATACGCGCACTTGTTTATGGCAAAATCATAAACTAAAGTGTAGAACGACTTGGAATATGAATTGATTTTGGTATTTGTGTGCTTCAAGTAATTGGTGAACTTGGTGGACGGGAGTGCACTTCACATGTATTGGGGGTGAACTGGGGCAGGGGTATTCAAAAAAGTTTGAAGTGCCCCCGATGTTGCACCGTTGAATACCTGGAATACCTGTGTAGGAAATATCTATCTACTGAAGTAAGTAGAAACCCAAGCCGCATCGCAGCGAGCTCCATAGCTGTTGATAGTTTCATACCTTCTAATAATAGTAGTATTGGCATATGCAGGCAGGCAGTGTGACTTCGTGTGAGTGTCCTCGGACGCTATCCAATGGCAACAAAATCGACTGGAAATCAGGTCACTACTGCCTATCCAAAACAGTGTAATGAGTTGTAACAATTTTCATGCTGTGAAAATACTTTGCAATCACAATGATTATGTGCAAGGCCCGACCGTTGACAAGATCGAAACCTGACATAGCCTGGCAGCTGAGGCAAGATCTCTGCGGATCCGAGTGTGTTCTGTTATTTTGTCGTTCTTCTTTTCTTCGAAGAAGTCGTACTTCGGGCTCTTGTATGCAGTCAGCGTGCACGCATTTCTCTCCCCAACCCACTTGATTGGTTGATGCCATCGTAACCTGCACGTGCAGTTGCTGCCCGGCCAGTACAGTGCATGCAGTGTTACGCAATGCCTGTCGCTTGCATGGATACCACTTGTACTTACCACTACTACTACTACTAGTACTAGTGCTAGCGGAGTAGCGCCACTGCGCCGTGAAACCAAGCAAAGACGGGAAAGGAACGATCGGAGCTGAATGTTGCAGAATGACCCTTGAAGTGTGGGCGAGCATATTTTTTCCTTTGTCAGATTTTGAAGAGTGAAGCTTGTGTTTAGAAGTAGCCGCGGATTTACCTTCAGCAAAGATGTTCTCCGCGTTTAGTGATCTTGCCCGTTCCAACCCTTTCCACAACCCAGCTCTTCCGAAGAATGCCCCCAGCCGTTCTCTAGCCGCTGCGTCGGCTTCGTCGGGTCAGTATAGCTGCGAGTACGGTTCCGCCAAATATTTTGCCCTGTGCGGCTTTGGTGGTGTGCTGAGCTGTGGTTTGACCCACACTGCTGTGGTGCCGTTGGATCTGGTAAAATGCCGTGTCCAGGTCGACCCGGCCAAATACAGTGGCACAATCAAAGGGTTCCAGATCACGTTGGCCGAGGAAGGAGCTCGTGGCCTGGCCAAAGGATGGGCTCCAACGTTTATTGGATACAGTATGCAAGGACTGTGCAAGTTTGGATTCTACGAAGTATTCAAGAGCGTCTACTCTAACATGTTGGGTGAGGAGAAGACGTATTTATGGCGCACGAGTCTCTACCTAGCTGCATCAGCTAGTGCCGAGTTCTTCGCTGATATCGCTCTTGCACCAATGGAGGCTGTCAAGGTCAGAATCCAGACTAAGCCAGGTTGGGCAAACACGTTACGTGAAGGTGTACCCAAGATCTGGAACCAGGAAGGTCTGGGCGGATTCTACAAGGGCTTGCCCCCGCTCTGGCTTCGCCAGATCCCCTACACAATGATGAAGTTTGCTTGCTTTGAGCGCACGGTGGAGGCTCTGTACAAGTATGTTGTACCCAAGCCGCGCGCACAGTGCTCAAAGTCGGAGCAGCTGGTGGTTACGTTTGCGGCTGGATACATTGCCGGTGTGTTCTGTGCGGTGGTGTCGCATCCCGCCGATACTGTTGTGTCCAAGCTGAACTCGGCCAAGGGCTCCACAGCTGTCCAGGCGGCAAAGGAGCTGGGCATGGCCGGCCTCTGGAAGGGCCTTGGGCCGCGTATCATCATGATCGGTACGCTCACCGCTCTACAGTGGTTCATCTACGACACGGTCAAGATCACATTCCGCTTGCCACGTCCACCACCGCCCTCCATGCCCGAGAGCCTCAAGCGCAAGCAGGAACAAGCATAAACTTGCGGATACTGCACGCGAGTTGACCGACTCCACTCCTCATTTCTAGTGACGGACGAGTCCCATTAGGAAAATCCATTGGTTTCTCTTTTCTTCTCTCCTTTTATGCAGCATAGGCCTCCTCTTATTCTTCCAATATTTAATTTCCATCCCATGCGCCAACTATTTTATGAGATGTGCGTGAGTGCGTGCATGTATGCGTGTGATTACTGGACATGCACACGCACACACCACGCTCACTCTATTCCTAGACGCTGTTTGTTCTGTCAAGATAAAATATCACCACAAGGGTTGCGAACAGCCTAGTTTTAACTAGTGGTATGGATTTTTTGGTTTTTTGTTTCACGGGTTGTGAGAATGACGTGGATTTCATGTTTTTAAAAAATCTTCACGCGTTCCTAGATCCTAGAGTGTGTCGACGACGAAAATAAATTGAAACATAGTGGTTGGTGCAAAGTAGTCATCGGGTATAAAACTGGGGACAAGACAAGTATTGCTAAAAAGTTAGTAAAAAACCAAACAAACAATGGGGCTCTACAGAATCACTGAAGCGGAGGACTAGTTTACAGTATCAGTATGCTGCCAGTGGCGGTGGGGCTTGTCATGTGGGTGTTTCTTCTTATGAATTAATTATTTTTTGAACAAGGTGTGGGATTTTCATTTTATGAAAAAAAATATCACGGCTCAACTGCTGTAAGGCAGCATGCAGACCTGTCTCAATACAAATTTGGAGAAGCAAAGGAACGCTGTGCGTGTGATTGCACACTGCATGATGTGGCACTAGCACTAGCCTGCAGCACAACCAGCAGCAAGCCCTGCAAGCTCGGCGATTAGCTTATGATACATTTGTTTGCATCGAAATCCACGTCACTGTGCAGCAAGTGGTCGACTGATGCACGTAGCAGGTAGGCCGTCGTGCCTTGATTGCCGTGTGGATAGGACTGGGCGAAGGCCAGGGTCAGCGCTTCGTTTTTCTGAGCACATAAAGAGTGTGTGAACATAATACAGTCAGACCTCTCTTATCCGGTCCTCTTTTATCCGGGTCCCTCGCCATCCGGAAGAAAATAGTTGGTTACCGATTTACAGCATATGCCATGCATACATACAGTATGTGTGTTCGATTATCCGGTTCCCTCACCTATCCGGATATTTTGGTGGAAAACGGATGTGTGCGGTTAAAAATCTGGTCGCACGTCTAGCGGTCGCAGGGCGCTGGCCATGCGGCCGGAGGTAAGCAGTACACACATCATGCATGACTATTATGCGCTGCAGCGCGCTGGTCGCATTACATCGGATCAACATGACATACTAGTGTGCACTGTTCTCTACGCGCTGAGGGTTCCGGCCCCGGTCAATCGACTGGATTTCCATCTCCACAACAGTACTAGACATGAATATAACGACTGTACTGGCAGCAAACATGTAGTCTGCAGAGAGGTAGATAGCGTTATCAAGCAAGGTTTAGTGCAGCATTATGCAATACTGTGAGTAAAGAGGGATGTTCAGTGCAGGAGGGTCCAAAGTGGAGCCACAGTGCATGCCGGGTAAATCAACCCCATCACAGTCTTGTGTACATATAGTCATATGCCATCACCTATAGTACAGCACTGCTCAATGAAATCCGATCGAGTCACTCAAGTACGCGTCGGGTGTTACGCAGCCCTGGACCCGCAAACACTGGGCTGGGAAAAGGTGCAAAGCACAAAACTTCCTTGCTCGATTGGATTTCATTGAGCAGGACTGTATACTGTAAAAGCAGAAATTTTCGGTGGTGTAATATTTTCGGTATTCTCCAAAATCGGCGGTTCGGTAGAGGGAAATTTTCGGTAAAACCCGTTCTCCAGGTAGGTGTACTAGTACTACATGTATACAGTATCGGTTGTACCGAAATTTTCGGTGCGTTTTATTATCGGTAAAAATTGTCGGCACCGAAGTTACCGAAAATAAAACACCACCGAAAATTTCTGCTTTTACAGTATGTACTGCAGGCCTCAGCTGCTTGGTCCAGCATCTGCATGAAAATACCACAGCTCTGCAACCGATCCTGTTGCTTGACTACACTGCTCAACCATAGCACCGTAATTAGCGCAGCATTTTCTACCAAGCAGTACAGTGTCGTGCAGCCCGGCGTAACACAGGAATTCAGAATACTGCCCTAGAGTCACCATCCCACTTGTTTAGTTCTTACCATAGACTCCGTATCCAGGTCATTATCAGTTGCGTACATTGACACAGCCTTCATCAACAGCTAGCAAGAAGAAGAAAAACGAACAAAATAAAAAGTAATGAGCAAAACACAGATTGCTATCCAGTGGCCCTGAAAGAATGCTGCCAGGTGAGGATAGGTGACAATCAGGAGAACAAACCTTGAAGCAACACTACGGTTAGCTCAGCTACATACAATGTAGCTGGTAAGTAAATCACCCTGCTACCTTTTTTTCATAGGTAAAAGTACAAAATAGTTGAATAATACACACTACCATTCATGTACATACATGCATGCAACCAATGTACAACCAACCTTGTCCAAGGACAGTGTTTCAGTGGCATTCACTTCGGAGTTACGCTCGAACAGCGATGCAAGCACTCCCAGCAACTCCACAATCAGCTGCCGGTACTCGGGACACGGTGACTGACTGAGCAGCTCCTCTACACACAGAATGAACGACTTGTCCTGCGGTTTGTTGTCTTGGACGAGCGGTTCCTACGCATACATCATAGGAAAAACAAACAAAACAAAACCGCCATATTACAGCTGTCCGGATTATAACATAATGAGAACTCACTGCACGTACAGACCACCACTATCTCCGCCAGACACCATGCCACACCAGATAGTGACAGATACCATGCCACACCAGATAGTGACAGATACCATGCCACGCCAGACACCATGCTACACAACCACCTTCGTAAATTATCAAACTGTAATTGATGAAGAAGGACTGCACCCACCTGCGGCAAGTGATACTTGTAGAGACTGAGGCCGCCTTGACTTTGCAAAAGAACCTGCAAAACTGCAATATACACACAAACATACGGAGCAGAAATGAAAAGAGAAGTTCACATGACGCGTGGTGATACACATTGACAGATCAAAGCCTAGAGTGGTGCTATGCATTGACAGATCAAAGCCTAGAGAGTACATACATTTGATTTTCCTACAGTTGCTACTGGTCTTCAACAGGATGCAGCAGCGCTCAGGATGTATTTTAGTTTAGGAACAACTTGGACTTGTAAACAAGGCTAACATTGCCCGCATAAAACTACTTGAAGCAAGGGGATGAGGTGAGACACATTCACAACAGGCCTGACTCGACAGCGAGTCAAGATAACGTGAAATGGGATTCCTCATGTGAAACTTCGTGACACCAGTTACACCACATGTTTTACTTATCCAAGCTTCGGTGCCTGGCGATGTGGCACCGCACAGGATGATTGAAGATGGTCAATTCTCAACAAAAACAAACTACACTAGATACATCCTATCCAGTGCAGTAGTAACATGGCTAGAACGCTTACCTTTTTCATAGAAGTGAGAAGGTACCCGGTTAAGAGAACCTTCACGACGCCGCTGCTGCAGCCAAGTCCTGATGGTGATGTGCAGAACACAAACAAATAGTATACACCACTTTCAACTTAAGAACGCTTGCAGCTGCTGCACAGCAGGCAGTGCAGTCTATAGGATAATTTGGCTACAACTGACAAAACACACACACAAACAAGAAAAGCGATTATACAATGTAGGACAAGCGCATTGAAGCAAACATATAACCACACTGTTACAGTCTTACAGAAGTATGCCGAATACACAGAATAATAACTATCTTGAAACTGACCTCTCAGGATTCTGATACCGGCTACTCAGTACTTCCAGCAGGAGCTGCTTGATTTGACTGGGTGATAGCTGATAAATACTCTACATACACATCAACAGTACACAGCACATACACGAATCCAGTGCAGTTAGCTAGAATGAATCAAAACATAAAATACAAATTCACTCACACACATTCTTTAACCTGACACTCGAAAGCTCTTCTTAAAAACCATCACTCTCACGTGTGCTGCTTTCAGAACAGATGAAACTCATCTAACCTTGCAATTACACAGTCTATGGCATGACTTTGCGGCTTCCAACGGTCACTGGAACCAAGTCGCAGACAACCTTACTTCTACCATTTTTACAGCCTTCTACCCAGCCTCTTTTGGATCACATAATGGAACAGTATGCAGCCTCCGGTTTTTTTCTTCATTCAATCTCTTTCGCTCGCTCAGGCCATCGTCACACTACTTTCTCTGACTCCCGTTTACGTCTACGCCCATGGTGAAAAATCCAAAACGGGCGGTCATATCATCACACAGGCACAGTTCTTGACCCGTACACGCGGCCACATTTTTGGAGAAATTTTGAAAATTCAAACGCACGTACAAGGTCGCTGCGGGAAAAGACTGGGTGAGATACGCATGTTCACCCGTTTTAGTTAAAAAAAAAGTTGTATACCCCCCCCCCCCCCCCCCTCTCCCTTCCACGTCTACGTTTCCCGTTTCCTCTGCTCCCGTTTTCACCCCGTACACGGATCATCATGACAACCGACCAAAAACTCCTTACGTGGACGTAGACGCAGCGCTTTGTAACGCAGTGTGATGACAGCCTAACCTATGGCATCCCGTGGGGATTGCCCCAGTTAAACATAATAAAATACAACAGCAACAACAGCGACAACAACGACAACAACAACAACAACAACAACAACAACAACAACGTGAGAATAAAGATTTGAAACAACAACAGCAACAGCAGCAACAACAGCAACAGCAGCAACAGCAGCAACAGCAGCAACAACAACAACAACAACAACAACAACAACAACAACAACAACAACAACAACAACAACAACAACAACAACAACAACAACAACAACAACAACTTACATTGACATGGTATTCACTACCAGGCATCTTCAATTCGTCACTCATTGCTTGCGTTAGCCAACTGCAGGAACCATAACACACACACCATTACCACCACCGGCAACAGCAGCCACAGCAGCAACAATATACAGTTCCAGGCGTGACCTCCTTCTTCTACTCTATGGACCTGGCAAGTAATCGTATCAGAACACGGCCAGGCGAATAGTTGTGACAACAGACAAGCAATCAGGTTACTACAGCGGTACGTTATAGCAACACAACGAGGAAGAGGTGTTCCACAAGGGATGATATCAGAGCAGCCGAGAGGTAGATTCACAGATTCGAGTTCATAGACAATCAAAAGTACATGTACATTGTGAACATCCTGCAACTGATGATGATGATACGCAAGCAAGGATAGCTTACCCAAGGTGAATCAAGGATAGCTTACCCAAGGTGAATACGCTGCATTCCTTCAAATAAGCTGGGCTGACCTGAGACAAAACCTCCCAAGAAGATCACCAGCTGTACAAAAAAGAAGCAGCAGCAGCAACAGATGATGATGAAGAGGAAGAGAACCTAGTTGAAGGCTTATTGAAGACGATGCTGCATAACCACAGGACCAGCATTCAATGAAGAGGCAGAAGAAAATACAGAGCTGTGGATAGGAGCGGTAATCAACTTTCAAATAAAGACCAGGCATCCAGTAGCGTATTTCTAAGCGCAATGGTATACCAGATGCTAATGCGGGTGTGTGCATATGCACGTGTCGTAACTGTGTGGACAAGCACCCATGGTAGGGATCTCAGCGCGTGAACTGCGCAGCCGGTCTGCGCAGGTGAGATTTTCGACCCCAAACGCGTCCAGTGCAGAAATCGTGGAAAAGAACATTTTTTTCGAAATAAATCAAGTTGAAGAAGACAGTAGAAATGGCTGAATATTGCGTCCAGGAAAGCACGTTCTACGGCCATCTCCAAGCTACCTATCTCCCAGACACTCTCTCAGAGGAACTATGGAGGGTCAAAGAGCACAATCTTTCACTCTTGGACGCAGCGTGAACACCTCTTCTACTGAGCGCGATGTCTTCTCTCCGAGTAATAATGGCGGCGATGTTCGCGATGGCTGATGCACTGAAAATCGAAGTTAGGACAATCTAACCGGAGAAAACGTCTGAATTTTTGACTGAATCCTCTCTGAAGTGGGTTCTTGCCGCATGGCAAATTATAGGAAAATCGACCGGGGCAATATCGCCTTGGCCACGCTGTCCTCGCGGCGGGAATTACAAAGTATGTTCGAGCGACGATGAAGATGACGATTCCGCTAGTGTCCACCGCGTCCCCTAGTGTCGAAAATCGACCGTCGCCATTTTTCTGCTGTGTCCGCGAGCTGCACTCAAAACTCGATGACGCAATGTATGCGCAAACACCCTGCGCACTGCACGCGCTGAGATCCCTACCCATGGTGAGGGTCTGGTGTTCAACTCTGCCAGCCAGCCCTGCTGCTAGCACTTAGTGTTCAAATAGGATCACTGGCTATTGGCATTCACTGGGCGGTCAGTTGCAAGTACCGCATCTAGCGAGTACAAGAGGAAAAAATCAGCCACGTGGGGATATGTACAATGGTTCCATACAGCCTACACGTATGCATGATCATTTTCGGTATAGTATACTGGTGGAAACTAGAAAGTGACATCATAAATTATAATGCTTACTTCTTGCTGTAGAGATGCATCAGCTACTTGATGTGGACGTACACTGTTGAACAGAACAGTCTGCATTCAGCAGTTAACACACACACACACACATACACACACACACACATACACACACACACACACACATACACACACACACATACACACGGACACGGCGCACAGGCACAGACACACACAGACACAGACACAGACACACACACACACACATACACACATACACACACACACACACACACAACACGATCAAGAGGCTACTGTTGTGGGGTAACAGTTTCGTATTCGGTACAGTAGTTGGCCCCGTAGTCAGGTAGAAAGTACTGTAATTTCATAATTTTTCGGTGTTAGCTGCACAAACACTGCGCAAGCACCATCCAATAAGGAACTGCTTCTCTGTACCAGCCAAGAATTTCTGTTCACCTAGCCTGGTCTTTTGCCTTTATACCTAACATTTAGAACATCCAATTTTGAAGTTAGAGCACCCCAATCTGTTTGTTCTGCACATGCATGTCCTATTAATAGAAGAATAACAAAACTCCAATGTGCACTATGCGATGTGGACACGGGCTACACCTGGTCTTTTCGGTTTGCCTTTGACCACAGCAGGTGCTGCGGAGGTTGGCCGCTTTTTTGTCGACAACCTCTATTCCAGTGCTCTCCTTGCTGAGAAGCTGCTGGCTATTGGCCGGCCACCTGTACACGTGCACAGCTCACAGCTTGTGCTGATCGCATACCAGGCTGTATCCAGCAAAACTCAGCCCGCCGCAAAAGGTGCTAACAGGTCAAGCTGCATGACAGGCTCATGGCACTTTTAAACAGGCATCTAGGCGAAAACTAACGTGGTGGCACTCACACACTATGATTCAAAGCCTGTTTTCACTGTTATTTTCTTCGATCTGAAACCCTTCAACTGTAGATGGTGCATGTTCAATCGTAGATAATGCATACTAGCAGTACATGCATGGAGTATGGTTCAAGATGATCTACACCACCTACCTGTATCTCAGCTGGTGGTAGTGGCTCTGAAATGACACGTTCCTCATGACCAACAACACCAATACAAACCTAGTGCATGGTGGAGAGACAGAGACACATACACAAATAAAAGCAAACAGATAGACGATGGGTGAATTGATTTCTTGAGTCAGGAGGAAACAATCTAGGTTGGGACTGGTACCTCACGGTGTACAACAGCAGTACATGGAGAAAGGAAAGGAAGAGAAAGCATCCCGACAAGGTCGAGAAATGTTTTATTTCCTGTTGGCTGACGTAGGAATTGACTATGCCTTTCTGTTCTTCATGACATACTTTTTTTTTTACTGCTCGTAAATGTTGAGGTACGGCGAGTAGGCACATTGGCTACAGCATTTCATTTACTCTTCTTGATTTGCAGTGTAAAGCAATGTACCAAGTTTTGTTGTCTGTATTCTTTTGAGTCCTTTCTCCCTGGTTTGGACCTACTTCTCCATACACTTTGCCATGGTTTACGAGTATCTGTCCTGAAATTGTAAACACCTGGCTGAATCTCTACCTCCTTATCCTTAGATGCGCTTCATCCTCAAGCGTGGTAAGGAAAGATTGCATGGGCAATACTATGTGGGGTGTGCGATTGTTTTTGATGTATGTACCACTGTGTACATTGCAGACACCAAAATGATAGGGTGCTAGCTTTGGATGAATAAATAGTAAACCATGTGCATCCCCAGGCAAAGCTAAACTGTACATGATTACTGGATGTAGTGTAAGTTTCTACAGCGGAATATTAACGTACCAAGACCAGACTAATCAAACCAACAAGTACATACACAAATAGTGCAGCGTTAGTGCTAGAGCAGTAACAACTACTCGAATAGAAATCAGGTGTGCTACACGAGAGTGCAGTGTTCAGTGTTCTACAAGAGATAGTACAGTGTGCAGTGTACAGTGTACAGTGTACAGTGTACAGTGTACAGTGTACAGTGTACAGTGTACAGTGTACAGTGTACAGTGTACAGTGTACAGTGTGCAGTGTACAGTGTACAGTGTACAGTGTGCAGTGTACAGTGTACAGTGTACAGTGTACAGTGTACAGTGTACAGTGTACAGTGTACAGTGTACAGTGTGCAGTGTACAGTGTACAGTGTACAGTGTACAGTGTGCAGTGTACAGTGTGCAGTGTACAGTGTGCAGTGTACAGTGTACAGTGTACAGTGTACAGTGTGCAGTGTACAGTGTACAGTGTGCAGTGTACAGTGTGCAGTGTACAGTGTACAGTGTGCAGTGTACAGTGTACAGTGTACAGTGTACAGTGTACAGTGTGCAGTGTACAGTGTGCAGTGTACAGTGTACAGTGTGCAGTGTACAGTGTGCAGTGTACAGTGTACAGTGTGCAGTGTACAGTGTGCAGTGTACAGTGTGCAGTGTACAGTGTACAGTGTACAGTGTACAGTGTGCAGTGTACAGTGTGCAGTGTACAGTGTGCAGTGTACAGTGTGCAGTGTACAGTGTACAGTGTACAGTGTGCAGTGTACAGTGTACAGTGTGCAGTGTACAGTGTACAGTGTACAGTGTACAGTGTGCAGTGTACAGTGTGCAGTGTACAGTGTACAGTGTACAGTGTACAGTGTGCAGTGTACAGTGTACAGTGTACAGTGTACAGTGTGCAGTGTACAGTGTACAGTGTACAGTGTACAGTGTGCAGTGTACAGTGTGCAGTGTACAGTGTACAGTGTACAGTGTACAGTGTGCAGTGTACAGTGTGCAGTGTACAGTGTACAGTGTGCAGTGTTCTACAAGAGATACATGTAGTATACTAGTGCAGTGTGCTACACAGGATAGTACAGTGTAGAGTATATGTGTAGTCACAAGACTCACCTGTCGGTTGACAGCTACCATCAGTGTAATGGATGGTGCTAAGCTATCAACGGTCTTGCCCAGCAAACTGGCACCGATGCGAATACTGTACCTGAACCCACAATCACGACATGAACGCACACGTGGACACACACACACACACATGTATACATGTATACATGAGTGCGTACCCACCCACACACACGCATGCACAAAACACACATAAACACACATGCAAGCACACACATGCACGAAAGCATGCACATACTCCGCACAGGCACACACACGTACACACATAGACACAAGTGCGCATGTACACACAAACAGCATTGTAATGGGAAAGGGGAAAGGGCTGGGATGCGGAGGTAGCTGCCAAGGCAATACAGCACCTGTTCAAGCTAACAGAGGTGGAAACCCAAGCATGTAAAAATCCCAGGATGCTGCATTAACTGAATACGGTAGGAAATACATCGTGCCAGAAGAAAAAAGTGCTGCAATATTCATACTGGCCCATTATCATCTTTGGATCCCGCATACCGGCATAAGAACAGGTCAGTTCCACCTCGGGTGGCAGGTAACTAAAAAAAGCATCTCTTGGTGCATGAACGCCCACACCCCGGCAATGACCTCCAACCCCCCCCCCCCCCCCCTCCACATGGGCCCCGGCTGTGATCCAGTACCATACTCACTTCATTACAGTAGAGCCCTCTCTTGAATAGTACCCCTGCCTTGAATAGTGCCCCTGTCTCTGAGAGCCAATGAAAATTAAAGCCCTCTCCCCCACAGTGTAAATTTGACACTCAGAATAAGATCTGGTCCCACAGCTGCAAAAAGGTGCTCAACATCAAAGATGGAGCAATAACTGAACAGTCATCAAGCGATGGACAGTCAAGAAATTTGTTGTGAGGTCGGAATGAAGTTGTCTGATGAGTGCTTTTGCAAGAAACTCGGAGTTGGAAGCGTCCATGAAACCCACTCTTCATTACTGCGCATATTGATCTTGCTTTTTCCAACTTTGCTATGATGTGCTTTGCCATGCTCACATGATGCCATTTCGCCATTGGGGAGGTACACCTGGGTTTTTCCCTCACTACTGTTGTACGAGCCCTTTTAGCCCCGTACACATTCCCGTATGCACACACTCCTGTGCACATATTCATGTACAAGTAATTACTAACTAGCGTGCATACCGTTTTCACTTGAGCCATTTTGTTCTCAGTCCTTGCTTCTAGACTTCTCTCGCTATCCGGTTCGCATCTGGCTGCGGCCAACTACCCTGGCTGCGGCCAACTACCCTGGCTGCGGCCAACTACCCTGGCTGCGGCCAACTACCCTGGCTGCGGCCAACTACCCTGGCTGCGGCCAACTACCCTGGCTGCGGCCAACTACCCTGGCTGCGGCCAACTACCCTGGCTACAACCAACTACCCTTCAATTTGTGTGCCGTTGCCATTGGTGCCTGTGTCTCTCTGTATGCCAGTCTATGTGGAGTGAGAAGGAGTACGCGTGGATCTGTTCCGGACCGGTGCCCCATCCAGCACAGATGGGTAAGGGGGTACGCCAATGTTCTCGTAGTGATGGATCTGAGCAAGCGCGTTGCAAAGTACATATTCTACCCCTCCATGCTCTGGCTGAGTGAGAAGGGATCACAAACCAGAGAGTTGTGATAAGCGGGACTCGGACTTTTGAGTCCAATCTCATTCTTGTTGTCGGAAGCCCTATCCTTAGAGAGCTGTTGTCTTTAGTCTACTCCGCGAATTGTCCACGTCTTCGTCATAGACCAAGCACGTCTTTACTTCTAATGGAGTGATCCGGCTTTGCTCAGATACATGTAGCTGCTGCAGAATCGTTGTGTTTAAAACCTTCTCCAGAACCGTTGTGTTCAAGAAAATCCGGACAGCTGCTTCAAGAGGTGCCTGAAGTCCACGCGGATCAGGTTAGTGGCCAAATGATTACTTCGCATCTACACACACATTCCGATCTTCAACAGAAAACTGTTTCATTAGCTTGAGGGAACTGTGTGTAGATCAGGCAATTGTGCACTGAAACAACACACATACACACAACAAGCACCTTTCAAGATAATAGTTTCACCACTACTAACCAATCTTGGTCTGTCAATGCTTTGTCATACAAGCCTTTCACCACCTCAACAACCGTCCCTGAGCAGCATGCACGTACAGAGGAAGAAGACAAGATTATTGTTTCACCACAAGCATGTTTACAGATCGGCTACAGCAAGCTAACTTCGTTTTACAGCAAAACCAGCTGGGTCTTCTGGCACTGTGACAACCTCGTTGATGCAAAAACTGCAAGCTCTCCAGCGGAAAACCGTATTTCATGATCCTTAAATATGCTGTGTGTACGAGTGTGCATGTATGCCATTTTATGTCTCCCTATAACAAAGGGGCCAACCATGCACCCTAGCCCTAGATTATGGGACGGTCCTGTGCCCTAGCTGTGGATACGGGAACATTTTGCTGTTGTGTATATGTTTCAGGAGTATGAGTGAAAGATTGAGTTGAGACCTACCTAACGGAGTACGGAACCCGGGACCATGACAGAGGAACAGGCGACTCAGTAGCATCATCTTCGTCACAACAAGTACACTTTCCTGTGCCAATGACAAGAGAGAGAGAGAGGGAGCGAGAGAGAGGGAGAGAGAGAGAGAGAGAGAGAGAGAGAGAGAGAGAGAGAGAGAGAGAGAGAGAGAGAGAGAGAGAGAGAGAGAGAGAGAGAGAGAGAGAGAGAGAGAGAGAGAGAGAGAGAGAGAGAGAGAGTATGAACATGATCTACATTGTATGCACATTTCAGGAAAAACAAACAAAGAATAAGGACGTTTAGCAACGCGAAAGTTCGAAAGAAAATTCGAGTCTGGGAATGAGTACAGGAAAAAAGCTCGAAACTTCGAAAACTTGGACGCGAAGTTGCAGTGATTTGCGAAAGTAACTTTCTCTTTTCTCGGTACGCATTTGACTACAGGGAGTAGTAATTTTACAGCCCCCTGCTTGAGACTGACCTGCATATACGGTACGGTACTATAAGATTCAAATAACTTCGAGAAAAAGTCATTTCGCATTGCTAAACCTCACAAGTTTTCTTTTTCGAAATTGATTTTCGCGAAATATCACTAACCACCAAAAGTTCGAATTTTCGCATTGCTAAACGTCCTTAGTAACACTTTGCTACTTTCTTTATGCGTACGCTCCACCTTACTCACACATTCCCAGCGGCGAACCCGGTGGTCCACCTTTTAGGGGTGTACACGGCCGAAATATTCTTGAAGCAGTTCCAGCAGTAGGTTAGTGATTGACAGTATACAGGTATGTTGCGAAATTGCCCATTTCACAAACAATGGCACATTGTGATGTGAAGTGGGGATTGTATGAAGAGCGGAGAGCGGAGATATAACAACATTGTACAGGAACGCACGTATACACTGTTATATCGAAGCTCGAAGCTCCGATATGCAATTGTATTACGAGTATGATCTACGCATGTTGTTGTATTTGGTTCTTGTCTCGTAGAGTCCAGTGTCTGATGTCATATAATATGGTCTAAGTGTACGTGCGAGTATGGTGTGATGTGTGACGTTTATGGTATGTGGTGCATGCAAGAGTACGCGTTGTCAGAGCGTGAGAATCTGCTTCCGTCCGTGTGAGAGTGACTGTCAAGTGAATGCTGTACATGCGTAGTGCTAGTTTGGTCTGGGAATGAGAGTCATGTGTGATTCGTCCGTGGTCTGGTTGTCTTGGTCTTGGTCATGCGTTCTGTACGTATTGGTCCCTGATTTGTCGCCCCTCTATTACTGCCTGTTCTTTGTTGTTTCTTGGTGTCTTTTCCCGTCGTCATTTTGGCTCGGTATAGCGTCTTTCTCCTCCTGCGCCCTCGTCGTTTGTTGTTAATATAAGAATTTGAGACACACGATGGAGAGTTTGCGTTGTTGTGTGGCGGGGGCCAGGGGGAGAAGGCAATAATAACCCAAACCTATTTTGGTTTCAGGTACTTGTATACATGTAATAGTCAGGTATCCAGCTACACAGTCACAGCTAGGTGAACTCTGCACACTGGCACTGATGCTGGCACTGATGCTGGCTTCACAGGAAGCACTGAAGTGAGATGCCTAGGCTACTTGGCCCAAAATATGCGCGTGGTGAACGAAGGCGGAACGATTTTAAGAGGGGGGGGGGGGGGTGCATATGCCCCCAGGTGCCCCCCCCCCCCCACGGGCTACACGTCTGCATTCTTACGATTATTTGTGCATACAATACATGGAGAGATCTATACAATGTCCTACTAGTACTGACAGTGCAGAAAACTGGCATGTGTACTGGTCATGGAAGCACACTGATAAGTCATAGACTTACGTTGAAATGATCCATGATCTCTTCACTGCTGTACAACTTGGAGAAATCCTGGTTGACATGCCAACGCACATGCACACATGCACACACGCACACACACACACACACACACACACACGCGCACGCACACACCCACCCATGCACGTACGCACGCACGCACCAACACACATACACATGGCATGCTCATGCACACACATGCACATGCATGCATGCACACACGCACATGCACACACGCACGCACGCACACACGGCGCAATCGAAAAGAGGGACAACAGAAAACCGAGGTTCGACGAATGATAAAACCGGTGCCAATGGACAAAAATGTACTATAGGCCTTATGCACGTTGTACAGATGTACGAAATCCCGTAGAATCTCGTAGAATCTCGTAGAATCTCGTAGAATCCCGTAGAACCCCATAGAATCCTGTAGACCCGGTTGGGTGTTGAATGTGCAGGACCCTATTGTGTTTACTGCAATTTCCACTAAGAAAATGGGCCCTAAAGGCACTTCATACGAAAACATTTTCCGACAAAGACCACCTACCTTGTCAGTAGTTCTATCCAAAGTAAAGAAGCTGGAAAAGCGATTGTTTGCCATTAATTATGAGGCTAAATTGGTCAAATGTGCACGTATAGCACACAATGAACACCCAATCGGGTATGTACACGCCTACGGCCCTAACACAGAACTCCGTACATCTGTACAACGTGCATAATGACCATTGGAAGGCAGCCACAAGAAGGCAGAAGCAAAAGGCAACAGAGAGCAAAGCGAGCAAGCAGACAAACAAGCTTACAATATCCTCGCCGAGGTCTGCTGGTGGTGGTGGTGGTGTTACAGTACCAGCTCGCACTGGGTTAAAGAGAGATACTCGTGATGTTCTGTTCAATACCTGTTGTCGCACAGAACTGCAACACACACACACGCACACACAAACAAGCAGAGAATACGTAAGGCTGGTTTGTGTCATCTCCATGGCATGGGCATGTTTGCTGGCCAACTACATAGTTGTGCAATTCACAAAAAATGATACAGGGGGAGATAAATGCAGACATGGAAGTGCCAGCTCTCATTCACGATACAGAGATGTTCTTTTGACACAAGCAAAACTGAGCTGGAGGAACGCAAGAACAGAATGGGGCTGGGATTGACTTAATGCACTCTCCGCAAAGCAAATTGGTGTCATCTTGAAACTCAGATGAGAATTATGGGACGTTCACACATTGGTCATAGCCCATGTATTGGAGAATGTTTTGCTACACAACCTCCATGGAAAGTCCTACCTGGGAGCTGGAGCAAGCGTCCGGACATCCTGTTTAACGAAGTCAAGCTGCTCCACAAACGATGTTGCAATAAATTGCTGAACAAACGACAGAAGCATGCAAGTACAAAAAGAGGAGCAGATTTAAATCAGAAGAAAGCTCGCAAGAAGAGCAATTTGAAGAAGGTGAGTGTGCGTGCGTGTGTGTGTGTTCGCGTGTGTGCGTGCGTGCGTGCGTGCGTGTGTGTGTGTGTGTGTGTGTGTGTGTGTGTGTGTGTGTGTGTGTGTGTGAGAGAGAGAGAGAGAGGGGGAGAGAGAGAAATGGTAGTTCATAATCCTTCCCTCAATGAAGATTCATCATAAAAGCACTACAAAGCCCAATGAAAGTTGTAAGAAGCCCACAGCACCCACAACAAATAAGGGAAATAGATGTTCAATGAACATTTGGCATGCAACAATAGCAACACACATCGACGTACCTGCAGCCGTCCTAGCTTGACAGGAACACCTTCCCAGACGCCTTGCTTAAATGCTGCCATCATTTCAATCATTTCTGAAACATGGGCACCACTCCTACACATGCACCACAACATGCACATACACACACACACACGCGCACACACACACATGCATACAATCATGTGTGTGTTGTGACAAGTTTTGAAATAGTTCTCAATATCAGTAGTCTACACATGGATGCTGATACATGTACTGTAATTTGTAAACCTCGCCTAGTCTGGGCAGGTTGGAACCAAGTACAATGTACTGCCAGTAACTAGGAATTACCAATAACTCAGAACATACATACTTACTGCATGCAAGTAATGTGTTTAATGCCAATCAAAAGGTTTGGGGACCGTTATTTGGAGCCGCATCTGACGCCTGATCATGGGGTGGTGGCATCCCACGGAAGCGGAAAGGTGGTTCTTGACCAGGGAGTTGTACGACTACCTGTTCTTGACCTGCCCGGTACGCGAACCCGTCGAATTTTTATTTATTATTATTTTTTATTCGTTGAAAAGCCACTACATGTATTCAAGACTCTAGATGTGTCAGACTCAGAAAGGTGCCCCGTAGACGGATGTGCACGGATTAGGGGTGTCCGGATTTTTAAAAGGGAGTTTTACAGCTTTTACTGTACTCATACGCACACCGTTAACCTGATAGAATCTAAAGCAAAGTTGTTCTGAACGGACTGTACGTCCCTTCGCCACTTTCTCTCACGGCCAGTACTGCTCTTTGTGTGTTCTCCTTAGCCAAGCATGAAGACGCACCGCTTCTTGTGAGAGAGCAAACACTAGCGTTACATCAATGATACTGGTACACAGAGGCCATGATTGCCATGGCAACTACTAACTAGGCACTGGCTACTTACGCGGCGTAATTGGAGCGAAGCAATAGCACCATTAGCGGCCGCTTTGGCTTGTTCCAATTGTCATAGATAAACTTCAGGTTATCCTGTATCACACAGAACATAGTGGCAGCAGCAGGCAGTGATCAAACAAGGACACCAACGCTCTCAGCATACATTTCGCTCTGCGAAAGAATCACCAACCCAATCTGACTGTAACGTATACATTTCCTGTAAGAGGCCACAGCTGCCTTCCAGCAGACGGTGTGCTCAGGCGGATAGAAAAGCGAGCGAGACATCAAGACACAATCCCTCATCCAGAGGGCTATTACGCGATTCTCGAGCAGCTTGGTACTCACCGAGTGTATGCAGGCGAAATAACAAGGGTGCTTCAGTTTTATCAGGGCATTATCGCTGCACGCTTGACACCAACGACAACGATACCAAAGAAGAGCAATTGGCCAGCATTCAACGCAAGCTTGATGAAGTACAGCAAAAACTAGAAAAGATTGGAAGAGCCTGAACTTCAAAGCAGCCACCCAGGCATCATGTAAGCAGAGTCGCTCCTTCAAAATCAGTGAAGCCAACGTTGTATCAATTTGCTGGCGACAAGCTGAGCATGAAGACGGCTTACACTGGCGACGGTTGTGAGCACTCTGTACTCAAGCGTGACAAAGAGCTGCAGTTACTACAAGCCTGCCGAGTTGCTAATGGTCAACACGGTGAAACCAGCTAAGCGCACTGACGTCTTCAAGCTACTTGCCCAAGGTGCAGCTGGTGAAGCCATTCAAACTCATTATGAGGAACTGCTTGGCGCTGCAGCAGCAGCAGCAGCAGAGGGCGGAGGTGGTTGTGTCTCTTGGAGCGGCTCCATCCCTTCGAGGAGGTACGCAAGCCCTTGCTCAGAATGTTGTGTTCATTCCCAGGCCTCAAGTCGGCTATGCACCAGGTCGTACGGCTGCTGGACGCCAGGATAAGCGAGGTATGAGATACAGATAGGCGGATGCAGAGCAGACCGGACGAGATTGTCAAGGAGCTCATCTCTGTAAAAGAAGAGCTAGCTCGCTTTCAAAAGTCCGCCATTGTTGTCGGATCGAATTGCCCAACGGCACCTCGTGATCAATATCCATTGGAGAAAGTAAGCCGAAACCCCGTTGTGCCCCGTTAGAGATTCAACTTTTACAGTACCTGGTTTAGAATTGGAGCTCTTCATTTAAACATTATGTCATTCAGTGGGTCATGTAGTCAGTATCAGTGTGGCTGCATTCCATCATGTACAGTTCCACCATGCAGTGGGACATGTAGTCAACCTACAGTAGGAACACTAGTACATTGTACTTACCTTGATAACATCAATCAACAGGCTAAGATCGGCGGACATGTAGAAATCTGTTTGGTCCAGAAAGATAGGTGTAAACACGACAACATCGCCCTTGATTCGGTATACCTGCAATGGAGAGAGGTGTATGGCCAATACCCGCACACCCACACCCACACCCACACACACCCACGCACGCACGCACACACACACACACACGTGCACCTCCATGTTTAAATAATATAGTGGTAAAATATGTCATGTAGTTTCAAACACGAGGTCCAGAGACAAGCATAGATAAGGGAGTTGAGAGCTGGTACAGTTACACCTGTCACATTGGGAGGCAATAGCAAGTATTCCAAATGACATTAGGCCATCATTTTTTATATCTATGTTTCACGTCGTCCGCACGCATACGTTTTGATTTTTTTCTGAAAAAAATAAAAAAATCGAACATGCACAGTGAGTGTACGATCGTGCGAGTCATCAGTGTGGACTGGTTGCATACGCCGAAGCTGGGATTCAGAAATGGCCTCGAGGCCAGCGTTGATAGATCGTTTGTTCTGCATCTGCGAGCTGAATTCTTTGAGCTTACACCAGACCGCATCGATCGCCTCAAGCTGAGAGGATACGTCGTTTCGGAGGTCTTTGCACCGCTGCTGAAGGCTGAGTACAATAATCCAACGAAGCATGGGCACCAACGGTTGCCTCCTCTGTCCAAAGTGAATATCTTCTCTTGCTGATAACCCAGATTTGTGCTTCGATGTACAATTTTTCTTTCGAATGTACACCATGCACGAGCTATTGACAATAGTCAATAGGCTATGTAGTATGTACAGTGCTATACACCTCTGATAATCTTTTTTTATTATTTTGCAACTTTTTATTTCTTTCCACCTCTCGCATATGATTCTGGAAGTTGAACTGACGCGAAACATAGATATAAAAAATGATGGCCTTATGCATACTTGAGAGCTCACACAGCAGGCAATAAAACTGACCATGCTGGTTCCAAGAGCTCCTTTCGGTCTCGACGGTCGACCCGACAGAGATAGTCTAGGGTTGACACCAAGGTCTTTGAATGCCTAAACCAGTGAGTGTTATGTGTCGTGTGTGCATGCGTGTGTCACAGCAGAGGAAAGATGAACGGACAAGACAGGCACACAGAAAAAACAGACATACAGATGAAAAATAGGCATCACAAACAAACGAACAAGCACACAGACAGACATACAAGGTCAGAGGGAGAGAGAGAGGCCATTACATTAGAAGAATGGCCAACGGCCGCACGACACCTGTACATTTTAGATCTGCGGGGTGAAGATGACAACGCCCATGCAGTTGGTATCAGCCAAATATCCTGCGGTCGGTGGAGATGTTTATATTGATGCGTTGAACAGTCACCGATGTGTGTGTTGGCAGGCCAGGCTCTAACTCCCTATGTGAACAATGGTCACGCCGCTGCCTGTGGGAAATGTGGAGTCCGGGCAAGAGCATGAGGTAGGCAAGCGGATCATGGATGGTACCCTGGAGCCGATCCACTCCAGATCCCACTTGCTCCCCACCCTGCTGACTCCTATTTGGCGAGGTTTACTGCATGCAGCAGTCAGCCCACTCAGGCTTCTAGAACCGGTTTCGAGCAAACCAGTGGTGGGTCCGTTGGCAGCGACCTGATAAATAATCCCACACTGCAGCCACTTGCTGCTTGGTTAGCTTCAACCTTGAGAGAAACACCTAGGCCACAACCTCTCCCCTCTGGCAACTTTCGCAAATTGATGGCACTGACAGCTTGAAGGGCTCCATGCAGGAGCAAGGTGGCGAAGAACCTGAGGCTGCTAGTGTTGACCTTGGACTACTGGATAAACCTGCAGATAACAAAGAAACCATGAAGTCTATCTTGCCTGATCCATACCGCACGTACGGCATCGGCACACATCGACAACATCCCCTTGTGGTTGGAGATGGGAAGACGTATGACATTCTCCTAAAGCTACGACAAGAATATGACCAAACCTTGTCTTGGCTTGTCCCCTTCCCAGGTGACTGGCACATGCTGAAGGCTATACAGCCAATCCTCATGAAAGTTTACTGGGATGCGGGATTGCATTCTATGGCGAAAGCTATGAATATAAGGGAGAGGCACTCAGTGTGGTGGAGAGATGCTCGACCTTTCGCAAAACCCATGATTTCCTGCTGTGGGCCCATGAGGCCATTGGTCACAGTATGCTACAAGCCTACACAACACAACACCCGTCAACTTCCCCAACAATGGAAGAACTCGAGGAGTTTTCGAAGACCAGCACCGATGAAAACTATGGGCGAACTTTTACTTCCGTGATATGTTTGCCTATGTAGCTTTGCGGTCTGCTATCCGTGGAGGGAATTGGCACTGCAGGGTGGCTGCAATCAAGATGGCTGCACCCCTCTTTTACGCCCTTGACCAGACAACGTACTTGTGTTTCGTGCCACAACACGTGTCACATCTGCAGTGTATACCATCAAGTATTCTTCAGCAGTCCAGAACGTCTGGAGCAAATAAGCTACCTGGCGTTTGGGACGGTGCTATCTGGTGTGGCGACCGAGGAGTCTGGGAGCACATGTAGTCTGGTGTCTGATGGTACAGTAAGATCGGGCGCCGAAGAACACCTCGCCGAAGAACACCCAGGCTGGAAAACCGGCAAAATTTAAGAACAGTCCAGGCTAGAATTATCAGATTTAAGAACACTTTATTCATGCAATGTAAAAACGGTGGAGACGATGTGCAATAAAACGATGAAAATATGAAGAAATGGTGTAGGGAAAAAATATGGAACTTGAATCCATATTTTTTCCCTACACCATTTCTTCATATTTTCATCGTTTTAAGAACACTTTTAAAATTTACAAAATTGTACATGTATGGGAGGTGAGTACATGTCATGTACACGTGTAAACAGTAACTGCTACATGTACAGTCATTCCCATTTACGACACCCACTAGTTTAGAAGTACTACATTGCACTACATGTACATGTACATGTACATGACAAACGTCATGACGTCACTCGACTCGCTGCGCGCGTGTGAATAAGAACGGTCTGGCTAGAATCAAAAAATTTTAAATTTTTGATTCTAGCCAAAAGAACTTTCCTAGGCTGCGCTCGAGCCCCTGCGTTCTTCGGCGCCCGATCTTACTGTAGTGAGGTGCTGTTTTTCATTTTTCCTGCCTAACTGTTTTTGGTTGTGCTTTTTGGAGAATGGAAGGGCACAAAGAGAAGTTCCTTGCGTTTTGCAATGAAAGGTTCCTGGGATCCGAAGCTGCCAAGACCAGCAGGACCATGTCCACAGCCAAAGGAGCTCGGATTGTTGATTTTTTGAAAGGACTATTATCGGCGTGGGGTCTAACACTAATTGGCCAGCTGATGACGATGGAGATGAGGTGGGGAAGGGTTTATCATTATCACACTACACAGACTAAGGACTCAAAATCATATCAAGCTGAAGAAAAGATCCAGGAAAGTCTAAACGAGAAGGACATCTTACTAGAGAGAGACATGGTGAAGTCCGAGCTTTCGAAGCTTATGAACTGCAGCCCTGTACTCCAAAATAGTACGAAATAAACGAGAGCTTGAAAGCCCAGAGCCCTCGCTATGCTTTGTTTTTACCTAGGTCATCTTGCGTTTTTATTCGAACTGACTGAAACGCCTTTGCGATACAATAACATTTACCTGATCATCGTATTGCAAAGACGTTTCTATCAGCTCGAAAACACGCATGATGATCTAGGTAAAAACTAGAGGAAAAGTAATTAAAAAAAGAAAGAAACTTTAACTCATAACTCCAACTCCTAGGTACAGTACATTCTTCCTAGTAGTTGTATTACACTGTGGTTCTAGCTTATTTTCTTTTCAAATTTTTTTCATGCACAACATGGGATTCGAACCCGCACAAGCGCCCTGCATGCATTCCCTCGATACACTTCGCTCGCATACACATTCTACCAAGTTGCTTCACGCTATGATTCTGGCGTTCAAAGCGGCCCTATTTGAATACGTGGCCAGCATTGTTCGACGGTATACGGTACGGGACATGAATGGTAGCGCGCCAGGCATGGTGCATCACGTGATTAAAGCGCTGTGGACCCTGGCTAGCGCCAGGTGCTACTGAAGTAACGTGTTTTTGCATAGCTTTGGGAATGAATGTCATGTGATGGCTGAATTCAAGGGCCAGCCAGTCATCAGACCACTGTCATCATAGCACTGTCTATTTGACCTGGTCCAAAATGATCTGGGAAAACAAATGTCAAGGACAACGCTGCCCGCCGGAATAAGTATCAAAGAATACCTTGCTAGAAGCCAGTGCTGCTGAGCAATGGCGTGGTGTTGCTCGACACGTTTTGGACCACAGATGGCCTCTAGGATGAGCTATAAGACCCCCACAGTGATGTATTCGGGATCTACCAGCTCAGACAGCAAACTTTCTGATGATGAATAACTCTCTAAGTTTCTTTTGCTTTAAGAATCCACTAACTAGACCAGATGTTGACCAGTTAGAGTGCCTCCGCACTCCTTATCAGTTTTATAGTGCTAAATTGTGCACGTCTGACTGTTCAAGATCTGGTCTAGTTGGTGGAATTGTCAGAATTACCGGCCATGGTTCTGCAGCTGTAAATAATGTGTGTGTGTGTGTGTGTGTGTGTGTGTGTGTGTGTGTGTGTGTGTGTGTGTGTGTGTGTGTGTGTGTGTACGTGCAGGCAGGCATGTGCACTTACATCCACAAGAGATGCTTGTGGCAATACAATGATTGGCTCAACTTGCTGAACAGTCTGCGAGGCTATGCCGAACGTTGCAAGGCGAGCTTGAAGACTGTACAACAAAGAGAGGCAAGTCATAGGCACAAACACAAGATTGCGACTGATGATCTAGACACCAAGACACCACAGTCATGGTGAAACGACACACAGGCATTGGCAATGATGACATGCAGGTGTATGATTTCTCTTACTGAGCACTCTCTGCCACAAGAGATATCTGCACAACGGTGTTCTTCTCCGCTATCTGAAAACACAAACAAGGAACAGTCCACCACAATAAACAAATGATCAATAGATGCAACACAGTTGTAGACCACTACAGCTCTACACCACATCAAACATTTACACAGTCAGACAGAAAGACACAAATACATTGTACATTTAGATAGACAGGGACAGGACAGACATCGGTAAGACAGACACAATCAAATGTGGTAGCAATCAAGATGTGCCTACCCTGAGACCATCCTGCTTCAACGGCCGATAGCCTGCTAGTGATGACGACAAGTGACGTCCGAGTGGATCGATGCTAGCCAAATCTATCACACCTGATACTGAGACATGTACGGGGCACAAAAGTATATGTGAGCAGCAGCAAACACCGGCAGCAGTGACATCATCGGCAGTGATACACCGGCAGCAACAGTATCATTACCAGTACCAGCAGCAGCAGCAGCAGCAGCAGCACACAACAGAACAAAACAAGCAGTTATGTGATCAGATTATGGTGAGGACAGGAGTCAGCCAAAATAAAAACAATTATTCAAAACACAAAGCTCACAAAGCTCACGAAGCATGCATGCCCTTACTCAGTAAACATGTGATGATATAGAGACTCTGCGCCCAGAGCCACGGCTCTTCTTCATGCAGGGCTTGTCGATGCTGGGCTGCTGGCGCTATGCGCTCAGATTCCACAAACTGCTTCTCCACTACGTAGCACTTTGGTACCACTACACAAAACCAACACAAGGACACACACACACACATACACACACACAGAGGTGTTACTGCAACCGCAGGTGCAAGGGCAGATGCCATAGAGCTTCGCTGATGAGACCTAGCAGGGTCAAAATGGCCAGCTGTGCGGTGATTGAGCACAGGAAATGCGTGTGCGAGTAGGTAGCCGAGCAAAACATGGCCTTTACCCTGGTTAGAACAGGGTGACTAGGCTACAAAGCTAAATAGGATAGTGGAAAACACTTGAGAAAGGACATGTCCCATCACAGTACCAGCTTGACATATTGGGACATGAATTACTATGTTTATGACCTTCGCACAAACAAAAGAAGTATTTTGGCCTAAATGTGGTCAGCATTCCACCTCTAACGCGTTCGCTCGTGCATTCACATACTTGAAAGTATTCAGTAAGGGGTAAACCCAGACGTTTCCTGTCATCCCCCGAAATATCGTGCAGTCCCCCGCCCCCATCCCCTTGGCCAAACACAATAAAACAGTTCCTTGCTTGAGTGACACATATCTTCAGCAGGTGTTCACTAGCCTACGCAGTTCGCACTATGATACCTGAACTCATTTCTCTAGCCAGCCCCCATCCTTCTAAAGCACTAATATGCGTGAGTCAGGGAAGACACTTTCCCTTTTGCCAGGACGCCTAATTACAGCATCATATTCTACCATTCTCATCTTACCTCCATCCTTGTCCAAGAGTCGATCAAGCTGATGTAAACACTCGCGAGCACCAGCCTCATCCCCGTTACCATACTCTAAACAGAAGACAGCACAGCACAGAATGACAAGAATCTGGTACAGTGTACAAGGCATTTCTCTTGACACCGTCCACTGACAGAGGCCGAAGTACATGCCGGTAGTCAATGTCAAAGTAAAATAAAATAATCATCTGCCCAGAGCTAGCTAGAATCGTCCACATCACTCAGAACAGGCTTGGGCCATGTACGTGTTGAATAAATGAATAACTAATCTCCCTCAAATGGGAATTGTGTGTTGCTCCCTACGTGGGAGCTTGCGCTATTCCTGCCGACTTGAAGTCTCCCTTGACTGACTCACGACTGCCATCCAGAGCACACGAGAAGTCCAGGCACAATCTTCCTCATCCTACTCAAGCTCACCTGATGAGGGGTGAATTCCCCGAAACACTGTATATTGAGCGGGGAGTGGTACTTTCTTGCAGGTTTGCCAAGTGGAAGGTTCGATGGACTTCTCGTGTGCTCTGGATGGCAGTCAAGTCGGCAGGAATAGCGCAAGCTCCCACGTAGGGAGCAACACACAATTCCCCAAGTATCGCCGAAGTCGCACCAACATCTTCCCTCAAATGGATGAATAAAAATAATAACAGAGTTATTCTGGGTAGGTCTACCTTGAAGTACATGACTCCACGAGCATTCACAGGTACTCTGGATTGGGTAACACCATCAGCCAAAACGGCATTGTGTGCAACTCATACTGAACTAGCCAGTCAACATTACAGAGGTTAGGCAACTTAAAAAAAACAAGTGCGTGAAAGCAGCGTAATGAATGAGTTCATAACGAGTCTGCAGGGGATAACCACATCAGAATCCCCAGTTAGTTGGGCCTGACTTGGGGTACGACAGTGGGTCAGAGGCTTGCCCAGTACAGTATTAATTTTATGAACCAGTAAACCTCTCTATTGGCTTCTAGACAAGTAGCTCACTTTCAATGGCCAAGAAGCAGAGGAATATAGGCCACTCACACTCAACTCCATCATAAACCTGAAGAAAACACAGGCACAAGTCAATAAGCAAAACAACGAATGACCCACGATCTATATTATCGGCATTACGGAAAAGCAAGTCTAGAATCGCAACGAATATAGAGGAAGTGTGCGTTGCCTTCGTGGGAGCTCACAATTTTCTGCCGACGACTTGAAACTTGACTGACTCACGGCTACCACCCAGAGCACACGAGAAGTCCTTCCAACCTTCTTGTAGGCTCTGAATGGCAATCGTGAGTCAGTCAAATGTCAGGTCAAGTCGGCAGGAAAACACCAGCTCTAGCACACAGAGCAACACATACTTCCTCCACTATGGCTGAAGGCGCTACCACTACTTCGCAATGAATATACTGGTAGCTGTAAAGAAGCAGTTATAAACTCAATACGCAATTGTTTGTTTTTCCTACTTGCGTAATGAGTTTATAACACCGTATTTTCAGGAGGATAAGCCGCACTGAAGTATAAGCCGCACCCAGATTTTGTCACAAAATACAGACATCTAATTCTAACCTATTTATCACTGTTAATTTGACCACCGTAGTATGCTTATACTCTGGAAAATATGGTAAGTCCGATTCAGGACAACCCCATCAGAATCCCCAGTCACTTGGGCCTGGCGTGGGGTAAAAAGCAGTACCTACACCCAACAGGAGTCAAACATGTCCTACAAAGCCACGCACATACCGAAGTATGCGAAGGGGAAAGTATGCGAAGGGCTCTGTGAGTACCAATTTGTGTAGCGAAGCTCAGGAAAGCTACAAAAAGTGCTGCTGCAGGTGCAGTTTCCTTTTGCCTGTAACGAAAGTGTTGTAACGAAAGTGTTGTAACGAAAGTGTTGTAACGAAAGTGTTGTAACGAAAGTGTTGTAACGAAAGTGTTGTAACGAAAGTGTTGTAACGAAAGTGTTGTAACGAAAGCGTTGGCTTCTGCCAGGCTACTTGTTAGGCATTTCAGCCACAGTGGCAAGAGTACAGAGGCACTAAACAACCACCAGGTGGCTACGGCATCTGAAGAAAGTCTGACACTCCTCTGCGTGTCATCCAGGATGTTCCAACGCCGTGGAATAGCTCTTTCTTGGTGCTGCAGCGGCTGATACAACTGAAGCTTCCGATCATGGCGGTTTTGGAAGACCCAGAACTGACCAAAAGCTCCCATTGGCATCTTCAGCTAAAGGACAACCAGTGGAAACTTACCAAGGAGATAGTGGCAACACTGGAGACACCGGCAAAGGGTACCACTATTCTTGGTGGTGAAACCTACTGCATGCAGACTACGGTGGTGCCCGTTGCCAAGTAGTTGCTGCACGGTCTTCATGTTGGAAATGAGGATCTCTTGGCATCAGCTGCAGATTTCCGGAAATCCATGGCAATGGAAACTGAGGTGAAATTTTCGCTCCATCCGTTTGACCCTGTCTCACTGCCACCCGTGTCTGCAGCACTTGATCCAAGGTCGTGTAGCCTGGGATTCTTGGACAGTAAGGAGGACAAGGATGCATTGAAGCTAGAGATTGTTCGCAGTGTACTTCTTCAAGTCACTGCTTGACAGTGATGGCGGCAGTTCTGACGATGAGTGCATTCTGGAGCCAGCGGGCGATGGAGGAGGATTATGTCCTTGTTCTTTGCGTGCTCTAGCATCGAGTCACCATTCACGACTTCATAGGCAATCATCCGATTGTGAGGTGGAGGTTACACAGTTCTTCAATGAGAAGCAAGTAAGCCCATCCGCCGATCCACTGGATTAGTGGAAGACAAATGCGGACAGATTTCCAGCCATGGCGATTTTGGCAAAAGCGCGTGCTATGCTTACCTGCCACGTCAGTGCCCTCGGAGCGAGTATTCTCGGCAGCTGGTATCATTGTCAACAAACTGCGAGCTAGTCTTACACACCAGAACGTTGTTGCACTAGTCTTCCTGCATGCCAACAGCAGTCTACATGCAGCAAGAACTGACGCCCCTATGGAAGTCCAGTAGCTGATGCCATGGCTTGATAGATTTCCAAAGGAAGAAGCAAACGACATGCCTCCTTTGCGTGACCTGTAGATTGATACTGACAGTCAGAGCGTATTATTTTATAAGTATTCCTTTACTCAATCCGGACAGCTGGCTGTTTTGACCTCGTTAGGTCTCCTATCAGCAGAGCTCAGAGTCCCTGACCGTGTGTATTTCTTTATTTATACATTTATTTACTTCACTAGTGACTCTCGGATGCCTGCTATCGTCAGCCACTGTGAGCATTTCTCCGTCTCGTATCCCCGCTCATAAGCTACGTATCAAATTTAAATTTAAATTACCCAGGTGTACAAAAGCAGTCTATTCGTTTGTGTATCTGATGGAATAATGATAATATTGCACATCTGAGCCCTATTAGGCTATTGTGCACAGGCGTGCATGCGTGCGAACACGTGTGTGTGTGTGTGTGTGTGTGTGTGTGTGTAAGTGTGTGTGTGTGTGTGTGTGTGTGTGTGTGTGTGTGTGTGTGTGTGTGTGCGCGCGTGCGTGCGTGCGTATGACATGTGTATGCATGCAAGTGAATCATGTGGTGGCCGGCGCTGAAAATGGAGAAAATAACAGTACATTGCATAGGTACTACTTGTATACTCGAATACTCGATCGGATAAAATAGAGTACTCGCACTCGGGTTTCGCATGCATGCTTTCACCCCTAGTTTGTATTTTCCATTAGAACACTTGCCAATGATGTGAAAGCTGTGGCTTACAATTCCCGGTTCACTCATCAATGTGGGCGCAGCTTCACATTAGGCGACATGGAGACAATAATCGTACAATACCAACGAATAAAATGATGTGCGCGCTCAGGTCACAAAAGAAAGTCTTTTTAAGTGCTACTTTGTTGTGTGTACTTTGTTTCGTGACATGAGCATGCACATCAGTTTTAGTCATTGCTAACTGCACATCAAGTGTCAAGTCAAGTCGGCAGAAAAGCGCGAGCTCTAGTGTGGGGAGCAAACCCTTTCCCATGCTAACTTAACATTATTTTATTAGTTATGCACGTTTGACCAAGGCAGTCCCCACAGACATAAGTATAGGCCGGCAGATTGTGGTGGCCGTTGTAATAATGGCAAGAGTACATAACCCTAAGAGTGTGCAACTCCGATCTCCGAGCTATGGGTGCCCTGCGTGGCGCGCTGCCTGCATTACGCAGTGAAATGACGACCCAGCTGCATGGATTTGAGTTTTCCGCCTCAATGATTTCTCGTGCAATATGGTAAGTTCAAAGGCAATGCCTGTGTGTGTGACGCATCACGTACAAACCCATCCGAAGTCTCCGAGAAAAGTGGATTTGGAAGCAGGAAACCGTAGCAGATCAATAATGACGCAATGGCCCACTGTTCGTGGCTATGTAATACAGGCAGTGCACCGTGCCAGACCCCATATGCAGAGTTGCATACTCTTGCGGTTATGTACTCTTGCTAACAGTCTAAACCTTCCTTTTTCAGAGGCCAGGGTCCGACTCTCCACGGTCTGTTGATCCGATTCGCCGCTAGGGTGCGGACACGTTACACTCCACTTTGTACCCACTAATGACTATGGTGTTTGAGTCATACACCACCAGGACAAGCCCATTGATTCATGCAGATTCACATCCCTTGTGCTATCGAGGACAGACTCTTAGAACCAAACGAGCGGCAGGCTATCCATCGGAAATCGCTCACCCTTAGTTCAGTGGGGCCGTCCTTTCCCTTAGAACTCTGCTCCAGTACAGTGTACTGACCATCACGTGAGAAACGCTTCAAACCACATACACCCTACAGTCAACAACAACGACGACGATGAGACAACAACAGCAGCAGCAGCAGCAGCAGAAGAAGAAGAAGAAGAAAGATGGTCAAGGGTGAAGACAGCATACGCAGCAGGGGTAGGAACAAGACGAAGAGGAGAAGCACAGAGAGGGCAGGGTGGAGGTTAATGTTGAGCGAGGAGCTGTGTGTAACATTGACTAGTTTGACATGTTGTGTGAATCCTATCCTCGCCATGGTACACTTGCCTGATAACTCTGGTCACATCATGATACCTGTGTAGCGTATACATAATAGGATGGCCTACATTGTCTCGTTTTAGCTACTGTACAAGCAGAAATATTCGTCTGGAATTTAATTTCGTCTTTTTCGTCCAAGGAGCTTTGGGACTAAATTAAATGACGGACAAATGTCGATTTGTCCAGCGTTTCAATACACTGTTATAGTCCATGGACTAAATTTTCAACCGGACGAAATCCCTTTCTTTGGAGTTAGACGAAATTATTGACCGACGAAATTTTCTGCCTGTACAGTACCTTTTCACACTCCATGCAATATCCTGGTTTGCATTCTTTGCCTTGTACTCAGGCAAACATCCTTATCGTATTGCAGCTTTTCCTGCAGATATCCAGGTTTGTGACATGTGCGCTGCAGCACCCCATGAAAGCTCACCTTCAGTTTCGAGACAACTCTATCTCTAGTTGTGCCGGCCAGTTCCTTATCTATGGCATATGCTGGAAATCCCACGACGGGAAGTAAAGCGGCATCGGTTTCCTTCGAGTTTGACTCCCTGGGCAGTAAAGACTGCAGGGTAGAGCTGTTACGATGATGAGCGTCAGGATCAACATGAGCTGTAGTAAGTGAAGTACCCTACAAACAGCAACAGACATGTGCGTGCGTGCGCGCGCACGCACGCATGCACACACACACGTGCACGCACGCACACACACACACACACACACACACACACACACACACACACACACACATACACATACATACCAGCAGGAAAAAGTAATTTTAAAAATGTCCATGAATTGCCACCAATGGTAACCTGAACACAAAGTTGAGGCCATCTTGCACACAACAACAACAAAAAAAGCCACTAATACTTGCCTCATGCGGTGTTCAATAGGAAATTGCTAGAGGAGGTATGTTGTGTTCTGTCACTCGTGCTGCTCTGGGTGACACAATAGTGAACTTTAGCAAGAGATACAAGTGATAACTCTCTTTCTCTGCCTCTCTCTCTCTCTCTCTCTCTCTCTCTCTCTCTCTCTCTCTCTCTCTCTCTCTCTCTCTCCCTCTGCCTCTCTCTCTCTCTCTCTCTCTCTCTCTCTCTCTCTCTCTCTCTCTCTCTCTCTCTCTCTCTCTCTCTCTCTCTCTCATGCACACACGCACGCACGCACGCACGCACGCACTCACTCATTCACTCACTCACCTGCGCTCCATACAGATTCAAACCATTCATACTTTCCAGTGCTGCCTTCACCAATCCAATGGAGCTACAGTCAGTCAAAAAGCAGCACACAAGAACATGCGGAATGCAATCACTGGAAATGTAACACAAGTAGTTCAGGCGCTCTGCTCTGCCATCCCTGGGCACAAGTTTCGATCTGTGCCATGACTGATGCATCCGACCAATGTATGCCTGTGTGGCCACTGTACTGCAGCAGTATGTGGAATGTGGCGACTACTGGGTATGTGGCGACCACTGGCTTTCTTCAACAAGACACTGTCTGACACTGGACGTGGCTACAGTACCTTTGGCCAAGAGTTACTATCAGTCTATCTAGCTGTGTCTAGCACTATTTCGCAAAAGGTTGTAACTACAGTCGACTCCACTTATAACGAACTCGCACATAGTGAGTTTCGGGATATAGCGAACCAGTGTCCATGTCCCTGTTTGAACCAATACAAAATTGATCCTTTATAGTGAACTGTTTTGGTTTATAAAGAACCATATGTTGTAGGTAAATAAAGTGTGCCGCATGCCAGTCATGACGGGTTGCTTGTAACGTTATTTTCTGAGTGCACTTCGGTTATAAAGAACTTCGGCTACGAAGAACTAATTCTCCTGCACGATAGTGTTGGTTTAATATATCACGAGTCGACTGTATATTAACTGGTTTGAGGGAAAAGACACAAACGGGAAAAGTCTGAAGAAAAAATTGACTGTCACCACCAGGACCCGAACCAGGGACCCTCGCTTGTATATCCATTTTTTTCCTTACAGCCTTGGTGGGTGTGGGTGATATACTGAATCGGATGTGCTTTCCTCTAAACATGCAAAGCGTTGATACGGGCAAGGGATAGATTCCCGGTCACAAGCTCATTTGCCTATTTTCGTTTGTTTTCTCAGAGGACATATGTTACGCTCAGTGCGGCATCATTTCTCTATTTGTCGTCACTGTCTCTAGATGGCTTTTTCCGTACGCAACTTCGCTATATGGCGCCAAAATTTGGGCATAGTTGACATACGCAACTTCGCTATATGGCACCAAAATTTGGGCGTAGTTGACGTGCACAGCGCTGCATAAAGTTCTCCTTGTGGGTGCTTGTCGGTGAGTTGAGGATTTGTCTTTGTCATGACCAGTTAGGTTTCACTACGATGGAAGTGCAGTATATGTAGGCCATGTTTTACTCGTAGCGTTGTGGTGTTGCGGTTAGGAAATGGACGACGACCCAGGCCCTACTGATGCCATTAGAGTGGCAAAGGGCACAAGGGGTTCGTCCAAAACAAAGGACAGAAATGCGGAGAGTTTTTGGGTGTCAATGGAGGAGACAAAGCTGGCTTGCAAAGCGAAGGCTGAGAACCCCAAGTGGGGGAAGCGTAGAATCAGCCAGCATCTTGCAACAATGGAACTCACCGTCAGCGATCCCAAAGTGCAACAGTATGTAGACAAGTTTCTGTACGATATGGAGAGCAACCAACTGTACGTAAAATCGACAGAACTCAATGTTTCCCACCGGACGTGTGTGACAAAGGATGCGCTGGTGAACCTGATCATTGCTGATCACGCGCGTGATCATCGACAGGCTGAGACCATTTACGAAAGTCTTTGTTGTTCATATTATCCTGTTGTACGTGAGAACATCAAAGTTCTGTTCAAGCAACACGTCAACTGTGTGCTTTGCAGGAAGCAGCAACCTCTGCAAAAAACAAGCCTCGCACGGAAGACGATCCTGGCCACGTACCCCAACAGCCGCTGGAAAATGGATCAGAACAAGTTGCCTGCATGCCGTGGCTTCCAGTACGCGTGCAATATTGTTGACTGCTTTTAAAATTTGGCATGGGAGGGCCCATAAAAAGCAAATCAGGTAAAGACGTTGTTGCTGTCTTCATGGAATGTGTGTACCGTTATGGGCCCCCAGAATCCTGCAAACCGATAACGGCAAGGAGTTCAATAACTCAAATCTTGCAGAGGTGATCAATGAACTCAAGACCTTGAAAGTCAATGGACGGCCATATCACCCTCAGAGTCAATGACGCGTGGAGCGATTCAATCAAACGCTGGCGAATTTCTTGCGTCAGGACCTGCAAGAGCAACCAGACTGGCCGAGCAGACTGCAGTCACTTTTACTATGTGTACAACACCAGAGCTCACCGCAGTCTGAAGAACAAGACGCCATTTGAGTTATTCCTGCGGCGTCCTAACTTCAGCCTCTACAACACCCCAGCACGCAATGATCTGACCAGTGAGGAGAGAGATTTCCTGGATTCTGAGCACATTCCGCTGGATGACGGCATTGACATAGACTGCGATGGTGAAGATGCTGATGCAACTTCTACTTCTAGCATGGACGCACCAGAAATGACACCGGCTCATCTTGACGCTACTCCACATGATGCAGAGCCCATCTTTACAGCAGAAACGACATCAGCTATTTCATCTGCGTACGACCCAATGTCCAGTCCACATGGTACAGAGACTAGCCTTGAAGCTGCTGCTACTTCGGCCGACGAGCCTGAAGACTTTCCTTTGGAGATCCAGTGGCAACCTACAATGTCTGAATATCGAATTGGTCAGGCAGTCTACTACGTCAAGCATGCAAATCTTGATGGAGCTGCAGGTGGTGCAGCTCTCCAGAAACAGTGGCACAAGGGTGTACTTCAAAGAAGTAGTTGTTGGTCACCATACGGCACCTGGCAACTTCCTCCTGTACAGTGTGGAGGATGCCAGCAGTGCAGCCCAACGCAAGTATCCTGTGCGTATGCTCAGTGATCGATCATCTTCCGCAGCTGCCAATGCCTCAACTGACGTTGAAATGTTCAGCAGTCCACCTGAAGGTTGGTGTCCGCCAATAGTTGATAACCGTTGCTCTCGTCGTTGTTATTGACTGCACCCTGCAACCCACAGATAATGATGCTGCTTCAATGACGATGTACTGATTATGTTGATATAGTGATTGATATCTTGCATTCAGTCAGGATTTTGTTCCTCATGCCTGCCTCTTGACCTAGTTTCCTCTTACTGGTTAAGGTGCATTCAGTCAGGATTTTGTTCCTCATGCCTGCCTCTTGACCTAGTTTCCTCTTACTGGTTAAGGTAGTTGTGCCTGGTTCTGCTTGGCTGTCAGTAGCTTTCCTTCTGTTGATGTACCTACCTAGTATGCTGTATTCCTTTCTGCCTTGTAGCTGATGCCATGTGTGTGATTCTGATAGAGATTATGTGAGCGTAGCCGTGTATAATGCTAAGTGGGTGCTGCATGATTGTGAGTGTTGGGAGGACTTGCGCTGAGTAATTTCTGCCTCGAGCATGTTCATTATGATGTACTGTGAAAACAAGCATGATAAGAGTCAGTTTTGTATGGAGAAGTTGGGAATCTGAGTTGGGGTCATACAGAGAAAGTCTCAACCTGAGTGGAGATATATTATAGGAAAAGTCGCGTCTGGAGTTATATAGAGAATGACCTGGAGTTGTATAGAGAAAGTCGCAGTGAAGCCATATAGGCACGAAGTAAACAGGTGATGACATATAGAGACAGTGAACACATAATAGAGAGCTGGTGCTTTACTGAGTGCTACATATGCATGTAGTTTGAGTGGAGAAGCATAACAGTTACCTGGCGTGCAACTCCATGCGGCTGGGATCATCTTTACGGCCGCGTTGCCACATGCCATAGTCGGGCGTGCGGTAAGAGCGCTCAATGTAGTAAATCAGGTTCTGAATGAAGTTAACTTCGTCCATAGAGAAGATGACCTGTGAGATCACGCGTATTGCAAAATACCCAACAGAGCGCAATGAACATTTTGTTAAAACACAATCTGTGTGGTCAGGTAGCACAGGGAAATAAAGAAAGCCGGTCGGCAGAAGAACCACCATCAGAGCACAGTCACTCGGGAATACCAGACAAGAGAAATTAGAGAATAATGGAGCACACTCAGTAAGGCCGCCCAAAGCTACGGTGCCACTGACATTTCTTTTATGTCAGTGGCACCTTTGCTTTTCGGCAGCCGTGTTCCTTAAAAAACAAAAAACAAAAAAAACAGTACGTGTACCTGCAGACCAGCTGATGTCATCTGCGCCAACTGCAATAGATATAGAGCCACAGCATCGATCTGTGGAGAAAACAAGAAACAGTGGCACGGGGAAAGAAGGGCAAGAGACACGTACCCATATTACAAACTGTCAAAACAGATCCCTGCTTGCAGATTTCTGAACAAATCATGCGGTCGTCAACATGTGGAGGATTGGCAGAACCTACTAATGAAATACGGCCTGCTGGCCTTGCCTTGCCATGCCATGGGTAGAGCAGCCAGTCCGGTTGGTCAGGCTCTGACTGCATCACCTGTCAGTCTAACAGCCATGTCTGCACCAGCCAGGCCATCTTTAGCTGACCAGAGCAGTTCTACTAGGAGTGCTGTATGAATGTGTGTAGTTTCAGCAGCAGTTGCACACTAGAACTACTCAAATACAGTCGTAGCCAAAGAAGTCCGACTCACGTGCTGAAAGCAGCGCCGAAGCTCAGGCGGCCCCTGACCGGGTTTTTGGACCGTGCATGACGTAATCGGAATGGAAATGCGGCGCTACTTTGGACTGGTGAGTCGGATTTCTTTGGTCACGATTGTATTCTACGTGAACAGCAGAGTGTCAAAACCTCATTCAGTCTCAGTCTGGTGGAGCTAACCTGCAAGTGACCATCGCTCTCCGGATCAAGGATAGCTTCGCCGGTCTCATAATGGAAGTAGGCAGGCAAACTGTCATCCTTGCTTTGTGTCTCCTTGAAGCGTTCCACCTAGAATAAGAACAGCACAAAATATGATGAAGAGGTTGGTGCGACTTCGGCGATACTTGGAATAACCCACAAAATATGATGGTAACCTTATTGAGGCTCAATGTAGATCAATAACGACACTCCCACACAAGTACACAACATCATGAAAAATAACATTTAATAATACAGGCAAACCAGGATATTCCTACGATATGAAAACAGATCAAGACACGGTGCTTCAAGGACAACAGTAACTGAAAGCTGGATACGAATGAAAAAGGACATTCCGCATGTCATTGGGCATGAACTACCAACAACCAAATGACATCATCTAATTGATAATGACAATGCAAAAGAAGAAGGATGACAGCATCATCACTGTGTACCACACAGTAACATGTGTAGCAAAACTTCAGCATAAAGTACTCTGGATAGAATATACTATGGGATATAAAGTAATATTATCAAGGAGCCTCTATTACACTATACCAGTCATTTGACCTAGAATACAGTATCTCGGCGATATAGTACACATTTCACGGGCCGTGGAGGTATAGAATAGTGAAGTTTCACAGTACACGTATGCACTTACCTTCTGTGCATTCTGCATGTAGCAGATCAGGATGGCTCTCATGCACTTGACTGCACTCTGCTGCATCTCATAGCCACGGCCATTATCATTGCCAAACGACCTGCAACGGAACAATAAGTTTGACGGCAAGCACACAACCAATCCAGGTGGTTAGCTATATCGCATACACAGTACTTGTATAGCAGAGTGCCACCTCTAAAGCTCTATGTACTTTGTCAAAGCCTAAACTTACTATAGCAGACAGCCGGGCCAGTCCGACCATGGTTTGGAAAGGAAGGCGCCCCACACAATTCGTGCAAAACCGGTGTCGTTTTTCAAAATGCCACCTCCTAATGCAAGTGAGCAGATGATGGCGTATCCATTCCTACTGCACAGACTAATCAGGTCTACCTGCTGCACGCCAATAAGCCTTTTGCGCGTTGTACAGATGCACGAAATCCCGTAGAATCCTGTAAAACCTAATGGGTGTTGAATGTGCAGGACACTATTGTGTTTTCTGCTATTTCCACTAAGAAATGGGCCCTGAAGGCATTTTCAAAACCTTTTCTGACAAAGATCTAGCTAGTCATTCGTTCTAACCAAAGTGAAGAAGCTGGAAAAGGGATTGTTTGCCATTAGTTATGAGGCTAAAATTGGTCAAATGCGCATGCATAGCACACAATGAACACCCAACCGGGTCTGTACATACCTACGCCCTAGTACTGAACTTCGTACATCTGTACAACGCGCAAAAGGTCTATGCAAGCTGCCACAGTAGGTGTGCATCACTACACAGGGCAGTGGCCGGTCTGTACATAGTGCATCACTACACAGGGCAGTGGCCGGCCTGTACATAGTACATCACTACACAGGGCAGTGGCCGGTCTGTACATAGTACATCATCACTACACAGGGCAGTGGCCGGTCTGTACATAGTGCATCACTACACAGGGCAGTGGCCGGTCTGTACATAGTGCATCACTACACAGGGCAGTGGCTGGTCTGTACATAGTGCATCACTACACAGGGCAGTGGCTGGTCTGTACATAGTGCATCACTACACAGGGCAGTGGCCGGTCCGTACATAGTGCATCACTACACAGGGCAGTGGCCGGTCTGTACATAGTACATCACTACACAGGGCAGTGGCCGGTCCGTACATAGTACATCATCACTACACAGGGCAGTGGCCGGTCTGTACATAGTGCATCACTACACAGGGCAGTGGCCGGTCTGTACATAGTGCATCACTACACAGGGCAGTGGCTGGTCTGTACATAGTGCATCACTACACAGGGCAGTGGCCGGTCTGTACATAGTGCATCACTACACAGGGCAGTGGCTGGTCTGTACATAGTGCATCACTACACAGGGCAGTGGCCGGTCTGTACATAGTGCATCACTACACAGGGCAGTGGCCGGTCCGTACATAGTGCAAGAAAGGCGCCAGAAATGCAGGGATTGACGATGAATGCACTCTTTTCTTCCGAAATATTTCTTTGGGATATCCTCTCTCGCTTTGGGCTGTACCCTTGTCTCGGCACTGTAGCAGCTGATAAGAACATACTGTGCTTCTAATACAATCACAACCTAAAACAAAAGTTCGTTCCATAGCCCAAGAGTTTGGGACTTTGTGCTAAATTGCCAGGACAGTCTTGTTTTACGTGTATGTGTACTCGTAAATGGAGTTGGTGCCATTTTGGTGGGCAGTGAGATCATTTGGCATGTTGACCAGACCCATATTCAACCAGTGGATATACCATACCTGTAGGCAACAGAAAGCGCCCAGAGAGCGGTAGCATTGTAGATGTTGTCTCGAACCGGCGCAACTGGTAAGCTGTTGCTGCCCTTTCTGAACAAGCCGAGCGTCCCAGACTGCTTCGAGACCAGATGGGTTTTAACTGCACAGCACAACATTCAGCACAAATAAATGCAATTTCTAGTTACAACAGCCGGAAACAGGCCTGAGCTGCCACAAGCAAGTATGGAGTGAGGATTTACGTAATGACTACAGTCAGACCTCGTTTATCCGGATCCCTCGCCATCCGGAAGAAAATCGCTGGTTACCGATGTGCAGCATATGTTATGCATACAACATAACCGGACCTCGCGATCCGCATACCGGTGCATGATTTTGTGTACAAACTGGTTAAAATGTGTACAAAATGCTTCGTCGTATCCGGTTGCATGTGGCTGGCTAGCGCTTGCAGAAGCTAGTATCAAGGAGTTGTACAAGCAAATGAGGTCCTTGACCTGCTGGGTGTGTGCGGACAGCACTCAGTTGCATGCACTTGTCATTTTTCTCGCTTGTTTTACATACTGGGCACGCCAGTTGTACTGCATAGGACCTGTCTACATGTATGTATGATGTCACTGCTTTTGACATGCCACATGCATATACAGTATGTGTGTTCAGTTATCTGGTTACCTCGCCTATCCGGATATTTTTGTGGAAAACAGATGTGTGCGGTTAAGCGAGGTCTGACTGTATCAACAACCAGAATTTAAAATTGAACAGCACTATGGCGGGTCGATGGTAAAGATGAATTGTCAATCTTGTTGACGGTATGGAACTTTAGGTAGGAATACAGTACTGGTGTTGAGCGTTAGCAAATCACCTGCGTCGGGATCCAACCTCCAATAACGAACATGTACGAGGTGAATTTCTATTTCTGGACATTTCGAGTAAAACAATTTTTCGTCGCGTGTAGAGTCAAGTCAGTCGAGTTGATAAAGTTTTTTCTTGCCGTAGTTGACAGCTGGGCTGTTGTAGTTTCTCCTCGTGTCGGTGCCTTGTTGATAGCCTTTGCTTGTGCGGCATTTCAACGGGTTTTGTTGTACTATGTCGCATGAGAATTTTGAATTTTGAGTAAAATAAGAAGTAATGGACGAATTGTTTGCTTCCCCATGTGCACTCCACTTCAGACGCTGTTTAGTCAGGGACTTGTTGGCTAGAAGTGTGAAGAGGCCAACTGCAGTCCAGCAATAGAAAAAATAACAAAAATGGTGCAGTATAGGATGCCTATTGATGCTATTATACTTTCATGTCCAGAATTCCATACACTGAAATTTAGGCCAAAAATTGGCCTGTCAAAACGTCCTGCTATCAAGTCTCTGGGATCACAGCAAGAGCAATTGTCACATATTTGGAAAGATGAAGGATTAGGCCATACAATAAATACAAAGATATAAGAAAAATGTAAAACACACAGCCAATGGGGCTCTATTTTATTTGCATGTCCAGAAATTGCTATTCACCTCGTACCACATCCGATGCCGCCACCCAAACTACCACTGTATCCGAGTACAGAGATAAGATGGCATGTCATTCACGGCTCTAGCGTGTGCATGCGGCAGTTATAAATACATGACGAATGTATTGACAACGGATACAGTACCAACTGAGGCCAAATATCCACGATTCCTATTTTTCCACCTCTAACTTCTCCTTGGGCTCACACTCTATCATAGCTTTCTTTGCAAATTCTCCACTACGGTATTGCACAGTTCAACAATGGACATTCTTATGTATTGGAGAGACTAAAGCTGGTACTGTATTCGAGCATGGTCACTAATATTCCAACGACTTTGAAGGTACTGTGGGCATCGCCTAAAGCACTGGTCTTTGTCAAAACTTTGGCCACTTATTACCAAACTATGGGAGTAGACAAGTGAGGTATCAAATGAATCAGCATACCATGTGCATGTGCATACATGTACATGCTGCTTGGCTCAGCTGTAGGCTGAGCCTACGTACAAACCTACACGCCATTCACGGTGATCGGGTCACTGTTTACATCTTCCGTACAGGACGTTGAAATTAGCACTGAGCAGTAACAGTTGTTGCCTTACCTTCCTCATGGACCCTACACATGCATTTACAAAGATAGGATTCCCTCCGTCTTGAAACTAAAAGGGCTCCGAGAGCCAGATTTTCAGATCGCGGTCCATGTCGTTCCAAAACGTTAGCTTGAGGAAGCTGTGAATGATAGGACTTTGACGTTACACACTACAACTATGGCGTCACGGTGAAAGTCGTTGGCAGACTCATTATCATTTGTGAGCAACAAGCTGGATGAGTCAAGCTACTACGCAGTACCTCAGTGCTTTGGAGTCTAGCAACCAAAGATTTTCTCAGTTCTCCAGCAAAGGAGAGGAGGGTACTCGAATTGGCAACAGCAGGCAACTCAAAGCTGATGAGGAACTCTCACAGGACCTGCGATCTGCTTGAAAAGTCTGGCGTTTAAAAATCAAGCACCACGATGCAAAAAGGTTTATGGTGGAGGAGTTATGACGGGACATTTCTAATGACTATAGCTGATGATACTGAAGGTGATCATTAGGCCAAGCCAAAGATTACTTGATGATCCTCCTTTTTTTCAGAAAAAAATGGGGAGGGCGGCTGGATTTTATTTTTATTTCTTTAAAAGCACTAATGCTTGATCACTGAGGGTGTGTTCGGTTGGTACGATCTAGAACAGGATCGAACAGCTGGTGCACATGGAGCAGCCTCATGCCAACCAAGCAGTACTCCAGAAACAGAGCACACTTTTTGTGAAAAGCGTGCCAAACTTGGTAGCATTCTTCAAAATGTGTGGACATCTACGAGTCACCATGGTCACTTTGTACGGTACAACGAGTGCATGCCAAGTCCAACCCAAAAGCATGTGATCATTTGGGACCAAAATCAATGTTCCCGGCAGGTTTCACTGCGAAAATGTGAAACTGCTCAGTCACCGTACGTACAGACTGCACTGGACCTCCGAACAAAATAAAAAAATCCCGGGCGGCCCCCAAATTTGAGGCGGGCGGGGATGATCATCAAGTATATACTTTGGCTTGGCCTTACAGTCAACTCGTGAATGTCACGCCCTTTAAAGTCATGCACTCACGATAGGGACAGAAGTATCCAATCTGTAAGTCACGCAATCGTGAAGAGTTGCACAATTATCATGTTCTCGGATAATGATAGTGACGTTCTGACAGCTTATTATCTTGTTACAGTCGTGGATAGTCGCTTCATAACTCGTTCCCATGTGTTTTCTTCTATTTTACAATTATCATGTTGTACCCAGAACTGAGTGTGCGACTTATTGGAACTAGACTGTATGTGCACTATGATGATGGCAAGCGAAAATAAAATGAATAAGCGTGAGCTTCATCACTACAATGTCATGACTGTATACAGTCAGACCTCGCTTAACCGCACACATCCGTTTTCCACAGAAATATCCGGATAGGCGAGGGAACCGGATAATCGAACACACATAATGCATGCATGCATGACATATGCTGTGAATTGGTAACCAACGATTTTCTTCCGGATGGCGAGGGATCCGGATAAAAGAGGACCGGATAAGCGAGGTCTGATTGTACACTCATTAGTTTCAGGGAGGTTCATCACTAGAGGTGGTATAATATTGCTATAACCATCAACCTGCTTTACAACAAAGTTAGACAGGTTGCGCACAACGAAAATTCGTAGCTCCGTAACGAAACTTTTTAACGAAAAAAGCTAACGAATATTCGTAAACCGTGAGGTTACGCACAATGTGCGAACTTTTCGTAGTAGGTCGACGCAGCGAGCGCGCTCGGGTACAGAGAGTCAAGACAGGGAGTTGTAAAATATCAGTATTTTAGCACTCCACGTTACGAAAAATAATGCCGTAGATCTGCTCTGTTTCGGTCACGTTTGGACGGACCTTCGTAGCAACTTTCGTTACTCGAACCCGGAAGGTCGAAATATTACGAATTTTCGTTGTGCGCAACCTCCCTAGTAAAAAACAGTACCACAATCACAAAGGTCACACCGTTGCATGGACTGTTGAGGAAACATGGCACCCATCCCGCCACCCATATGAATTATCAATTTATGTATCGTGTGTATGTGAGCATAACATGTTATACACCTGTAATAAGTTCTTAAAAAAACCTGTAATATTCTTCTGTCTTTGAACATGTGAAAATAGCAACCCAATCAAGTACATATGAGAATTCTATTTTCTTCACACCAACCTCAGGCTTCAACACTTTGAAATGCACTCACCAAAGTAATAGTAATGATCAAGGTGTGCTCGCTTTTCCGTGGTTCCAGGATCCCCGTCAAACGAAAAAGACCCAGCGACTGTTGATTTGCTGGAAGTCGCAGACATCATTGGTGATGCCCAGTTTGGCACATATCACACCCGACGTTACCACCACACGTACGCTGCGTTCATGTCAAGCCGAAGCTACAACACCACCTACAAGGACGTCAACCATCAGATTCAAGAATACGGACGTCAATACCGCATCTGGAAATACAATCGTGTCCTGTTTTTGTAGCTCACTGATAGCTCATTCATCAAGTAATTACAATATTAATACCGTATTATAATTATTTAATTGGCATTTCAAATCATATCTTTTTACATTTTTTCCCGATTTCGTGGTTTTTTGCCGGGAAACTTTCTCAATTTCAAGATCGAGAAATAATTTCAAATGTAGTATAGTCTACTACAGTAGTACTCGTAGTTACTGTTTCATATGAAAGGTAATCATGTTGGCAATGCCCTGCCTCCAGGAGAATTCAGACAACGCGATAGAAAGCGCCCGGGTGGTAGGGATCATTAATTTTATTCTAAGTACTGTACGATAGCCGACATCGATGCGAAAGTCGGTCTCAAAGTCGACATGAACGTCTTGAACAGGTGAGATCTTTCAATAAATCAATGAAGAACACCCTAAAGAATAATAATAGGGTGTTTGTAGGCTTCCAATCCTTGTGTGCTGAAGTGAAAATAATATTGAATATAATTATTTGGACGTAAACATATCAACAGACATAAACTGATATTGTACTACAATGTAGATCATTCAGTGGGTATACAGTATGCACCCAAGAGCTGGAGCATAAATGGACATGAGAGAAGTTGATTACCCATTATTGTTCAACAAATATAAGGATAGATACTAAACTTTAAGTTGGATCAAGCATGATTCACAGTACCGGTATAACTTTCGGCAATGTAACACATTCGACAAGGAAATGCCTACCACGTACTGTCGCAAACATATGTTGCATGTCGCGCATCGCAGAAAGTGCTACATGTATTGGGAATCGTGCTTATTGTTGTTGTTGTTGTTGTTGTTGTTGTTGTTGTTGTTGTTGTTGTTGTTGTTGTTGTTGTTGTTAAAATGTTTACTTTATTGAGTTAAATAAAATGAAAAAAGGATCAGCGACAACGCTGACAATCACACTTCTGTGCACAGCGTTGATGACGATATTTAATTGAGACGTTTACCTGCAGTTGAAAATAAACAGCAGATGATAGATATCTGATATATGAATCTGTAAGCGTGCACACACATCGAATACGCCAGCAGTGAGAATTACAACTATAGACAGTGCAGCAACCCTGGACAACAAGAGAGAATGTACATGCCAGACATGAAAGTGAATACACACTCCTTTGACGACACAAACGACTCCTCTACGCAATTAAATAGCGTTCAATTCCAGTACAATTCTAGATCAGTAACATAGTTGGTAGCACAACTTTGAGAGGGTACGTACATATTGATGAGGAGGGGACACATCCGTAAGCGTGTGTGTGTGTGTGTGTGTGTGTGTGTGTGTGTGTGTGTGTGTGTGTGTGGTGTGTGTGTGCGTCACGGTGTGTGTAGTGCATACTTGCCAACCATACCGGTTTTCCCGGTATTATACCGGGAAACTATGGTCACTACCGGCATACCGGGGCTTTTTGACTTTGATCGAAAAACTACTGGTATTGGCACTGAACCATGAGTGTTCATAAAAAAAGGTTGTTTTGTGGTGTGACAAGGGCATATGCGGCCCTGCATTTCACAGAATCACACATGTAGGGGTGATCTGACAATAAAGAAACTCAGGTTTTGGTCCCCCAATGAACAATGGGTTAGAAACGAATAAAAAGAAAGAAAGAAATTGCCAAAAATTGCGGAAAATACGCAAAAATAATCAAAAATTGCCCAAAAAAAGAGAAAATGGCCGAAATAATTGGCGAAAACGAGGAAAATAAGGGAAATGAGAGAAAATTAAGGGAAACTGGGTGTGCGACTAAGGGATTTGCTTTGGCTGGGTTGGCAAGTATGGTAGTGGAAACACCACCATTATGGCGCAGTGACCACTTACAGGAGTAGAACTGTGCAAGTGCACTGTACTTATACACTATACAGCTCGAGTGCATACAATACACATCGTGGCACCGGCGACCATCGCCGGCCACAGTTTGGATTGTTCATAACCCGCCTTTGATGAAGCAATAGAACATGTCATATCACAGTCATTGTTCTTGACACCATCAGTTTGGATAATAAAATCTAGTGGTTACTATTCCTTGTGCTGAGACTCCTGACACTGGGCCAAGACTACAGTATAATACAGCCCTCGGGAGGGGGGGGGGGGGGGGGGGGAGGGGGGGAATTTTTGAAGAGTGCCGTGACATAGAAGCAGGATTTGAATAGAAGCATACGTGCAAGTACATGTATGTGCACACTACATGCATGACAATGTGCACTGTACAGTGTAGACTGAAGATTTTGACATAGAAACATGACTGTTTTGAATGATAACTTGAATAGAAGCATGGTTTGAACACCGGCTTATACGGCCGTAAGCACCTGCTTTTATACGCGACACTACAGTATCACTTCTGCAAAGCGTGCATCAGGGACATATCATGACACAGCGGACGTACACTGGCTATGATTTTACAGGGTCAAAATTTCCTTCATTCGACAGTTGTGTTTCGAACTAGGTCCTCACTCTATTCTAAATCTTTCATTTCGCTTTTCTTATGCATTCCCCTCAATTTGGTGTGGCCAGCCATTCAAAGATGCCGAGACTTCTGGCCGGCTGCCGACGCGGCATGGCAGGTCCCACTAGGACTGCCTCACATCATGCTAGCCAGGCCGTGCGCCCGCTGGGGAGTTGTGCATCTTGTAAAAAAGAAAAGGGAAAGTCAAACTGGAGAAAGATATGCAGGATCCCCAGTACAATGCCGGCCGCAGAACAGGTGCCTTGACTCGGCCTCAACACGTGAATGATTAGTATTGATTACACCGTCTCTGAAACACGCATGCACAATCGTACAAGATTGTTTGCAGCCTACAATACTTATGTACACAGTGTACATTTTGTATATGCAAGAGATTATCTGATATGAATGCAACAAATCACGATAATAATCAACCCTGGACTGGTGGATGATAACGCCAACACTGACGGTATACATGTGCTACCGGTGTGTCAGTCAGGTCACTCCCAGTGGTGTGACATAATCATTACCAAAGTTACCAGTGTCTGGAGTCCATTTTGGTTGCCTTGGTGTCGATCAACATCCTTACTTTCAAGTCTTTGTCTCATTTACTAATACTAGAACATCCCGAGTCAGGTAAACCCCACCACTAGCACTGAACAGGCAACACCCAAGTTTTGATAACTATTAAACACTAGTAGTAGTAACAGGCTTGTGACCTAGGAACAACTCATTGACTGATAATGATAATAATAATAATAATAATAATAATAATAATAATGATGACAGTTCGCATATCACTCATTGCGTAAGGTCAACGCATCTGTTGACAATTTCGAGCCAAGCAGCTCTATCAGAAGCAGATTGCACAGCATTGACTGGTGATCCTACTAAAATAGTTACTTGGCAGTTGGCAAAGAGGTACTTGTACAATCATGTATTGTACCTGATATGAGGAATCTATGACTTTGGCAACTGCATGACTGTGGGAATGCGCACTGTACATGCATACAAGTAACAAGTAGTTAGTTAGTTACTACAGTAATGGCGTGTAGTATGCAGTGCATGGCGCGTGGCATTTACAATAAAGAGTCCTGCATGAGTGAATCATAATGTTTGTAAGCATGGGATTTTATTAACATTTTATCAGATACAAGTCACACAACTAACTATTACTAGTACAGTACTTACTACTTAGTACTGCTTTGTGCAGTGCAACATATACATGCATATTGACCTACCACTAGTACTACCCCGGGGAAGTAACATGTAGGCGGTTAGTACAGCTGTAGTACCGCGACATGTATGCAGTAGCAGATGCTTTGTGTATTGGTATCCACTTGGGCATCAATTAGGTCACACTTGGATTATATTGTTTTGCACCTCTCAACCCCACTACCACTCAAGGTGATAGACACCACGGGTACAGTTGACTGGCCCATAGATCAGATGGTGGAGAGCTCATGAGCCACTGAGCCAGGCACACTGAGCACTATGATCACAGCGATTATGAGCATTCTGTTCCCTGGGAATATTGAAGTCAGCAACACCCGGTGAATGAGGAAATGCCAGAGATAACTATGCATTGGAGTGCTAACGAACTTGCTTTCTCCGCTAGGCCAGCGTCTTTGGAAACATCTACTAGTAATAAGTTAGCTCTACTGTGTCCATCCACCCACAATAACAATGTTACATGGATGTATACCTGCTAGTACATGGCCATGCAGTGTGAACAGCTGCTACACTGACAATGCTATGGTCGTGGCCCACACCACACACCGTGGGTGGGGTATCGCACTCGCAGGAAGCTCTTGCATAAACAAAGCCCAGGGGAGTAGTGAATAGCGCACCCACCATGGGGAAAGCAAGGGCAGCATCGGGCAAAAGCCACAGCTGAGCAACACAACTTACGGAATATTAGTAGGCTCCAGCTCATCGGAATACATGGAGGCCGTAAGCAGGTTACAACTTGTAGGTACTCGTATATATTTTTTTAACATTTCTCAGCAGTAAAAAAATTCTACAAATAATTTGATTGGAATTGCAATAGGATACGGGCAGCCTTATCTCAAAAGTGCCCTTAAGTCTACAGCTCACAAATCATAAAAATTGGAGCAATACATTGCATACCAAATCTGTATATTATTGACATTGAGGACGGATAATTACAAGACTGAAATCAGTGCCGCAAATTCAAAATTGAAAACGGAGTTAATCAAGTTATTTACGGCAATAAGAAAACTTATTGAAATAGTCAAATAATTCAAGTACGGGTATGCACACGTTCGTCTCATGATGTTTGCAAGCGGGTATGCACCACGGTTATCAATATAAAGTTAATAGTCTTGTAAGGAGGTGTAGCGAGCAGCAACACGTCCTGTGATAAGGACAGACCTGGACACGATCAATATGATCTCTGATAACAAAACATACCGTTCGGGATGAGTTATGGATAACACACCTTTGCGCGGGTTATTCCGTAGAGTTTGAGATGAAGTTGACATCTGCTTTGTGGGGAGAGTCTAAGCTTTTGCATTAGGACTATAAGATTGGTTTAACGGGCTGCAGTAAAGAGACATTCTATATCAAGGACTCCCGAGCAGTTCACGATTCTACAATAACACTAGAACCTTTTAAATCATTCAAGCCGCAAATAGCGGATACCAGATACAGGGTCAGTGTCTGAATGAGGTGCAGCAGCAGCGGCGGCAGCATGACTGGGTGACCAGAACTGACCGGCCTGTTGTCCCATGGCGTGCGGAGCACTGGACATTTGCTGCTGGTGGTGTGCAGGATGCTGGCTGCCAGGCATCATACTATTGGGTGCGGAAACGTTCGGTGCGCCGCCATCGCTGAACTGCGATCCCATTCTTGCCTCATACTGCAGGGTACAAGAAATACAGATAAGAGCATGGTTTCTACAAACGAAATGACTTGAAACTGAATGAATGTGTACATCCTCCACTGTGTCCACAACACAAGAGTAACTGTTAGACAGTATCCACACCAGCCTGGCATGTACTGAGAAGTCAGGTACTACTTAATAGTGCATCGTGACTTTGCCGGAAGTACAACAAATGAAAATAGTATCAACAGATTCCAGCAAGCTAAACGCACCTAATACCCTACACCATTCAACATCCATGTTTTCAACCAATCTTATCTAAATGAGAGTTGCAGTGCAACCACAAGGCCGCAGCAGTTACGTGAACTTACATCGCTCGATGTATAGCCGGCCTGAAGTTGGTATTGCTGCCGAGGTTGGTGGTGCTGATGCGTGGCAGCATACACCATGTGCCGAGCAGGCATTGCAGAGGCAGGTTCGGCTTGTGCTTGATATTGCACATGCGGCTGTGCTGATGAGTTCATGCCCATCTGCATGTGGTTGGGATCGACCAAGTCTGGTTGCCACAGTGTTCCTGGGACTACATTCTGTGCCGGGTGTCTAGGCGGAGGGCGCTGCTGGTACTGCTGGCTGTAGTTCATATGTGCATGCGACGCAGGGTCGGACATCAGCGTCATACCGTGCATGGCCTGTGGCGCTGCCGGTGCTTGCTGGTGGTGCTGCATAACGGCGGAGCCTGTGCCTCCGCTAGCCGAGTTGGTTTGCTCAGGATGGTGGTGCATGTGTATGTGGGATGGTGGCGGTGGTGGCTGTGGCATGTGCATACCGTTGGAGGGTGGCGCGTGTCTGAACCGAGAGCTGGTGTGCGACGGCATGGCATTAGAGGATGGGTGCGATGGTTGTGTACCCGCACCGTATGCGGCATGAGCAGACGCAACGTGTGGACCAGAGCCACGTGCGACAAGCTGACTGAAGTCCGAATGTGGTTGCTGCTGCTGCTGCTGGTAGTACTGGGGCTGGGAATCAAGCACATGTAGGTCAGTGCCTCTTGGGCCAGAACTCAAACGACCGCTTGCTTGCTCTGCTGGCCTGTTGCATTGGAGCACATATCAATAAAGGAAAGAAATGTGCTTATTAGCAATGAAAGACGTAAGACTGCACCACTCAACACTGATCACACATATCCCGTCATGCGTCACCAATGCATCACTGCCAAGATTTCAAGGTGACCTGTTACTGTCGTGAATACACACTCTAGCCTAGCCTACTATTGACAGCAGTATAGTCATGGGTGTACAGGTACAACGTTACAGCCAGCCTGTATGATCTCCTTGACAATTTCCCAGCCACCAGCACTTGAGTGAGTGGGAAAACCACCAGGAAATAACTGTATCAAGGTATACATGGGAAGGGGACTGGACGGGAACACCAAGCTCATGCATAATTGTGTTACTCACTATCAATGTGGTCTACTAAATACCCCCTCCCCCCTTGCACTGCAGACTGCTTTTTAACGACTGATATTCAACACACTGGGAGGTCGTTATCAAGCACTGGCTCGCTCAGTTGCTCCTCACCTGCTGGATGGTGGTGGGTGTGATTGGTGCTCTGCTGGAGTTGATCTTGCAGGGTCACGCGAACGCCCGCCTCCACCACGTGGGAGCAGGTCATCCGTTGGAGCAGCAGAACGGGAGCTGATCGCTTGAGTCTTGCCCACTTTGGTCTGTCCATGGACACAAGCCGCACAATAGACAGATTATGATCAAGGACTTGACATACCAGTGATGCTGGAACACATATCCTCAAACCACTTCTACACACTCAGGGAAACTAATCTTTGAATAAAAGCCTGTGTATGAGTTGATAGGTGCAGTACACAATTGTACACACGGACACTGATACATACATACATACATACAATACATTGAACTTACATGTACATACAACCGTGCATACACACCACCGGTCACTTAGTTGACATGCCAATCACACCCACTCTAGAGAACAGGATACGGAACGCATCTCTTCCAGTGGGGGCAAGTGGTCGCAGAGGTTTCACGAGTAGTCTGAAGGGCCTGGTTTTCCCCAATATGGCCGCCTAGATATTCAGTGTCAGTACATGTACTGAAGTACACTGCAGGCACAGTATGGAGTGAAGCTCTCAACAAGTCATGCGTCTGAATCCGATCAAGTCCTTGAAAGTAGCCAACCATTTCTGCACACATTTCGATGGGCACTCACACATTTCCTTGTGCAAATAGCACTACACTGCACACCTTATGTCAACAACAGCAGGCACTAGAAGCTTACCGATCCCTTGGTTTTATGGCGAATCTGTTCAATCCAGCCCTGGTCCGCAGAAGAATAAATGCAAGCAACAGAGACTAGTCAGATTCATGCCTTGCAATAGTACCACAGGGCATCACACAGCACAGCGGCACATGTAGCAATCATGATCTGCACCAACACTGTCGGAGACCCCCCCCCCCAGAGCGGTGTTGCAAGTGCTTTATCATAATCATAATAGTTGGGGAATTTAGAGTGAGGGGAGGGGGGGGGGGGGGGGGGCAGCATGCACCAAGTTAACCCGCGGCAGCATCCCTAGACAGTACATTGTAACAGTGTGTCCCTTCAAGTACCAGAGTACATGTAGCTTGTGATCTCACCTTGTACTGAAAAGACATCAACATCATGGGTAGAAGGAAACAGCCATGCCCAGGACAGCAACAACAAGAACAACAAGAGCAACAAGAACAGCAGCGGCAGCAGCAGAAGCAGCAGCAGCAGCAACAACAACAACAACAACAACACAAGGCAGAAACACAACAGGCAAAGAAGACCATTAGTCAGATAGAAGGTGTAATAAAGATGATGTCATGCTGTTCTTCAGCAATGGGATCTTATGAAGTTATGAATGCACCGTACCGTGCGTGCGTGGGTATGTGTGTGTGTGTGTGTGTGTGTGTGTGTGTGTGTGTGTGTGTGTGTGCGTGTGTGTGTGTGTGTGTGTGACTATGTGTGAAGGCAACATAACCAAAGTGCTAACTAATGTCTGCAGCCTTAGTTCATGTAGAATTACACACACTGCCTTAACTTGGGGTCCATGCTAGTTGATTTTCTACCTACTAAATGCACGCAAAGCAAACGCCAACCCTCAAATTAAACCGTTTTCTGGCAATGCAACTTTACCTTGGGATGGCGCACAAGCTCAGTCAGGACACAGGCAACGGAATCCAAAACCTGACCAACTTCCTCCATGCCAATGTCCCCATCTGGGAGGGGAATCACAGGAACAGAATAATTCATTTTATTATCACCAGTACAGGAAAAAAATGGATCCTTAGGTATATTGCCGCGAGAGGCCCGCACTCTAGACACAACAGCCCGAAAAAAGTAAATGCTTGTCTCCATTCCCTAGGGAACTCACGGCGGCCGCTAACGCCAGGAATATAATAATCCAGCAGAAGATGCGGCGCCACATGACACAACAGATAGCAGACACTAAACTGTACCTTTGCGACGGGTGATGCTCTCCAAGACATCAAACTTCGGTCGGAGTTGACCAATCCGGCTTGCTTCTTCTGTATCTTGACTGGCTGCAACAAGGACAACCTTCTCGATGCTGTCTTTGAAGTACTCCATTGTAATCAGCTGTAAGGAAGCAAAACAAAAAAACCCAAGGAACGCTTCAGCTTGCAGAACAGTCAAGCAGAAACCTTTAAAGAGAATGGTTACTATTGGTTAGTGAATCTAGCTTGTTCAGAAGTAACTCGGAGCACACAGTCATGATCTGAATACAGAGCCGGAGTGCATCAGCACACTCACACCACTGCACCTGACCACATCCCATAGACCCATGCCATGTGGCTCACCTTGTCCATTATCGACTGCATGTGTGCGCGCTTGGAAGAGGATCCATACAGGAGATAGGAAAAGTACTCCGGCGTGATGTAAAGCCCCTTTTCCATTGCGATCTGGGCAATCTGCATGTCGTGTCGCGCACGAAAATCACTGTAATTCTGAATCTACAATGGAAGCAGAGCAACCAACAATGCAAGAACAAATGAATTAGCTCACCACCATCACTATCCATCGGCAAGCCATTAAAACAGTCTCTGAAGCAAGGCTAAGAGTCTGGCCATGCTCTGTCATCTCTACCATCTCTCTGCCTCTGTCTGTCTGTCTCTTGTTCCTTTCTCAACCTCCTCTCTGCTGTATCCCCAGAGCACATTTGTCTGCATACGTGTAGGCTCCATGACCAATGTTATCGTTTTACGGTGCAAGTGGTAACTTACGTCTTCGCGTAGCGTTAGCTGGGAGACTTCCTCGCCGTTCCGTTTCGTCACCTGTGCCACAGCAAAGCAGAACGACAGCATTGTTCTTTGTTGAGCTCTACCACATGCGCACACAGATATATTGACATGCTTTGGTGGCATGAGAATGGATGTAGCAACCGTGATCCAGACTTGCATGCAAGCAAGGAAAGCTGATTTGAAAGAAACTTTTCGGTGCACATGCCGCAATCACAGCTCCGCCGCCTCATGTCCATTGTCGTACAACAGTGATGCAATGGTCAGTCTATACTCACATGAAAACACGACGCGCGATACATGAGCTGCACAACGTGTCCAACGTTCGTCTTGGACACAGCGTCAAACTCCTTGGCAAGACGCTGTAGCACAAACTCGACCAGGATCTTGCGCTGGAGCGCGTGGCGTGGATCGGAGGTGAGGAGAAAAATTGCCTGAAGGATCTGCTCCTGAAGCACATGTCCCATGAACTGCCCACCACAGGCACGGACAGCCTGCCACAGATCATTCACTAAGCCCTGTTGATTCTGATGCAACAGCAGTATCTCCATGCATGCTCTTTCACCTACAGACCTGGAATACTTCATCAAGCGCTGACGTCCCTCTTTGTGCACCATCTGACTTTGCAGCAGTGCAGCCAGTTTCTTGTGCATTGGACGTGACAGCTTGGGCCAGTAGGCTCTGGTCTGCATGGGCGGTGGGGTATTGCTGCCTCCATTCGTTGAGCCAGAGCTAACAGCCCTAGCATCCGCTGGGTGGAGGTGCTCTGCTACACGGCCCAAGTTCTTACAAGCCACCCGAAAGCTCTCAAAATCGTTGGCGTCCACACACTTTCTTAGGTTCTGCTCCTCGCCATGGATGAGTGTATCCACTCGCTCACCGAACGAGGATGGACGTGCAAACTCTGACGGGTCCGTGTCCCTCAAAGCAACAGCCTGCAGGGCCATGTTGACAGGTATTTTCGCAACATCCATCTGCAAGTCGGTCATGTCCAGAGGACAAACCCCACGCTTCAGGTGCTTCTTGCACTGCGAGCACAACGAATGGCCGCACAGCAAGCTAGATGGTAGCCTCTCTTCGCCATAGGATCGCTTGCACACTGGGCAGCAGGCATATTCCGACCAGGACGGTGCCTGCATTTCCGCTGTGAATGTGAGAACTTGGTAAATGTGCGGCGAACGGCGAGAAACAAGAGCAAAGTAGCAGCCACTAACCGAGACGTAACAAAGCCGTTACATCATGTTTTACACTGCTTGAACATACACGACTCGAAAGCTTATTGTAGTAGATCTACTAGTAGCTGACGAGGAGGAGAAATGATTGCCACCGCTAGCTGCTGACCAAGCCGTCTATTTGACGAAACAACGCTACCGAGCCATGTAGTGGATGCGCTACACTCTCTGCAGTAGGCATGAACTCAGAATCGCAGACCTAGCAGAATATCTGACGGTCCTGTCGATCTGTGCTGGGTGAATGCCTTGGGAAAGGACGGTGGCAAGGCCCATGTCATGGCGAGCAAGCGGCAAAGCGATAGCTTGAATCATTCATCACTCCATGGCACACGTCAGACTCTCTTGACTTGAGTCTCTTCTGAGAGCAGCTAGCTAGCTAGCACTGCACTAGCACTAGTAGTAGCAGCATTCCCGGGGAATCAAAAATTATTTTCGATGTCGGAACGCATGATATGAATCACAGATTCGATCGCGGCTGTACAGACTCGTTATCAGGGCAGGCACATGACACTACATACTGACTGCATGTACAGACTCCAGTGGTCCCTCTCTAATCCGGCACCATTTGTGCCACGGAAAATCTGCTGGATTAGGGAGGGTGCTGATTTTCTGCTAGAACGTGCATGAAGTTGAAGAGGACATTTTGGCTACTGCAAATTGTGCTGGCTTTAATAATATCGCGGGTGCTGGATTATAAAGTGCTGGATTAGAGAGGGACGACTGTAGTACTAGACTACGTTTAGACTGGTACAATTAGGGGTTCCAGGATCTGGCCGACTGGGTTCGAGGACTTTCTCCACGCGCTACACACAAAAGTTTGGTCGCGCGATGACGGCTCATTCTAGGCCAGTGCGCTGGGATATCGTAAGTTCTGGAGGATTTTTGAAGTCACCAGTGGCTTCCTGAGGTTTTCAGCTGTCCAATGTGGGGTTTTTGATCGCCGTGCGGCGAAATTAGGCCATTGCGATCAGTCAAAGAAGAAATTGAAGGCGATTTTCAAGTCTAAAATGGCATCTTAGGGGATTCTTAAACCGATTTTCAGCTTCAGCACCCAAAAACCTTTCGGAATCACCCATGCCGGTGTTTTTCTCAAGCAAGGTAGAGCAGCGCAACAAAATTTGAGTGCGCCGAGTAGGACTAAAAGCACCTCCGACATGGCGATTTTTTCAAGTGCGAGGAAGAAGAGTAGATCTACACTAGAAACTAGGTGTTACCCCCAGCGCAGTCAGCTGATCGCGAGTATCAAGCAGCACGAAGACCAGGATTGCGCTGTGCCTAGTGAGCACGACGTAGTACACGATTCTGTACTATCTCCTGTTTGCGAGGAACAAGGAGAACAGGCGGCGGCTTGGATTTACGACTCGTGCGCTGGCGGAGAACAGTGAGCTGCCGTCATTACCGATCGAACTGGTTGGTGTTGGAGCTGATGCAGTATCTCTCACCATGATCAGCCTGATCCCAGCTCCCATCGACAGCGTCTTCTGGATTTAGTTCGCAACTTGCAAGCTCTGCAGAAGACGGCATCGGCAACATCAACATTGGCGTGTTTGTGACTTGCCGTCCTTGTCGGCAATGGCCAAAGCCGTGCTGGTGACTTGAGGTCCTTGTCGGCCAAAGAGGTGTGAAGAAGAGGGGTACGGGTAGGTTCGCCGAATCGAAGCGTGCATATGTCATCCGCTCAAGGCAAGGATAAGAGGCCGGCTGTAACCTGTGACAAAATTTCATCTGATTCGTGTGAAAATGTATGTAGCTAGGTGGTGGCTATGCAGTAGTTTGACCATGTTTTGAGCCGATTTCCCATTTGATCGCCAGAGAAAAATTCACCCATTTCGCTGTAGAAAAATGGCTATAACTTTCGAATGCCTGGACCGATTTTGATAAAATTGGTACCATAGTATTTCTCATTTCCTCGGTGACATTGTCCAAGAACAAGCTAGCTTGAATTATGAATTTGAAATTTTGACTGGAATCCCTAGTACAATGACTATGTAGATCTACGTGATGGGCCACTGATCATGATAATACGGAGGATTAGCAAGACGAAATTCGCGTTCGCGTTCGCAAACATTTTTCAGTTATTATTATCAAATTTTATTATTATTATCAAATTTTTGATAGGGCAATCCCCACAGGCCTAAGGCCTTCTTACAGGGTACCCTAGAAATGAAAGTACTGAATTACGGAATAGATGCAGGGAAGAGCATAAGCGGACTGCAGCAGGGAGGGCATTCCAACGGTCGGAACCGATGAAAGAAACTGAAAAGAGACCGAAACGAGTTTTAGCCTTGGGTAGAGTCACAGACGAAGATACCTGGGAGCGAGTGCAGGAATTGGTACGAGTAGAAGTAGAACGAAGGCAAAAGCAATCAGTAAGGAGAGTAGTAGTTACCTGAGTTCACGAACTGGATTGCGAACTTTCGCATTTTTCGTTCGGAAAAGTAGTCGAAACACGAATCGCGGATTCGTGTCATCAGGGCAGTCATACATTTACCACGCTGTATTGTCTGTACACAATGTACATGATGTACGTCGTATCAACGTCATGCATGTGCGAATTCTGTTTGCTAATCCTTCTCATAACGCGAATTCCGTCACTGAGTTCGACTTTCCTTGGAGTGCGAACGCGAACGCGAATTTCGTCTTGCTAATCCTCCGTAATAATGATGGGACGCTCGTCGCTCGCATGGCCACACGCGTGCTACATACTGACTGTCATAACATAGAAATCCGGTCGTAGGTCTGCGCCCCCCCCCCCCCCCCGGCCGTGCACCATCCTACCATAATGGTAGGATGGTGCACGGCCGGGGGGGGGGGGGGGGGGCGCAGACCTACGACCGGATTTCTATGTCCATGACAGTGTACCATGTGCACGGATAAGCGGTAGATCTACACACATGCATTTATGCGCTGTACATGTGCAACAATGTTGATCCTATGCTGCATGCATGCGACCATGATGACATTGTACTTTGTAGTGAAGTAAAGCGCTGGCAACTGAAATCCGACCCCCTGAGCTGTGGGTTCACATTCTAGCGGTCTCTGTTTCGTAGTTTTACTTTTAGGCCAAAACAAAATTAATAATGACCTTGTTTCCGGTCGCCCGACCGGGCCACTTTTTCCCAAATTCTGAAACTTTTTTTTGGTCCCAAATGTATACAAACGGTGGCAATGCCATGTGTGCAAGTGCACTCAACGAGTCATAACTCAGTCAAATCTCAACCGAATTCCACAATCGAAACACCTACAAGGTAGCAGAGATTCTCAGCTGTCGGCTCGAAAACCTCCGGGGTCGATACGAGCTAGAATAACGGAGCTGGAAGGACTCGAACTGTTTGCTTGATTTCTCAGGATGTACGAAAACAGGAATACACCACATGCTGTACAAGAACAGTGAGTCAGTCAACTTTGACATTGATCCTTGCCATGATGTATGTACAATGTACATGTGTAGGTGCTCTTGTCCATCAATACCACAACGATTGAGGAACCAAAAAAAAGTATCCAAAAAAAGTTTCATTCCGGCCGACCGAGTCTCCTTTTTGAGGGGTTGCCGACCGGAAACAAGCCTATTTTTTGTTTTGGCCTTACTAGCCCGTGTTGGGTTTTGCGATGTGAGCGCACCGCGCTCAGGGGGTCGGATTTCAGTTGCCAGCACTGTACTGTACAATCATGTACATACGTACACCATGTACACTGCACACAGCGTTCTGTACGCGCTGAGGGCGCCGGCCGCATCGATAGGCATAGACCTCACGGACGCACTGCTGATCTGCTGCTGCTGAGTGCTGTCGGAGTAGAGTGTCGTGCAGCTGTAGATGCAAATGCACTGGCCATCACCCAAGACGGCAAGAGCCAGATCCAGAAATATCCAGTGAAACCATGCATGAGAATCTGAGCTCGACGGACACGACCCTGACCTGGGGAAACGATGCACGTAAGTCGTTTCCTAGCCAGTCTCGCCGGACTTGTCCCAGGACCAGGCCCAGGGCACCAATGCAGCTGATCCACCGACCCGTCACACTCTGCACTAGACTGCAGAGAATCATGACCTACCAGGGTACCAAGGTCAAGGAGCCACAGGCACAGTTGCAGGGTTCACACTGGGTACATAGTCATTGAGTGAGGCAGCCTCATTGGCCGCCATAGTGGAGGCATATGACGAAGCGGTGCACTTCCGCCCGAATGCCTTTAACCCTCCCAGAGGATCAGTGGGTAGAGCATTTGTTGAGCAATTGCGAGTCGGAATTTGCGACTATACCTCTCACACTTCGCCAACGAAGGCTGCTTGACGGCATTGCCTTGAAGGTCGCAATGGTGTTTCAACAACTCCTCCTTCAACAATCATGTAACTCGAAGCCTCAGTACTCTGCCCTCCTGAAGCGACGTCTTGAGCAATGGAACAAAGGCGAAATCGACCAGTTGTGCCACGAGGGACGCACAATCCAGATCCAACTGTGTAAACGCTCGCAAGACTATAGCCAAATGCAGATAAAGACCGGAGATCGGGCCAGGACCTTTGCTTCCCGGGTCACTGAAGGCAAGATCACATCGGCACTCAGTCTTCTCGACGAATCCACCTCGGCGGGATTGCTAGACCTAGATGACCTGGCGGACGAGGCTACAGGCACCACTGTACGAGAAGCTCTGAAGTCAAAGCACCCGGACAGCGCCCCTCTGTGTCCGGACGCACTGATACAGGAGAATCCACCCCCACTGCCACACCCCGTGATGTTTGAGGCGCTGACTCGCGATGTCGTCAGGAGGGCCGCTCTCAATACCCACGGTGCCGCAGGCCCATGGGAGTCAATGCGGAAACGTGGAGGTGGATGTGTACTATGTTCTCGGATGCTTCCGATGGTCTATGCGATGCTCTTGCTTTTCGTGCTCGGCGTCTGGCCACGGAGTTCGTTGACCCACAATCCATTGATGCTTACCTGGCCTCTAGACTGGTTCCCCTGGATAAACGCCCTGGTATTCGCCCCATTGGCATTGGCGAGGTTCTACGCCGCATAATCGGAAAGTCCATCCTCTCCGTCATTGGTCGGGATATCCAGTTGGCAGCAGGAAGCTTGCAGCTATGTGCAGGTCAGGACTGTGGCATCGAAGCCGCAGTCCACGCAATGACCGACATCTTTAGCTCCCCTGACACTGATGGTGTTCTGATGGCTGATGCGGCTAACGCATTCAACAACCTGAACCGCAGCGTATGTCTCCGTAACGTCCGCCATCTGTGCCCTGCGCTGGCAACGGTGGCCATCAACTCGTACAGAAGCCCGAGTCGCCTATTTGTTGGCGGTGAAAGCATTTCCTCCAGCGAGGGCACCACACAAGGGGATCCACTGGCAATGCCTCTCTACGCCATCGGCATTCTCCCTCTCATTCAGGCAACCGACACGGATGGTGCCAGGCAGCTGTGGTACGCAGATGATTCCTCTGCTGGCGGTAGGCTACGCCGCCTCCGTACGTGGTGGGATTCCCTCATGTCCCGTGGACCAGGCTTCGGGTACCACCTTAACGCGGCAAAATCCGTACTGGTCGTGAAACTGGACTGCCTGGAAGAAGCCACGAGGATCTTCGCTGATACTGGCATCCAGATAACTGCTGAGGGGCATCGGTATCTCGGTGCAGCAATATTCATGTCAGTCGTCGTCCTTTCCGATTGTTTCCTTTATATTTTTACCGTGAATTCATAGGTCCGGTTGTAATCTGATGTAGATCTGCGTGGTCTGTCATTTGCTGCTTTGTTTTGTGGATTAGTTGTTGTTGTTGGATGTGAAGCTGGTGTTGTTGTTGGATATCTGACATCTGAGTTGGACGGGCTTGAGCTTGGCAGCTCTTTGGAGGTGCGTGCAGAACCGCCATTGGTGCAGCCCTCGGGTGTGCCTAAGTCTGTGCCTCTGGGTGCTTTGCATGGGGCTGTGCCTCGAGTGGTGACAGCACCTCTGCCTCCCCCTGACCCTCCTCCTTCGAGGTCTGTGTTGGTGGGGAGCACCCGTGGCGGTCGATTTGTCCCACCGGAACCAGAGCTGGATTCAACAGAAAGACCAACAACCATGGCTGCAACAACAACACCAGCTTCACACACCCAACAACAACAACAACAACTAATCCACAAAACAAAGCAGCAAATGACAGACCACGCAGATCTACAGCAGATTACAACCGGACCTATGAATTCACGGTAAAAATACAAAGGAAACAATCGGAAAGGACGACAACTGACATGAAGGCAACGGCATTCACGGTTGGCGTGGGTGGTGAAGGTGAGATGCGGCAGGACGATGCAAGTGAGGAGGAGAGTCAACCGCTGTGGATGACGGAACAGGTTCTGATTCGGACAGTGAGGGAGAAGGTGAGCTGAGTGTGGGAGTGAGTGTGAGGGTGTGCGCGTGAGTCGAGATTGTGTGCGTCCGTCTCGTAATAACAAGTCTTCAGTATACAATCATTTGGTTTCTAGTACTGACTGTTGTCGTACTTATTCTGATTCCTGTTTTTCTGTTTTGTGCCATGCTCGTCATGGTTATCTTTTGCAGTTACAAGTTATGCACTTATGGAAGCTGTTTGTCAGCGCATTCATAAGCCGAATTTGTGTGTCCAGAAAGATAGTGTTATTACCCTAAAATTGTTCAAATAATGTTCTTTTGTGTAGTGTGGCAACGTTGTTGCCACTTGTGCCTAAATGTGTTTTGTCACCTTCTTGTTTATTATTGTTATTATTATCATTCGTTCTCACTTTTTGTTTTGTTTTTGTTGCTGATACACGCTTGTCACGCTTAGTTCTTACTTGTATACCCTTGTTTTCTGCACACTTTTGTGAGAAATTGCACCTCGATATTCCGGTTTTGTGCTGTCATTGTATCGTGTCACCCTACCTTGATTGCTATATTATTTCCTTTGTTCTCATTTTGTTCTTTAGTACAACGGTGATTCCTGAAGAGTGTTGTACGAAAACTTGTTCGAATCATCTTTTTTCCATCGCCTTTTTCTTCTTACATGTATTTTTCCTTACCCTTTAGGTTGTTTCTTGCATCGTCTCCATCGCTTACATTGTTAATAAAGTAATCCAAATGTCGCTTCAGCTCGTCCTACTTATAAAACTTACAATTGTAGTTCTGATTTTCACCGAAGTAATAGTTCTGGCGGACCAAGGCTCAAAGAAGCCACCTACCTCTATAACTATAACTCCTAAGGCCTAGCCTCCACGACAGCCAGGGTCAAGGAGGTACAGACACCCTTTGCCTTTGCCTTTGCCTTTGGCTACCTTTGTATTGCAGGCTTTGGTCCTTGGAGTTGGAGGGTAGGCTCAGTACTACAGTCAGTAGGCTGCATTATTATTATTGAAAAAGTGCATACCAAACTCGGCGAGCCCCACGCAGACACATGACACTCGAACGCAGCAGCTAGCATGCAGAGATACAGGCTGCGAAAGCCAGCCTATTTTGTAGCCTACTGAATCAGTACGAGGTGATTCGTCATTATTTAACAAGAAAGTAAAATAGCCTTCCGTAGGGTTCGAGGTGTGAATCTTTCCATTTCTTCCTCTAAAAATGTAATACTGATGTCCTTGGATTGCAATGTTGGGTTTCTCATTCACATAATCCTTGGTGTTGGGAAGCAGGTGGCAGTTGAAAAATGGCAATTTTTCCGCATATTATTTGTTGTGGTCATTTCTTAACATCATGGTAAAATAGGCCTTAGCAGCACAATTTCAAGTCAGTTTTCAATAGATGGAGACCCTACGTATCCAGGATGGTCCAGCAAGACTGGATCAAGATAATGTTCATCCAAATACAAGCCATTCAAGCTTGCATAGCAATAGCTGTGTCACCCTGATTTCATGTGCAATTGTGATCAACATGCTGACATTCGCCTTTGCACATCTGTTTCTCGCTTCCGTTACCTTGTATTGGCACATTTAGGGTACCCTGTAAGAAGGCCTTAGGCCTGTGGGGATTGCCCTATCAAAAATTTAATAATAATAATAATAATAATAAACATCTGTTAGCAAATTCAGTGAATGCCAATGCTTGGCCATTACCAGGGTCAACACACCGACATTCCTCCTTCCCAGGCGTCGTTTCCAGTATGTAGCTATCATATGCTTCCTCTTCAGCTAAATATGAGCCAGAGCACGCGAAAAGGGCCCTTATGGTGATTTTCAACAAAATTCAGCTGATGGCATTTTCAGGTAGCCAGTGATTGTAGAAATCGAATAAAAAAAATTTGACTCAATTTGGCCAACTCTAATCAAAGTTACGGCTCCTGCCGTGGGCTCGTTTTTTACGGAAAATGCGGACATGTAGATAAGGGGGGTAAGAAACTCCTAGACATTCAGCCAGAGGAGACTGGTTGCAATAGCCATGGAGAATATCTCAGCCAAAGTACAGCATTTGTACACAGTTACAGTCAAAAGACAAAATTGAAAAACAACCTGTTGAAATCTTTGTTATGTACACAGTAACTAGGGAGTCATCCACCATGGAGTACTACGCAAGAAGCGGACCCAGAATGTGGCTTTTGGCAAATAGTTGCAACGGAAGTTACAGTAACAGCAACAAACATTGTTCCCCAAGCACCAGGTGACCAAGTTTATATGCACTCTCTTCTCAGTTTCAAGGCGAGAGCTGGCTAGAAGCAGCGGGGGCAGGGCAGAGAGTGTCTTGATGCTCCACAGCAACAAACGGCCGTATCTCCTTGTGCAAATACTCCTGGCGTGCTTGCGACAAGCCACCAGCAGGCAGAGTTGCGGGAATACCAGCAGCCTTTACCTCCTCAGCCGTCACTTTCAAGATAGGTACAGCCACAGCATCACTGTCGACAAACCTTTTGGTCTCCACCATTCCTGGCATCTCCGCAGTAAACACGAAATGGTGACTTTTACTGATAGACGGTATGGGCTTGAAAAGCTTAGCGAAGTATGTATCCCATTCATACCACGTGACAGTGGATCCTGGAAGGAGCAACATATTATGTTGTCACTGGAGGTTGAAACCAGCGGCTATGACTCTCTTATACTCTATTTTACCGTAAACATCGCGCACTGCATACTGAAAGCTCTTGCAATGTCACTTCCTGAAGGAATATCAGTCTCAATTTTGGAGGGGAACTTGACAGAACATTGGCAATGGCAATGGCAAAACGAATTTTGACGTGACTTTTTTCAGGCGCTGGCAATGAGATATTTTACCGTTTTGTTAAAGGGGAAGTTAAGGCAAAAATCAAAATTTCACCAGTTGTAGTCTTCGGGGTGCTGAGTCGAATGGTCTTGGTCCGAGAAAGCTGAGACGCTCCCTTCCTACTTGAATCCCAATCGAACTCGCGCACTTCCACCGAAACTGGGTGACTGCGCCCTACTAGATGGGGATTTGTATGCAAAATATCACTAAAAGCGCCATTTCGTTCTTATAAAAGCACGGATGACCGCGATTGGCCCATATGTTGTAGTCTTTTGGACGCTGAGTCGACTGGTTTTGGTCCGAAAAGGCTGCGATGCAGCATTCCTCCTTTATTCCCAATCGAACATGGTTGAAGAAGCGGTCACGTGCTCCTGGGTGCCCAAATCACCTGGTCACCACGCCAGCAGGCGACAACTTTCACACCAAGGTTCAACTCGAGTTCAACTCGAGTGACAGGACTGCACCCAAAAAAGGTCAAAACAGGCTAGTAAGTAATAGTTGTACCCTGCAGGCACGGTGACCAGGTGACTGGTGTACGCAGGAGCACGTGACCGCTTCTTCAACCATGTTCGATTGGGAATAAAGGAGGAACGCTGCATCGCAGCCTTTTCGGACCAAAACCAGTCGACTCAGCGTCCAAAAGACTACAACATATGGGCCAATCGCGGTCATCCGTGCTTTTATAAGAACGAAACGGCGCTTTTAGTGACATTTTGCATACAAATCCCCATCTAGTAGGGCGCAGTCACCCAGTTTCGGTGGAAGTGTAGTATCCCTGCTTTACAGTTAACGCATGACTAGTACTTTGCATGACTCTTATTATTACTCTTGTTACTACTTTCAGACAAGTCCTACATCATGTACCTCACATATGATTTGATTACATCAGGAGTACCGCGCTTCTAGAAGATCATAGATTCCATGCATGCTGCTGTCATCACTTCTAGTATCACTTCCTTTTAGTTACTAGTTGGTACAGTCATGACTCATGTACACATGTACATGTATGTCATGTTGTTCCGGACTATTCCAGACCTTCCACGTCATATGCCCGATGAGTAATGTTGCTGACTAAATTGCATAATATAGATATCTCATCTTCTAGAATACCTCGCTTAGTCATTATGTTAATGTTACGTAATGCTCACTTCATCTACCTGTATAGCAATGATGATCTCGGTTTGCCTTCTCCACTATTCTAGAACTTGTACTAGGAGGATGATTTCGTAATCACTGCAATGGCTTACTAAGCTTACTTTCCTACCGCCGCCTGCTTTGCTATACATACTTTGCTTGCCTATAAAAGCTGCTGTGTTTCTCTGCCAAGATGAGCTGAGCTGAGCTGAGCTGAGCTGAGATCGGAGAGATCCGATAGAGATCAGAGAGAGAGAGCAAGTTCACTTTCACTTTGATATAAGATAACCTCCAGGCCGTGCCGGAGTAAGTTCTGATACGTTACTGTAGTTGACTGACTGTGGGTAGTAGCCTCCTAGCCTCGCCGACGCACGTTACATTGGTGCCAGCGGTGGGATACGTTACATTGATGGCAGCGGTGGTTCAATTTGATAATTGCTAGATTCGAACCCTTCTAGTATCTGTACTGCAATGATGGCAGCCGCGCTACAGAATTGATGGCAGCGGTAAATTGTTTTATTGGTGTAACCGGTACCAGCATGGGCCAATCTGATGCGTCAGTCGCCGCTACTCCTTCGCCCGCCATGTCTCCCCCTAGCCTGAAATGATGACGGACAGCGTCTCTACCGATCAAGCTCCATGTCCAATGTAAGCTGATTCCAGGTATGGCATTCTCTTTCCTGTCTTCCTTCAGTCCTTCTATTCTCTTCAGTCTTCCTTTATGCGAGTGAGTGAATCCAGTTTAGTCCGGTAGGCGTCCGATCATGGTGAGCCACGGTCTACCTAGCTAACCTGGGACAATGTGTGTGAGAATGCCCTTGTGTACTCAGTTCGGCTTGGAACTGCGATTTGGCTGGCAGGTTGTGCCAGGGTTGTGCAGCAAGTGAACTGTGGTTTTTCGGTCCTGTTTGGAGGACAATATTCCCTTTTTGACCCCGTGAGATGGTGAGAACCTGGTGTGCTTCCATTCTTTGATTTGTTATCAGTTCAGTTCTTCTGTCTACTCTAAAAATGTTATCATTTCCGATATTATTTGCCATATTCCGGTTGACGCTCTACAAGTAATACGCTATCTACTATGACGTTCACACCGCCTCCTATGATCTGCTGCTGAGCTCGAGCTACTACTACTACTACTACTACTACTACTACTACTAGTGTCAGTTGTCACCCTTTCGTCCGAATATCAAGCACTCTGTTCAAGATTCAAGAATACATGGACGTGAATGCAAGTTAGTTGTCCAGTCCACCTACTGACGGTGCCTTCTAGTTCTAGTGAGTACTGTTCATCATACATCATCGAACTCTCTGTCAAATCACGAGGGCGTGATTTAGTGTAGGAAGGGAGGGTGTAGTATCCCTGCTTTACAGTTAACGCATGACTAGTACTTTGCATGACTCTTATTATTACTCTTGTTACTACTTTCAGACAAGTCCTACATCATGTACCTCACATATGATTTGATTACATCAGGAGTACCGCGCTTCTAGAAGATCATAGATTCCATGCATGCTGCTGTCATCACTTCTAGTATCACTTCCTTTTAGTTACTAGTTGGTACAGTCATGACTCATGTACACATGTACATGTATGTCATGTTGTTCCGGACTATTCCAGACCTTCCACGTCATATGCCCGATGAGTAATGTTGCTGACTAAATTGCATAATATAGATATCTCATCTTCTAGAATACCTCGCTTAGTCATTATGTTAATGTTACGTAATGCTCACTTCATCTACCTGTATAGCAATGATGATCTCGGTTTGCCTTCTCCACTATTCTAGAACTTGTACTAGGAGGATGATTTCGTAATCACTGCAATGGCTTACTAAGCTTACTTTCCTACCGCCGCCTGCTTTGCTATACATACTTTGCTTGCCTATAAAAGCTGCTGTGTTTCTCTGCCAAGATGAGCTGAGCTGAGGTGAGCTGAGCTGAGATCGGAGAGATCCGATAGAGATCAGAGAGAGAGAGCAAGTTCACTTTCACTTTGATATAAGATAACCTCCAGGCCGTGCCGGAGTAAGTTCTGATACGTTACTGTAGTTGACTGACTGTGGGTAGTAGCCTCCTAGCCTCGCCGACGCACGTTACAGAAGTGCGCGAGTTCGATTGGGATTCAAGTAGGAAGGGAGCGTCTCAGCTTCCTCGGACCAAGACCATTCGACTCAGCACCCCGAAGACTACAACTGGTGAAATTTTAATTTTTGCCTTAACTTCCCCTTTAAGAAATGACTCAATGTTAAAAAATTACGAATCACCTCGTACTGTAGGCTGTGTAGCGCCGGCGCCTGCACAGCATTGTGATTTGTGTTCATGGTTAGGCCAAGTAAAAAAAAATCCTAGTTTATCGTCCCCGCCCGCCCCATTTTTCGAGGCCGCCCGGAATTTATTTTTATTTTTTAAATCTAGAATTTTGACTGGTTCTTTCCCTTCTGCAGCTTTCTATCATTTATCTGGTGGTCTGTGTGAACCAAACAGTATTGGGGTGTGTGTCTTATGAGTGGAGTGACAATCTGTCGATCCAAAGATTTTGCATGTAATTGTTTATGTACATATAACTGTTATAGCACGGCTGTCAAGAAGCGGCAACTTAGAAAGATGGCGTCGGTTCGAGATGGCATGGTAACCGCGCACGTGCCGTGGTCCGTGACCTGCTCATGTATGCACGCAAATGCAAGTCACAAACTCACAAAGATCGCCTTTGCATTTGGAGAAAATATCTTCGACTCTCTTTGGAGGTAGGCGAGGTTTGCCTAATCTTTACTTGATTGCGATGCCGGTATGTCCTCTCAATAATTAGAACAAAGAGAGCTGATGATCGCTTCATTGCTGAGCAGAAGTAACAATCAACTCTCCTCATGTCCTCAGTGCCAAAGGCAGACGGCTGCAATTCCACAACGCTGATTTCACGATGATGGAAACAATAATCGTGTACTAGTACACACTTGGACCATTTGGTCATCCCTGTTCTAGCCGCTAGTCCGTCCAGCAAGCAGATATTGACTATTACGATAAGGACAACTGCGTGAACGAGGGCTCGCCCAGCAAATTCAATTCAAGACGTGACTCCAGTCAAGAATTAGGGTCTTTACTCGAGAACTTCACAAATACAGGTCAAGGCACCCCACAAAACTGATAGATGGCACGAACGAAAGACAAAATAGGCTAGACAAATTGTCCCAAGTGATTGAAAACAGCAGATCTACCAAATAAGACAGCTACATGTGCCTAAACAACGATTCCCATACAGTAGAGAGTAGTATCAAGCAGAATGAAAGCCTTGGAAGTGCACAAATACAGCCACGACCGCCACAAAAATTGGACGACCGCCACAAAAAAATTCTCATTGCTCTACCTCCTTGAAGGGTGAAAGTTACCAGTTATCCTATAGCGATGTCAGTTTATGCCTGTTGGAACCCCCCATAGCCCGCACGAAATACCTTTCAAATAATTCCAGGATGCAATTGCAGCTCCAGACAGGAGGAAGAAGAACACCGTGAAAAACAACGGCAACGATGCCCAAACTCTAGGGAAACGGCTGAAGTCTTCCTGAAGATGTTAACATTGAATAGCCATCGATTACCAGCGTGGTTTGGTGACTTTAGAACTGTTTTGAGACTTAGAACGAAGCTATCTCAAATTTGATGGAATTGTTACCTGTCAAATGCGTGGGCGAGCAGGCCAGCTGACTGGTTATGCATGAACATGCATGAGCATGCATTGATTTTTCATGGTTCACGTGCAGAAAACTAAGTTCAGGGCTAGTACTTGTACAGAAACACGTGGGCGCCATTTTGGTTCACGTGACATGTGCCACACCATGCTGTGTACAGGGAATCTTGCCGTACTTCGCGTCGACTCTGGCCTGTTCAAATCCACGCAAGTGAGCCACAGTTCTCTCTAGCAGGCTGAGATTTTGCAGGCACCGAGTTCAGATGTGGGCAAAGGGATTCACCGAAGGATTTTTCGATTTTCGCAATTTGGACCTCAAATAACACCCTCAAACTCGGTAAACGTGTCTCACCTTTAGGATCGTTTTGGCGAAATTCGCTTCGGTCAAAGTATGGAGCATCTCCTACTGAAAATTTTGAGCCATCGATTGTCAAAATCGGCTCATGTGGAGCTCACTTGTGTCGTTTTGAAGGACGCTGCGCCACGCGCGATTTGCGCTGGTTCTTTCACAAACGGAAGACACCTTCCAGTCAGAACTGCAGACTGTGACAGTGCAGAGCGCACGGCAAGGAAAAGAAGGAGACGTGCATTTTCCATTTGTTGCACTGTGTCCTTTGCTTTTATTGTTCACTGATAACATGTTCGCAAAATCTTGAGCTAGAGAGAAGACTGACTTACAATCTGATTCATCTAGGCTTCAGCGTGATGCACGTATCCAGACCATAGGAAATATTAGAGTCATGGGAAAGGAACCGGGAACCACGAGAATAATTTTCTGGAGCGAATCCAATTATTACCATGGTTCCTTGTTCTTGAACACCGCGCTCCACATCGTCAATGTTCTGCGAAGTAAGGATTTCAGGACTACTGCCGGTTTGTTCGACCTCTGGGCGATCTGATCTACGTCCAGCTGGCCATGATACTGAGCCGAACTGGCCACTAGTTCGCTTCTTTCTCGACTCGGGATAATCAAGCCGGTCAGAGTGCGACTTTTTCCTACCCTGGATACGACCCATGGTGCGGACTGAAAATAACTACTGAACACCTCCTTGTACAAGCACTGACATACAAGACCGGTGGTGGATACAAACTGACAACAGGAAACCCTAACAGCACCCGCTCTGTCAAAGAAAGTCGAAGGGAAGCAGTTCGAACTAGTTCAAGCACCACCAAAAAATAAAAAAACTAGCACTTGCTCTTGCAGCTAGGTCAAAGACTGCACTGGCAAGTACACTTTTGCACAGTCGTGATCTCGCGGCCCCGCATCACGTGCGGGTATCTGATGACGTAGAGTGATTCAAGATGGCCTCTGACGTGTTTGCCGTTTTGTGATCCCAAATACCAGCCCTGAAGTTGCCGCGATCCAAGTGCAGCTAACAGCCGTGATAGCATTGTGTATTCCATACACTACCACTATTCTGTTGCAGATTGTTGCACATGATGTGTCATCGTTTACCAAGAACTATACTAGTCTGTAGCACATCAAAAAATAAAAAATAAAAATAAAATCCGCCCTCCCTCCCCGATTTTTGTGAAAAAAAGGACGATAAACTGGGATTTTATTTTACTTGGCCTTATCGAGTAGTGAGTAGATGCTACTGAGTACATGAGTACGTACGAGTACTGACTGAAAAATCACGTGGTAGACCTACACCCACGTCATAAGCGCCGCCCTACTCAGATCTGTACAGGGAGCCCTACACATATGTGTAGGGCTCCCTGGATCTGTACTCATGAGTTCGAGCAAGAGTAGATAAACTCTTGGTTCGAGTGATGACGGCGACTCGTCACTGACGTCAGCGCATATCCCACATCATCAAGAGGATACCGTGCAAGAGGTTTTGTAGATCTACTCTTGACTTGACTTGAGTCTTTATTTCAAGTGATTACAGTAGTTGAGAGTAGATCTACGAATATGTACAGTCGATCTACGTAGCTAGCTACATGAAAAGGTTCAAGTAATAGTTCAACTAACTAACTTTTCATGACTCTTGCCTGCGCGCCCGCGCATAGGTGTACGTGTACCCACAGGCTAGTATAAATTGTGTTGTACTTGCCAGCAGCTTTCATTCACTGAATTGAAGTAACTAACTTTCAAACGTCTACAAAAAATATTCAAAATCAGAATGGAAGTTGTTATTCCTGGAGAGCGTTTAGGCGCAAGCTGTGAATACAGTTCTGGATTTGGCACTTATGTTCGCCATGGCTATGTGTATGCATCCATGGCCGGATTCAGGTCTGTCGTCGATACGAAAAACGTGAGTCTATTCGTGAACAATGTACTTTTAAAATTGTTTCTAACCTGTCTTCCCGATTATCTCGTCTCGGGATATATTCACGGCAATGGGATATAAGCATGTACATTGTACATGTTTCTTGCTTGTAGCTTGGTTGCTATCTCGTCATGGGAATTGCTGTGCGTTTATGCATGAAGAATCTTGTTAAATTTTTGCCAATAATATTTTTTTTAACTGGTTTGAGGGAAAGAGACAAACGGGAAAAGTCTGAAGAAAAAATATATTTTATTATTTATTTATTCTTTATTTATTGAAAGCGCGCATTTGCGCCATTTCTGGTGTATAAGAATGATCATTCCTCCTTTATCATCATTATTATCCTCTACTGATGAGCTCCGACAGGGAGCGAAACAGCTGTCTAGAGGCGTGGAGCAAAATTATCTCTCAACGGAAGTGTCCTTGCTGGTATCTGTATGGTTCGGCTGAAGAGCGCGTGGTTGTGATGAGTTGGGAATGCAATGAATTATTCAACATCTTTAATAATTATTATGGCTTACCCGTGTAGTATTAATGGAGACGTTCCTTTATTGGAGACTGTTCCATTCCATTATTATTTCAACCTCATTTCAGAGGCATGTTGCCATGCCAAATTCATGTATGACACACACATTTCAGGGTTTTTTTTCGCCGGTACAGATAATGAATTTACACAGTGTGCTTATAATGGAGACTGAGCACTTTATTTTTTGAATGCCGCCCCAAGGTGTTCTATTATTGGAGACGTGCTATTATTGGAGACTGTGCTTATATTAGAGATAATACGGTAAACACACGGCGAGGAGACAATAATTTGATAACCGCAATCAATAAAACTAGCCGAACCGACATTTGTGTACTTTATTCATGCAATGTAAAAACGGTGGAGACGATGTGCAATAAAACGATGAAAATATGAAGAAATGGTGTAGGGAAAAAATATGGATTCAAACAAGTTTGTAGTGTCGCCCTTAATGTAGTTTTTCTTAGACGGTGTTTAGACAATGGCGTATGTCCTAGCGGTGTAGAAAAGCGTGTTCACCGAGCCAAGGCATAACTTAGATTTTCTATAATAGTTCAATTTTTGTTTCAGTGTCCTTTAGTACAACGACGATTCCTGATGAGTGTTGTACGAAAACTTGTTTGAATCCATATTTTTTTCCCTACACCATTTCTTCATATTTTCATCGTTTTTTTGCACATCGTCTCCACCGTTTTTACATTGCATGAATAAAGTACACAAATGTCGGTTCAGCTAGTTTTATTGATTGCGGTTATCAAATATTATACGGGTGTCCAGGCGTGGACACATAATGCAATTATGGGCCATTCACACTACGCCCGAAACATGGGGTACGTGACGTTTTCGTCGGAATACCCATGACAACATGGAATGTAGAATGAAGTCAACTTCGCCAGCAGGCGACAATTTTCACTCCAAGGTTCAACTCGAGTTCAACTCGAGTTCAACTCGAGTGACAGGAATGCACCCAAACAGGCTGTAAGTTGTACCCTGCGGGCACGGTGACCAGGTGACTGGCGTGCGCATAAGCACGTGACCGCTTGTTCGACCATGTTCGATTGGGAATACGGGACGAACGCTGCATCGCATCGTTTTCGGACCAGAACCAGTCGACTCAGCGTCCAAAAAACTACAACATATGGGCCAATCGTGGTCATCTGTGCTTTTATAAGAACGAAATGGCGCTTTTAGTGACATTTTGCATACAAATCCCCATCTAGTAGGGCGCAGTCACCCAGTTTCAGTGGAAGCGCGCGAGTTCGATTGGGAATAAAGGAGGAAGGGAGCGTCTCAGCTTCCTCGGACCAAGACCATTTGACTCAGCACCCCGAAGACTACAACTGGTGAAAATTTGATTTTAGGGTTAACTTCCCCTTTAATTAAGCGACGTGGAGATAATAATTTAAATAAAGCTATGAGTAAAATCAGCTGCGCACTCATTACTCCGACACACAAGGCAATGTGACAAATACTCCTCACTCGACGTTTAAAACTCTTGACCTGCCTTACCTTGTGTGTCGGAGTAATGAGTGCGCAGTTGATTTTACTCATACCGTTATTTTATTATCAGCCTTTTTGCGTTGACATCACCAAACAAGCTTGGCTAGTCTTCGCTTAGGCCAAATGGAATGAAGAATGAGCAACGAGCGGGGTCAATGAGGTGCTAATATGCATGCAACTGCAGAATAGGCAACAAAGGAAATTTTACTGCATTGTATGTATCTCATAATATTGACTAAGGGCCCGTCCGGGTTACCGATTGTTTTTACGAAACGAAAAGTGTATATCGTGAGCCAGCTGGCCAAGAATCGAAGGCAAGACCCCTCAGGACAGTGTTGGGTGCATGGCGCTTGTCTTTTGGCTGGCCGATATCCTTCCGCGTCGAAAGGCAATGCGGGCAAGGTCATTGGATGCTGACACCCCTGTAGTGGTGAATTAATCTTCAGCACATGTTCTGATTGCTATTGCTTTAGGATGCAGTATTGTCTACTATGGAGTAATGATTGCATGTGCATGATGTGTTTGGCTGCACTTGCTGCAGGGTCAAGAGATATCTGTGTACCATGATGCATCCAGGCAGCGCGTTGTTCCTGTGCCAGGGTCACTGGTCACATGCCGTGTAAGTTCTTCTCTCTTGTGCACAATTCTTGTCAACAGGCTTAAGCCTGATTCATACTTCGAAGTACTTCTTTTCGCATACGGGGAAACACGTCACTTGACGGTCGCGTGATGGGCCAAATGAGTTGAGCTCAAGTCAACTTTTTTGCGATGCATTTCCTGTGCGCAAAATGAAGTACATGTATGAATCAGGCTTTAGACTGCTTCGCTATCACGCATGTGCATATGCAATAGTTCAGGTCTCACAGGTCAGCTAACAACTCTACTTGGTATGTTGTTACTGTTCAGTGTAGCAGATCCCACGCAGCTTGTTTTCAAGTGCCCTGGCGTGTTTTCTTCATCCACATTGTTTCATTTTATTTCGAGCGAACTGTGTACAAACTAAATAGTGAAGGTTCAATGGACTTCTCGTGCGCTCTGGATGGCAGTCATGAGTCAGTCAAGTCCCAAAGGCAAGTCGGTGGGGAACGCACAAGCTCCGGTGTGGAGAGCAACCAACTTCCTTATGTGTACAAACAGTATGAAGCAATAGATCCCCAGGAGATGTTGCACACACATCCATGTATGAAGCAATAGATCCCCAGGAGATGTTGCACACATCCATGTACTGTAGTTTGTTTCTAGCCCCAGTGTTTTTGTGGGAATTGTGTGTATGTGTACAGGTTACTTCCACCAACCCTCGGCATTGCAAAGTCTCTATCCTGCGTGTGGGCGAGACGTCACTCAAAGAAAGTTTCCGAGGTCTGATCAGGTACGCGGCTGTTGCTTCTGCATTGCTACTGCGTTAGGCTTGTGACACACCTGCGTGTGTAATGCTGTACATGTGATGAAGTAAAATATAATACTACTACTACTAATGTAGTCACAGTGGAGAGGGCACTGTTTTCTCTGTATCATATGGGATGCCTGACTTGGTAGTGAGGACCATGTATACCTGTAACACATTGTAGTGGAGGGGAGGGGGGGGGGGGGGGAGGGGGTGTTTGTGATCAACAGGTTTCAGTAGAAGTGTAATTTCTACTTTCCTCTACTGGCTCGACCAGGTTCGAGGCTTTTAGAAGTCTCTAGAAGAAAGCGATAAGAGCTACGGAATTAGAGTGTGTCCATTGAGATGGAGCATATTCAACGAATTACGTGTGCCATTCTCGTGGCAAAGAAGTGTGATATGGGGATTGTGCATCGATGATCTACTAAAGTTGGTAGATCTTTGTTTAACCTTTTCAGCACGACGCTACCTGAATGCCTCCCCACGTCAACACCTGCAAAAATCGCGTTTTTCCTATGAAAGTAGTAGCTGTTCAAGGATCGATAACTTTACCTTTCTTTGGACGAATTCCACGATCTTGAGCTTCCTGCAAAGGTCTTGAGGCGAGGAACAAAATAGTTCCAAGCTCAGCTCGGAGCGACACCCAAAAGCCCATGCTACAGTCTGGCAAACTTCACGCACGCGCTCGACAGACTTGAGCACGGCCAGGAGATCAAATCCTCAGCTGCCATTTCACTCTCCTTGCTCGTATCGAGCTCAAAATTTTTTTGAGGACTCCCAGATCCGCTGCCATCATTTGAATCTAGTTTCCATGGCAGCAGATAGCGCGAAAATGATCGAAAATGGAAAATACGCGTTCTGCAGAGTTCGCAAAAAATCGATTTGAATTTGCCGTGTCGAGTCGCATATCTCAACAACCCGGGGTCGTATCGCTTCGGCGATTGTTTCTATCGCAAGCTGAGAGTTTTCTCTTGCAGATACATATTTCGATCGTGAGAATCGGCCAAGAATTGACCGAGTTACGATAGTTTGAACTCACGCGGTTCATGCAAATCGCGTTTGTACGCTATGTACACTCACGACGTAATAATACGTCATGCGTGGGTGCAATGACACTGTACGTGACGTATTAATACGTCATGCGTGCTCAAAGGGTTAAGATGTACTTCCATCAACTATCGTCTTCTTGTTCAAGATCTGGTCTACTACCGTATTTCCCCGTAAGGCCAAAACAAATAATGACCTTGTTTCCGGTCGCCCGACCGGGCCACTTTTTCCCAAATTCTGAAACTTTTTTTTGGTCCCAAGTGTATACAAACGGTGGCAATGCCATGTGTGCAAGTGCACTCAACGAGTCATAACTCAGTCGAATCTCAATCGAAACACCTACAAGGTAGCAGAGATTCTCAGCTGTCAGCTCGAAAACCTCCGGGGTTGATACGAGCTAGAATAACGGAGCTGGAAGGACTCGAACTGTTTGCTTGATTTCTCAGGATGTACGAAAACAGGAATACACCACATGCTGTACAAGAACAGTGAGTCAGTCAACTTTGACATTGATCCTTGCCATGATATATGTACAATGTACATGTGTAGATGCCCTTGTCCATCAATACCACAACGATTGAGTAACCAAAAAAAGTATCCAAAAAAAGTTTCATTCCGGCTGACCGAGTCTCCTTTTTGAGGGGTTGCCGACCGGAAACAAACCTATTTTTTGTTTTGGCCTAAGTAAGTTCTCCCCAATGACTTAGTACCCCTCTATAAAAAATACACTTTCCACTGCCGAGGTTATCACCCCGAAAGATAGTAAGTTCGTACCCGTCCTACATGTACAGACACCGTACAGTACATACATCATATGCACGGACACTAGAGTTGCGCAGGCTTCCCACTGCGTGTCATTTACCCCCGATAAAAAAGTACTCCCCGAAAGATAGTACCACCTCCCAAAGTTAGTACTCATGTGGCTGCAAAGTTCGAAAGTTAGTACGTACTAACTTTAACGGTACTGTACAATTGTAGTGCTCTGCTCAGTCATGTGTTGTGCCTGCTTTGTTTCATCACCTTTATTTTCATCCTGTCCAGAAAAGAAGATGTACGCGCTGTGGAGAAAGACAAGGTGTGTATTAGTGATGGCACAGTGTGTGCGTGTGCGTAACACTAATACCTGTGTTTGACTATTTGTACATATTATATGTGCGTGTGTGTGTACGTATTTGGTGCATGTGTGTGTGTGTGCGTGTGTGTGTGTGTGTGTGTGTGTGTGTGTGTGTGTGTGTGTGTGTGTGTGTGTCTAGCTGTAATGAATGTACATGATTGTGTTGTATTTGAACATACGTGTACTATGTGTACACTGCGTGGTGCTCGCACTGACACGGTTTGTAGTTTTTGATTGTTGTTCATGAGTCTAACAGTTGGTTCTGCACACTTTGTTGTGTTATAGTACAGAGCCTCTTGTACGGGCGAAATGTGTGTATCGTCAACACTACTCAATAACTAGTGTGATAGTTATTAGTACTGTACTCATTGCCGCTTCCTTTTTTTCCATCGTGTCTTTGCCAATGCAGGTTGAAATCTACAAGTGCTTTCGCCCTGGTGATATTGTCCTTGCCAAAGTGATATCCTCACATGACGTGTTTGTGTAGTAGTAGTACGAGTAGTGGGGGATGTGCGTGTCTGCATTCACATGACTGTGTAGTAGCTGCATATGGCCGTGTGTACTTCGCAGTCTCTGCTTGGGTTGGCTTTAACAATTGAGACTGGTTATCGGGTTGGTTTGTGTGGATAATGCTGGAGGAAAACTATCGTGTGGCTTATGCAGGTCCACACATTATTATTACATACACTCCAACATGTCCTCAATGTCTTCCGCCTCTAGGTCATGTTTTTTGTAAGGAGGGTGTTGTCAGTGCTTCAGTAATGCTGCATGGTTGGAAGTAGTTTGATTTCCTTGACTAAGATGACGTGCAGCACAATTCACTGGGTGATGTTCAATCCTACTTACTGACCACCGCTGAAACAACACTGGGAGTGATCTACGCTGTCAGTGAAGTCGGTAAGGGTTCTTTCTACTCTGTGTTGAAATGTCGTACTCTGATGATAGTATATGCAAAACCTTGCTGGATAGTTTAACATGCTGTCATAGTGAATACTCTGATGACGTAGGAACTTCCCCTTGAAGCTTTATGCTTGACACAGGACTCTGTAGGAATATAGCTGCTCCTCTTTGCATTGCATTGTGTGCCTGTGCTGTATTCATGGCTGCTTTGCTGTGTATGTGATATCTTAGTTGAACGGCATACTGGACAATGCTCATTCGGTTGGTGTAAACTGGTTGTTTGTGTGTAGGTGTACCGATGACGGCGGTCAGCTGGGCGGAGATGCAGTGTCCCAAATCAAAGGTGAAGCAATTCCGCAAAGTGGCAAAGGTGGACATTCGCCAGGTTCCTGTCATAGTCGCTGACCTCCGGGATGATCGATGATAATGATTAGCGCCACTGTACTGCAGATGAATATGAATGCAGACAGGCTTTGCTGCAGCGGTGTGGCCTGATCACCATGTTCGGCCGGCGATGCGATCGTCGCGTTTCGACTTGCGCCAACAAACATCCCTGTCACGTGTAGTGTGTCAGCGCTGGCGCATGCACTCCTGCTGTGTGCTATGTACGGTGCAACAGCCAAGCAACCTGACACAGCAGTCACCTGCCAGCCTGTTCCAAGCAGCAACCAGAGGAGACGAAGGCCCAATGCTTCTAGAGATGGAGATGCTTTGTAATAACAAGACGAGTGCGGTGTGCTCAAGCCAAGGTTGGTCAATGGCCTGGTCCCATGAGAAACAGATTGCTCGAGCATCACAACACGGAATGTAAACATTCCACTCTCCATCATCATTGTTTTATTATTACAATCATGCATGTATAAAACAGCAGCAGTCTCTGGTGATCTTTCTTCTAAGAAACGCAATAGTCCTCAGTCAGCACAACCCACTCTTTTTTCATTAATTCAAAAATACTTTCATAGTTAAAAATCATGTGAAAGAAAACAATAAAACTTTGCCTACTATAGAGTGCAGATACTAATTTCATGAAGGCTGTTCTAAGCATATGAAATTTGTTTGTCGCCCAACTCAAAAACGATAGGTGGATTGTAAATCTTGAAAATATGTTTTGTTTGTTGATATCTCTCAAAAATGTGTGCATCAACCATGAAAGCCTATTAAAACATGAAAGCCTACTAGTACTAGATTTTAGTGAAAGACAAGAATAAGAAAGAAGTCTAGCACTGGTACAGGGCTGTGCCCCTCCTCCCCAGGGCCCCCACCCACCTACCCTCCTTTGGCTAGAACCCTGCTAGTAAGTTAGGTCATGTAAGGATGGCGTCCGGGCAGGCATGTAGCAGCTGCTGCATTGCCACCACACGTACTGCAGGAAAGCAGGAACCTAGGAGCTGCTGGCTGTGTCAAATGAATCTCCATGCCAGTCCTTGCAGCGCTTCACAGCTTCCTTCCACCGCCTGTAGTATGCAGCTGTGCAAGAGATACCAGATATAGAATGCAATGACTCTAGCTACAATAGATTGATTGTCTTCACCAGACAGATAAGCAGGACTATGTTGACAACTGACTCTACAAAATGGCACACCGTTCATTGAGGACACTGCGGCAGTGGATAGAAGCAGAACCGCTGACAACCACGTCTTTCCCTCAGCACTGATCGTACACTCGCAGTGGACATTGTACCGGAAACTGGCAAAAAAACTATAACCATGTGCGTATCCGGTGGGGTTGTGAGCAGAGCGCGAGCTGGGTGCACTGAATTCAGATACCGGAAAGTCTTGTATAAAAGCCGCACTTGAATAGAAGCCGCAATTTTGGGCCCAACAGATCACACATAAGCCTGGTTTTAGTGTTGACATACATAGGAATACCTGTCTTGTGTAGAAGCCTGTCATATAGAAGCCTGCAAAATTTCACCAAGAAAGTCATAGAAGCCGCGGCTTTTATACAAGACTTTACGGTACATGTAATAATGATTAAGAAGTGTCGTTATACCCGAAGTCTCAATACTGTATATGTAGTACAGTTAGATGGGACTTTGCTCTGGGCATGGAAACTCTGTCGTTATATCCGCAGTTGTTATTAGCGAAGATGACTGTACATGTAGCTCTGGTCAAACAACGTATTTGTCCATCACAAGCAATGCAAAGAGAATTATTTCATTCCCAACTCATCACAACCACGCGCTCTCACTGTCTCAGCAATATTATCTCTCAACGGAAGTGTCCTTGCTGGTGTCTGTATGGTTCGGCTGAGAGCGCGTGGTTGTGATGAGTTGGGAATGCAATAATTCGGAAATACGGCCGAAAGCTCTGTCGCAATAGTTCTGAAATGCAGATAATCAGAAGGCAATGATCAGCTGGGTAACACACACCACTAGTAGACACTTCAATTGAGTGTTCTATTATTTTATTGCTGTATTTGGGTTGTCTTTTTGCTTTGGTCCTTACTTTATGCCTTCACGTGATTGGCTTTGTGAATAAACCCTTTCTCACCATTACATCCCTAATCTACGCACACAACAGCTCGGCCAAGCCGACCCATCATCTACCTTACCTTCTCCGGCGGGTGTTTCCTTTGAGGATAGTACATCGATGCCAGAATCCAGTGCCAGTGTCACACCAACAGCCAAGCCTGCTGCATACGCGGCACCCAGTGCTGTAATCTCAGCCATGCGAGGGCAGGCTACGGGGTACAGAAAACAAGGGAAGGAAGCATGGTTGTTACCTGCTTTACGATTACGCAGGCTTTTAGAAATTGATGACATCACTATTGCAAGGATATTAACAGGGGTAAGAAAATGAGTATCTGAAATCCTTTTCTCCTCTCCTCAAACACAGCTCAGCTCTACTCAAACTTTAGCACACACTGATATACTGTAGCTGTTCCGACAGGTAGTTGCTTACCAATGTCAACGTGAAGGATATCAGCAAGCTTCTGCAAGAAGTAGCGATTAGCAGTCATACCACCATCGACACGTAGCATTCTCATAGTCTCCGTTGATGTCGATTCCTTCATCATCTCCTCTAGCACCTTCATTCCAGAAAGTAAGAAAGAAAATGGGCTGGCTTCGTAGAGCAAAATGAACCAAGCACTAAAGCTACGGAGAAGGATGAGATTTCTAATGTATTAAACCTACCTCAGTTGAAATATAAAGGGAAATGCATTTCCTGAGATCAAATCCTATTCAAGAGTCACCATCATTGTGAAATTTCATTTCTCAACACATCACTGCAGCTCACCCACCTCTTTGGTCTGAAAACACGTTGATTCCAGTGCAGCTCTACAGATGTGCTCACGCGATGTGTTGTAGGTCAAGCCGAGAATAATTCTAAACAACAGGTGAGGGAGAGAGAGAGAGAGAGAGAGAGAGAGAGAGAGAGAGAGAGAGAGAGAGAGAGAGAGAGAGAGAGAGAGATGAGAGAAAGAGAGAGAGAGAGAATGAGAGAAAGAGAGAGAGAGAGAATGAGAGAAAGAGAGAGAGAGAGAGAGAGAGAGAGAGAGAGAGAGAGAGTCATTTGCATGGTAAATGAGATGTAGCAGTGCATCAAACTACACGAATTTTCTTCTGAAGTAATTCCAGTACACCGAAAACTGACTCACTGTACCCTTGCCACTCAGAATTTTATACCATACAAGTATCGCCAGACCATTGCGTCTCGCAGGAGCACCCCACCTTGATTCACAGCCTATGAAAGGAGAATTGCACGGCCGTGTACAACTAAGGCCATATGCTGTAAGTGTCCTCAGCACTAAGGCCAAACATGGTCCACACACCAACCCACTATGCAACATGTGAACAATGTACTTGGAGTACGTGTTGTAGGAACTAAACTAAAGCGAGGACTTGTTCCTCTGCCCAAGACAATCTCCAGAACATGACTATGATGGGGCCAAGATGGCGGGGGGGGGGGGGGGGGGGGGGGGGGGGCGCGCTTGTGGTACTTCATGGCACACCCGTGCACATGCCACACAGAGTCTTTCTATGTTTCACGTCACCATGCACGTAGGCTCTCACACATCTCGGAAGAAGAAAACAATTCCCACTTGTACATGTACATACTTATGATGATATGTAAGCTCTAGCAGCCATAGATGCGTCAATTTGTCCTAGAACCGTATACACTCAAATGTCTCTTATCCGGACGCCTCAGATGCGGGCACGTCTCTCTACCGGGCACCTTCAGCTTGAGTTCCTATAGCACAAATGCTTCGAATTTGGGGTTTTTGAACTTTTTTTTCCATATGTGGAAGTGCTTATTTTTCACTGCCAACCTATATAATCCACACATATTTATCAAAGAGTTCCTTCTGTATTCTGAACATGTGCAATACGTTCCAAATAAACTTCTTGAAAAAATGATATGATACATGGTAGATGAGTTATCCTGAGATACGGGCAAATCTGAGATACGGGCAAGGTGCGCGGATAAGAGACGTCCGAGTGTACTCTTTACGAAGTTTTTAGTACGGGCACCAACTACCAAGTGCTGTGTCGCCAGCATGGTGCAGTGCAACGTGACCTTGTCCTCATCTTCTTCAATCGCTTCCACGACACGCCAGGTCGACTCGGCTGATTCACAGATTGTACATCAAAGGTTGTCGATGCTCTGAAGCAAGACATTGGCGTCTACAAGTACCACACCCGAGCAATGAAGAGAGTATTCGATTCGGCAGTCACCACGGAATGCTTTTCTCCACAAGTTCGACCGTTCTGTCCTCACTCTACAGATGTTCCATTTTCTCAGGTGCTGCAAGGACAGGCTTGATTGTATGTACACTGATTTTTTCCTGGCTTTTAAGTTATTTTATCACCCGCCCGTGTACCGTATGTAAGAAACATAGAACTACATGAGCGTCCACCCGGTACAGCTCCGCACTGGTAAAGCAGTAGTACGTGTAACACACTATGGCACAGACATGATGATGACAGCATGGCACAGACATGATGATGACAGCATGGTACAGACATGATGATGACAGCATGGTACAGACATGATGATGACAGCATGGCACAGACATGATGATGACAGCATGGCACAGACATGATGATGACAGCATGGTACAGACATGATGATGACAGCATGGCACAGACATGATGATGACAGCATGGCACAGACATGATGATGACAGCATGGTACAGACATGATGATGACAGCATGGCACAGACATGATGATGACAGCATGGCACAGACATGATGATGACAGCATGGTACAGACATGATGATGACAGCATGGCACAGACATGATGATGACAGCATGGCACAAGGCGGAGGGCACACTGTATGGAAAACTCTGTGTTCCTGACTGCAGCCAGAAACCGGTTGGTAGAGTCTCGGTCTTGCGACCATATGAGCCATATGGGGCTGTATGCAGAGTGTCCTCCCTCCGCCTTGTGCTATGCTGTACACTATCAAGCAATGATTACATTAACCAACAGACATACATTGCAGGTAATAATTTTTGTGACAATAAGTTTCATGCACAGCACTCTTACTACACTAAAAATACATGCTGGTTTACAAAATGCTCACTCATCGCCATGATACCAAATTCTGCCTTACCCACGTGCATCAGCCTCCCAATAAGGTGCCTTGAGCCCAGAGAAAGCAGGGACAAACATCACTTCAAAGTCTTTCTCCTTCTCTGCAGCTTCAGCAAGCTTTTCTGAGGAACAAACAACAGCACAAAGCACATTTCCAAGGCACGGGTATGTCTATTGTGAAATATACGCACGCAAACCACTTGACGAGTGGATACCGACGGAGATGCTTGTGTTCCCAAACACACGCGCGCGCGCGCGCGCACACACACACACACACACACACACATACACACACACACACACACATACACACACACTTACACACACACACGTACACACGCGTACACACACAGCAGTGCAACTTGAGCAGATACTTATACATGTAGTCAGTTCTGATATGTCTGTTCCAGTGTACCTGAATCAGATGCCTTCTCAAACATTCCCATGCGATCACGCAGCCACTTGACAATGTCACCTGCAACAGCCACAGCTCCCTGCACGACAACGGTGAGCCACACTCATACATTGTGTATTATCACACTACAAACAAGTGTGCACATGTCTGTACGGACACACATTCGCAGGGATACAGTGCAGAATGACATAACGTGGGTGTGTGTGAAAGCAACATCTGATCACAAGCAAGCAATCAAATCCCCAAGTCCTGTAGCTTCTCACTGCCCAAAGACAAGCTGTGCAGGCAGAGACTCCGCAGCCTAGTCATGCGGTATGCCCACTCAGTCCGACACAAAACAAGAGAAACATTAGAGTGTAACCTCCATACTTCAAGTAGCATTGATTAGCATTCGCCTGGCAAGGAGGGTCAAGGAAGCATGCATCAGTGTCACTACTGTAAGATGTTAGGAAAACAGTCGAACATAGCAAGCAGACACAGTAGCAGTGCATAGATGCAAGTGTACCCCCCCCCCCCCCCACACACGCACACACACGCACCTGCACCCCCCCCCCCCCCCACCACCACACACACACACACACAGAGTATGGAATTATGCAACTGCACAGCTTACTTCCAAAGCATAGTGGGTGTCCTGATCTCCAAACTTGTATGCAACTGTAGTCAACAAGCCATGCTGAGATCTCGCTACCTGAAGCACATGACACACGCAACACATATCATACCATAACTGATATACAGCTGAACAAACCGTTAGTCACTTCGGCACGGATACGACCGGCAGGTACTCAAATTAAGCACCGATCACTACGCGTATTCGCGGCACAAAACGAAGCATTTTTAGCGACTGCCGCAAGGTAGCTAAGAATCTCGTGAAACGGACGCGCAAGGCTTTCGTGTCACATTTCCATGCATTCACAGCCAGTACCGGTGTTAGTGTTGTGGGGCTACCAAGCTGCAATGACACAGTGTGTCCCAGACCAGTGGCATGGAGTTCTATGTAAGAGGCGATTTACACGACGGCAGGATTTACCCCGTGTGTGATGCAGCCATGGAGATTCAGTCATGTGAGCTCAAATTGTGGCATGAACGTATCCCGCGAGCTATCCCGGTGCTGTGAGGTGGCTGGGGGCGGAAATGGCATGCTGTGGCATTCCGTGGACTGTTTTGAGGTACAGGTACTGAATGTCCATCACGCCGTGTGAATCGATTTTCGTTTTTCCCGCGCCATAGCAACCTCTCGGGATCACGTGCTTCACTTCTCGGCGGGATGCACTGCCGTCATGTAAATCGCCTCTAAAGCCAGAGTAGTAAGCACACGCCGCGCACATGGGCGACCTCTAGCCCAAGCCATGCAATGCAAGACAACACTCCAAGCAAGCCACAGCCAAACACTGTGGATTCGAGTACATGTACTAGCATACCTTGGTGCCGGTGTTGTACAGCATAAAACAACCGGTTCCATACCTGACCAGCACAGACCAGACCAACAAACACGCACACACACACAGACACACACACAGACACACATATACAGACAGACAGACAGACAGACACACAGATAGACACAAACACTAACACTAACACACACACACACACACACACACACACACACACACACACACACACACACACACATAAAGCCATAAACAAATCCATACAAAACAATAGCGAACTGTCCGCGAGAGGAGAGTACTACACAAAATTTCACAAATACTACGCAACTCTCCACTCAATGATTGTACTCAACCTGGAACAGAACCGAGGCAAGTCACGTAACAATTTCTAATCAATCATCAAAGGTTCTATGCCTCCACATGACCCAGACCTAGGTCATAGAGAGACACACACAGAATGTACCATACACTGCAGTCAACAGACATGGTGGCAAGAGTAAATAAAGTGAGTGTGTATGGATCTCCAGTGGCAAAAGCTCACATCAGGTGGTGATTCGCAACCACTGCAGCACGAGTGTTTTCTATTATGTACAATGGAGATCAGTTGATGTGTAGTCTGGTTCTGCCGGAGGTCTGTCCACTTCCCTCCAGGGAGTGAGGTCACATTGCATTTTCAAGGACTGTACAATGTTGATTTACTTACGTGCTTTTCGCCGAACCAGCTGTCAAGCAGCCATGGCCAACAAGAGCAGCTTGCTGGTCTCCAAGACACTGAAGAGAGGAGGACATTGTATCGAAGAAGTGCACATGCACACACACACACACAAACACACAATACAATGTTATAATAATATTTTCTATAACGTCCTGGACTGCATGCACAGACGAGGTGTGTGTGTGTGTGTGCGTGCGTGTGTGTGTGTGTGCGTGTGTGTGCGTGTGGAATAATACTTCAAAATAGCAAGTACATGTATATCACGCTAACGAGCACCACTGCACAGAAGTACATTGTGAAAAAAAGAAGTATATACTGTAAATATACAAATTTTCGGCAGCTATTTAATTTCGGCTATATTCAGCACTGACCCAAAACGCCTAAATTAAAACGCTGATGAAATTTTTCACAGCATCTGTCGCACTATACTGTATAACACCTTTATTTCGGTGTAATTTAAATTTCGGTAACTTCGGTACTGGTCCTGGATCACCTAATTTAACATTACACCTAAATTTTCCCGGAGTGCCAAAAATATGTAAAAATCATGAAAATCACTGTCAAATTAAAAAAATCAACTTGTATACTGGTATAGTACATGTACAATCATACATGTACATGTATATGGAGCCCAGCCGGCCGGAGATGCAAGACCTTTTTTTTTTTTTTTTTTTTTTTTTTTTTTTTTGGTGCCATGCATACCGAATTTATCCTTACACCGAAAGGTCAGGGGTTGGCTTTTACCGAAATTTTACAACACCGAAAATAAGGTGATATACAGTACCATGCCCTCTACCCCACGCCGAAAATAAATCGCCGCCGAAATGTCAAAAATTGTGAAGTGCCGAAATTTTGTATATTTACAGTACCAGGTAGGTATTCAACACACTCCGGGATACTAGTATGTAGTTTTAGCTATCGTGGATGCTGACCACCGCAGGGACCACCGTATTCTGTACGGCTGAGTGGTTCCATAGATACAACTGCACAGCATACATGTAGATGTAGAGGTCCGACTTACCCCAGCCACAGGCAGTCCTTCATACCGACCGCCGGCCTGAAAAAGAACAAAGCAAAAAGATGAACAACCGGCGAGGAGACAACAATTTTAAAACCGCAATCAATAAGACGAGCTGAATCGACATGTCTATACCAGATGTATTCGTGCCGTGTCAAACGACGGAAACAATGTGCAATAAAACGATGGAAGAAAGACAGTAATGCGGATGTGTGAACTATATTTCCACTAAAAAAAATGGCCGCATGCAATTTTTATTCATGAGTAGCAGGGCAATATACCAAACCAACTGCTGCCCTATAACCCCTTACCACAGAAGAATGTATGGTTCCATAGATCTGAGATGAGCTGCAAATAGTTGGAAACTGAACACCATCCGGGATGCCAAACAGTCTGTCAGCAACATAAAAACCAAAAACACAGCACATACTACGCTGAAAAGCGTTTAAAAAAATGCGTGCACACGCGGAATTCAGCACAAACGCAAACATACTGTCGCAAGTAGTTGGTCAAAGTGAGTTGGTTAGTGTGTGTGTGTGTGTGTGTGTGTGTGTGTGTGTGTGTGTGTGTGTGTGTGTGTGCGTATGTGTGTGCGCGCGCGTGTGTGTGTGTGTGTGTGTGTGTATGTGTGTGTGTGTGTGTGTGTGTGTGTGTGTGTGTGTGTGTGCATGAGTTAGGGAAAGGTTAAAAAGGTACTACACGAAAAATGAAACTTTCATATCCTGTAGAGTTTCGGGCGCTGAGTTGAATGGTCTTGGTCCGAAGTCTCTACGAAAAAGCGTTCTTGAGATATTTCACTTTGAAATTACAAAAAGGGGGGCCGCGCCATGATGTCATGCGGCCATTTCGCTTTGTCATCACGGCCTGCCTACGTCATTGTGGCACGGTCTCAATCTAGGAGCACTATTTTAGTATAAAATTTCAAGGAAAGATGAGCTATTCCGAATAATTCTCTGTACCCAGCAATGAAGGCAGCGATGCTGAGGTCAGTGAAGACCACCATCAACCCACCGCCACGTATGGTTGGGGCAGGGAGCCCAGATACTCTGCTGAGGAGCTGCCATCGCGTGTAACAAATGTTGAGGAAGAAGATGCCTCAGCAGCTGTGTCCGACAGAAGACGAATAGCTTGGCCACCAGAATCTCGACTCGATTGGGACATGTCATCTGACGATGTTGTTCAGAACGACGAAACGTCTGGAAAAGTATCGTAACAAATTCTATCTTTGTTAATCATAATTATGTACCACTCTTGGTCTAAAAAGAGGACTTGATTCTACAATGAAAGTGGCTAACCAATGGCTTGTCCACCAACTCTTTGTACTGCATGCCATTGCCGCTGCATGGACAGATGGAAGCCAAGGATCTGATCGGACTAATCTCCATGGCGTCAGTTTAACTAATAGCTGGTAACACAGTGCTTGGTGGACAATTCACTCACTGTTTGAGGCGCTCACTCCACTGGCACGTGTTAATATCCATCAGCATGGTGCGACTGGCGTTGGTTACGTCTGTCACATGTCTACCACCATCCACACCACCAGTCAGCTTCTGCAAAGGCAAAGAAAAGTCAGGACAGTGGAGTCTCTAAGCAGGGAGGAAGCAGCAGGGTGTTCTCAGACACCCTGTGCACCATGCACCAAACAGTGACACACATTGTGATATCAACACATCAGTCACAAAGAGTAAGCAAAACAACTGATACATACCAGGTATACACACACTCTACCTTCACAGATCCAAACAACACATAGCAGGTACAGAAAAACCTGTCAAGGCGACCGCTCGGGTCAGGCGACCACCTGTCCCAGATGACCACTGCAGCCAGGACCAAGGGATGCTATTTCCAGTCAAATGACCCTGGATATGGAGACCACCTGGTAACAGAGACCGCACTTTGAAGGTCTCTTGAGCGGTCGTCAGGTTTGACTGTATACTGTACATGCTCTCTACCTTCACAGATCAAACAACACCTAGCAGCAACAGTTGTCTTCTCACCCAAATAAGCCAGGTGTCCACTGTACCGAACATACAGTTGCCGTTATTGATGCACTGTGCCAGTTCTTCAGCTTTGCAGTTATCCAGCAGCCACCTCAACTTGGTTGCACTGAAGTAGGTATCCAGTGGTAAGCCACACACATCCTGCACATCAGCATCATCATAAGCATGTACACCGCATCAGTGTTAGTTATCGAGTGCCAAACACCCTCAAACTCAACCATACACTGATGCTGACCTCGGGCTCAAACTATTTCGAAAAAGGCATCATGGTTTCGTCACCTTCTCATCCCCATTCATGGCACTTGTGCAAAGGCACGCTAAAAATGTGATCATGATGGAGCAGTGAGTCCATGCTCAACAAGCTAAAATGTTATCACGACGGAACAGGTCTTGTGAGCTGGCAACAATCGAACCTATCCAACACCATCTGTGCATTCTGTCAAATATTGGTAATCTTACACTAAAATCAGCTGGAAGGTTGGGCTTCATCTTCTTTACGATGTCTGCAGTGCGTTGGTCTTGCCAAACTGAAGCAGAACAAAGGAACACAATACAGGTATGGAGTGGAATGCTCACTTCCAAACGCTCTAGCAAGCAGGTGGTCCTCCTCCTCCTCCGACACACACACACGCACACACACACACACACACACACATGTGTTCCCAGTCAGGAACTGGCTATGTGGGTCTCCATGAGAGTGGGGAGAGAGACTCGAAAGGAATCTTGGAAAGATGATTTGATCGGCTCTTGAGCTGCACATACCACGGTACACACACACACACACACACACACACGGACAGACACACAGACACACAGATAGACACAAACACTAACACAACACACACACACACACACACACACACACACAGGCCCAGAGACACAGATGCACCGACACATATGCCCTAGTGTAGTGAGTGCGTTCGATTATGCCCGCGAATCGATTCATGAGTCCATTCATGAATCGATTCGCGCTATTCACATCACTAGATGTGAATAGGGTGAATGGATTCCAAACCGATTCCAGTGCTCATGACATGAAAATCGAACGACTTGAATGCATGCGAATGGATTCATGAATCGATTCAAGTGCATAATCGAACGCAGCCAGTGTGTGCACATGCAATGTCAGCTTAGCAAACATACCTATAGCATTGTACAGCGGTTGCCCAGTTGACTTATCCCATAACACTGTTGTCTCTCGCTGATTGGTGATACCAACAGCTGGGGTAATGTACACAAGAAACAAACATCTATCACAATATAGAGCACACATATACTACTCCGCAATTCATAGCACCTTCAAGAACATTTTAAAAGCTATTCAGCAGGAAGAGCACTTCTGTAAAACACAAACAAACACGGTGTTATACCTGAAGAATTTTTGTAATACTTGAGAAATAAATTCTTGACAAAACCGGCTTCAGCAATAGAGCCAACTCCAGCCTACATAGCAGCACTTATGGTTTCATTTCACTCATTCAGAATCTGCCCAAACTCCACTGGAGAGTTCCGAAGTAGCAATACAACTGTCTGCAGGAATGAAGTAATTATGTATTGTTTTATCAGTTGTATCATCCTGATCATCATCAAAGTGTCCTCACTACTTTGGTTGCACTGTAGTCAAGAGCACATGTTGGCGGTGAAATTTTCTGAAAACAACACATACTCTACTCACTTGATTAGAAGCCCCTCTCGAATAAAAGCCCCTCTTGAATAATAGCCCCCCCCCCCCCCCCCACAAGAACTGTTTGAAAAAATACAAGCCCCTCTCGAATAGAAGCCCGGACTACTATTCGCAAAGCATGGGGTGACCAGGTAATGCCATGCATGAAGGTCAAGTGTGCAAAAAGCACCCCGTGCACGTTCATATTGGTATATGTCCTGGTCGACGTAGTGTGTGCAAACTAACTCGGGGCCGAGTTGCCGTGAATATGAAAGTTTTAGAGATTTGATTGGAATACTGGTATGGAATGAAACAATAAAAGCCCCTCTCGAATAGAAGCCCCTCTTGAATAGAAGCCCCCTCTTGAATAGAAGCCTCCTCAAAATTGGTATTGAAAAAATAGAAGCCTCTAATCGAGTGAGTACGGTATCTGGTGCTAGTCTTAAGCCCGATTCACAATACAACTTTCTGCGACGTGACACGCGATTTGCGACAGTTGCGACAAGAAACTGCCTGTCGCGAGCTGTCGCAATGCACCTGTCGCAGAAGTTGAAGAAAGTTCAACTTTTGCGACATGCGACACGCAACATACACACATGGAGTACAGTTTCGACCCTGGGTGCATGTGCAGTGCACGTGCATAGTACTACTTGTGCATGAGGATGTCGCAAACATGAAGAATATTGTGAACCGTGTGTCGCAAGTCGCTTGTCGCGTCGCAGAAAGTTGTATTGTGAATCGGCCTTTAGCATTCAGGCCCGGCGGAACCGGTCCGCTTGGTCAGGCCATGTGTTTACTGCTGAGGGGGTCATGTGTATCCTCCATATCATACACAAAGTATGAAAGACTAGGGTGTGGCCGAACCAATCAAAAACTGCTTCCGCCGGTGCTGGAATTCCTCCCGTCGGTTTCCTGTATTTTTCCCCAAATACTTGAGGTGGCTCCTGTGACATTCCTAAAACATCATACCTTTTATCGAAGAAACTGAAAGCTTGGGGAGGATTTCTGACAGACACTCCTCAACAGTGGAAAAGAGTTCCATGGCATCCTGTTCCACCCATCTACACAACAAACCATGACAGTAGAGCTACATGTCAAGAAATGGGCCAGAAAGCAAATCTTCAACTTAGGTCGTTTAGATTTCTGCTGCTGCTGCTGCTGCTGCTGCTGTTGTTGCTGATGCTGTTGTTGTTGTTGTTGTTGTTGCTGTCGTTGTTGTTGTTGTTGTTGTTGTTGTTGTTGTTTCAAATCTTTATTCTCACGATAGCCAGTGGCCAATAAGAGATAATAGTGTAAGAAAGGAGAAAGAGTGAGGAAGAATTGGGCGGGCAGGGCCTAGGGGTTAATGACTACTTAAGTGTACGGGCAGGGGTGGTCGCCACACGAGCATACAGAGTTATGTACTTAAGTGTTGTTGTTGTTGTTGTTGTTGTTGTTGTTGTTGTTTTATTTTTTATATTTGTTTTCTTTATTCTCACGATGGCACCATCGCCACTAATAAGAAATGTTGTTGTTGTTGCACAATTTTAAAAGTGTACACCTCCTCCCCCACCCACATCCACACAGATGCACAGTGCAGATCACATGCACAGCTTTTCGGAAGAGAATTAATGTTGTGTTCTTCCATCCTTACCCAGCACATGGTTCATACTTGTTCACAACACGTTGTGCACTAGCTAAACATTCTCCTGTCCTCGCATCAAACACCTGAAAACAATCAAAATAAGAAGCAGCAGCAGTAGCAACACCATCAAACAACATAGAGATTTGCAAACTCCATTCCAGCCGTTAACCCATTACTAGTAATTATTTACTTAGTCCAAACACTCATATAGTCATCACGTCGCTTTGCTGCAGAGAGGCCTTAAAGGACTGTTTGGACTAGGCAAAGTACTTCAGTAGACCTATGGGTCGTCACAAAAGACGCTTTGTTGTCCCTGAAACAAACATCATTCATTGGGGGTGAGCCAAAATCACAAGTCAGCGGAGCACTGTACATATACCGTAAAGTACCGCCAGAGCGCCCCACCAATGCACCATCTCATCCTTTCATGGTCGTATTGTGGAGGTGGTCTGCCGTCTGTAGGTCATACGACATGAACCGTGTACACATATTGCACGTTTTGCAGTCAATCCGTACCTTCGACCACACAAAAACCTGCCAAGTGTGACCTTAGTACACTAAGATTCTCATATCGTACAAACTTCGTTACACTCTGCCATACGATCTTCCTTCCTCTGGCTGTAAAATCAAGGTGGGGCGCTCTGGCGGTACTTTACGGTACATGTACTAGCACATGCATGTGACTTTCGCCGTCCAGCATAGCAAGCTGTGTTCATTTCGGAAAGTGGGGAGGGGTCCGAGTATGAAATGAACGATGTTCGTTTCAGGGACGACAAACAACTTTCCAAGTACCCCTTGTGGTCGAAACTGCCCCGCAAATCGCCACACACACCGCGCCACGTCCCCTCTTGCAACACGAAGAGTTAAACGATAAGTATAGGAATGGATTATTGAGAAAGAACTCCGAAGAACAACTCTCATCTTCACTTCAGGAGGAGACCGGAAAACAATAACGCTACAGTAACAAAGTAGCAGCAGGACGAAAGGCCTCGGAGTTGGACCTGGTTGGAAAAGTCAATTAATGGTCATTAGGATGATACTATTCTAGCCAACTCCCCTCCCCCCCCCCCCCCCCTCCCCATGCTACCATCACATTCTTTTCTTCAGCCGCCTCGGGTACACTAGACTCATAAAAACTATGCATACCATAGTTTTTACTGGCTGCTGTGTCCCAGTCAGTTTCTGCTCTCACCAGTGCAGGGAACACCATCAGTGGCAGTGGCACCAGTACTGCACCCCTTGTCAGAAGCCTCACAGGCGCACCCAGAAACAACCTGGCCACCGCTGCAGCCAGTACAGTCCAGCAGCCAGGAGGGGTCATAGCACCGTCACAGCATAGCAGTGCTCACACAAGAGCTGCGCAGCCAGTGTCTGCCTCCACCTACCAGCGCCAGGCTGAGCCCTGGAGCCATATGAAACGTGTGGAAATACCAGTCTTCAATGGAGATAAGCGGAAGTACGAGGAGTGGAAATCCGCATTCGTTGCATGTGCCGATGCGTCGCCAGCGGCGCTAGACTACAAGATGCTGCAACTGAAACAGAACCTGGGTGGCGAGGCACTTCAGTTAGCGGCCAAGCTGGGCTACACGGCAGCAGCTTATGCGGCGGCCAAGCAGCGGCTGGAGAAGAAGTATGGCGGTGCACGGCGCCAAGTGGCAGGATACCTGGAGGATCTTGCACAGTTTGCAGATCTCCGGAGCAGCAAGGCACGTGAGCTGGAGAAGTTCGCGGACCTGCTCGAGGTCGCCATCATTAACCTGCAGGATGCAGGCCACACGGCTGAGCTGCGAGCAGGAACATTTTATACGAGCCTGCTCAAGAAGTTTTCGGAGCCAATGATCGCACAGTTTCAGCGTTGGCTGTTTGAGCATCGCAAGGCCGAGTCTTTGCTTACGCTACTTGAGTGGGTGACCCAGGAAGCAGAGTATCAAGTCACTGCAGCGGAAACAGTGCATGGTTTAGCAGCAGCACGCATCAGCAGTGCTCCACCGCGGAGCAACCAGACGGACAAACGGCAGGCGCGCAGCCACATCGGTCGTTCTTAGCAACGCAACAATGCGCACAGTGCCCAGCGTGCACAGAAGACCATCAGTTACGGACGTGCACCACATTCAAGGCCATGGCACCGGCAAAGCGCTGGACGGTAGTCAGGAATTCCAACCACTGCTTCCGATGTCTCGAAGGCGGCCATCGGGGAGTCGCGTGCAAGCGGGATTGAGTTTGTAAGACGGATGGGTGTTCCGACACTCACCAATGGCTACTACACCGGAGCGGCAAGAGCAATACAAGCCATCCAGACGGTGGCCGTGCGGCAGCAGACAGCAAGCAAGCGAGAGTGGCGGCTCCAACCACGTCAAGCCCAATGGCTGGGCCCGTGGAATCATCGTTCATGACACAGCATGCTACCGAGGGGGAGTGCTCTACTCAACCGGTGCCGGACAGAATCGCGCTACGCACGATACCGGTGGTGGTGAGCAATGGTGGCTGCAGGGTGACGGTCAACGCCCTCGTGGACGACGCCAGTACAACGAGCTATGTCAGCTCGGCAGTGGCAGCTCACCTGGGTTTGCAAGGCAATTTGCAGAAAACGGCAGTCAGCACACTGTGTGTAAGAGTCTCCACGTTCTCCGCAGCACCAGTTGAGCTCACAGTTTGTAGTCTGGACGGCAGCGTCTCGCAGGCGATGGTGGCGATGACTGTCGACAAGCCAACCGGAGGTTTGAGAGCAGTCGACTGGACGGCGATCGGCCCTCAGTATGCCCACATTCGAGGAATTCCGTTCCCAACACCAGCCAGACCTAGTACAATTGACTTGTTGCTCGGTGGAACAGGCCGATCTCCATGTGTCGCTCAGAAACGTGGTTACCAGGTCAACCAATGGCACGCCAGACTCCAACCGGGTGGATGTGCATCGGTCCTTTCCAGCCAGAGCCATCACCGTCCGACTCAGCAGAGCCACCAGCCAGCTTCTTTATCAACTCCGTGCACACCAGCATGGACACCACACTGCAGCAGTTCTGGCAGATTGATGCCTGTGGTTCGACCTCCGAACTGCAGGGACCAGGGCCCATGACGAAGGCTGAGGAGCATGCACTAGGATAGGTGCTGCAATCACTCAAGCAGGTAGACAATCGCTACGAAGTCGGGATACCCTGGAATCATCGACGGTCTGAGCTGCGTGGAAATCTGGAGATGGCATTGCGACGTCTGTACTGTGTCGTGCGCGTTATGTCCAGAAGTTGAAAGTCCTTGAGGCAGTTTGTATACGTATTCATAAGCCTGTTTTGTGTAAGCAGAAAGAGCATTTTGTTGCACTTAGGTTGTATTCGTAGGTTGACACTTTCATCCTGTGCCTTCTCACCTTTGGTTACGTAATCTTGTTACCTTTTTGCGTTTCCTCTAGTGGTTTTATTGCACTTGTATCATGATTTTATGTGGCATTTCTAACACCTTTCTATTCCTTAACTTCAGTTTCATTGGTTGGTATCCTTTAGTTCCGTATTTTTCCCCAGTGATGATTGGAATGAGAAAATCGATTCTGGGTTTCAATACCGCAGAATCCCGCGGATAGGCCCATGGGCTTATCTGTTTCACAAGGACATTTCAGTGGGCTTATACGCAGGCATGGGCTTATACTAGGGGTGAAACGGTCACCCTTTAAGGGAACAAACGGGTATCTGGCTTAACGGGCGGGTTATGGGGTACCCTTTATCCGCCATACTTTTTCCAAAAACATTGCATTTGCTTGAGATCGTAAGCGCAACATGTCTTTTACAAGCATTCTGATAGGAGAGAGATTTTCGGGCAACAGTTACTACAATAGCTTTCCGGATTTCACACCAGGAGAATATGCGAAGTCATGCAAGTACACTACACCACGACAAGCACAGCGTGCACACTCACTGCGCTACATGCAAACAGTCAACATTGTCGTAGCTACAATGGATACTGTGATATGTAGCAGGATTGAACGAGAAAAAAACACACTCAAAACTGTGCACCGAACTGTAAAATTGTACAAGCAAGCTTCTGATACTGTACCCTACAATCCTACACGACTATCGGGTACTCGTTTGCTAACGGATCAGCAGCTAAACAGACGGGTACCCGGGTTACCCGGATCACCCCTTTCACCCCTAGCTTATACGCTGACACCAACATTGTGCTATTGAAAAGTACCAAGGGAGTGAGAAGTACATTGCTGAAAGCCACTGTGCAAACAAAAAGAAACGATGATTGTGTTGAAATGTACAAAAAAAACTACATGTACTTGGTACGACCAAGAGTCCATAATTTATGGACTTTTGGTACGAATTAGGCCCATGGGTTTGTATAACGAAGCCTTGTGATGTTCGAACTTTCCCTGGGCTTATGCGCGAGCATGGGCTTAAACGCGGGTGGGCTTATCTGCGGGATTCTACGGTATTATTGTTATAAAATACACATACGGTCAACTTCGCTAATAACGACAGCGGATATAACGACAATTCGCGAATAACGACAGAATTCCCATGCCCAGAGCAAAGTCCCATCTAACTGTAATACATATAATGAGACTTCGGGTATAACAACACTTCGCGAATAAGGACACTTTTCTGATGCCCCGCCGAGTGTCGTTATAGGCGAAATTGACTGTATATGTCGAACAAGTAAAGTAGTTGCGTGCTGTCTGCGGCCTTCATCCTATACATAGCTACAGGTGGAATCCTAATAATTCGAACCTCGAAATGCAAGGAAAAAACTTGTAATTAGCCGGACATTCTAATTATCCAAACATGAACCCACAACACAATATGTATATCAAAATGCTCTCAAGTCTCATGGTCACGTAGAGTTGCGCTATGGACCTTAGACACAGATTTCACGGATACTGAACTGACCGGCACAGCCTGCTCATGCAAACTGAACTGACCAGTACAGTGTACAGTGAACTTCGAATTACACTTTGCTAACTTCGAATCATCAGCACAAATCCCACACATTTTCTATGTAAGTGGAGTCCGTGGAACTTCAAATTAACCGGACATGTCTGGTTCGAGGTTCGAATTATCAGAAAAATTTATGTGGGAATCGTATTGACAGAAATCGGTCCTGGAAAAACTTCTAATTATGCGGTATGTTCGAATTAAGCCATATTCGAATTATCAGGATTCCACCTGTATATTAAAAATTATTATCTCCTCGCAGATTATTTGAATATTATTTGACGACTACACCATAGCTCAGTGGTTAGAGCATCGCTAGCTACAAGCGAGGGTCCCTGGTTCGAGTCCTGGTGGTGACAGTCAATTTTTTCTTCAGACTTTTCCCGTTCGTGTCTTTCCCTCAAACCAGTGAACATCTTATGACTTGGGGCTCCCCGCGTGCTAGTTTGTACGTGAAGCAGGGAGTCGTAAAATACCAGTATTTTACGACTCCCTGACGTGAAGTGTGTGGGTTACAGTGAGGGCTGTGTCCCACCCGCCTGTGTGGATTCACAGGAAGTGTGAGTTACGAAGTCCGAAGAAAACGTTGAACGGTCTCTGCTGGGATGACGACTACACCATAGCTCGGTAGTTAGAGCATCGCTGGCTACAAGCGAGGGTCTCTGGCTCGAGTCCTGGTGGTGACAGTCAATTTTTCTTCTTCAGACTTTTCCCGTTTGTGTCTTTCCCTCAAACCAGTGAATTATATTATTATTATTATTATTATTATTATTATATTATCAAAGTTTTGATAGGGCAATCCCCACTGGCCTAACTGGCAGTGCAGGTAACTGCGTGTTACTAGTACAGTCGTCCCTCTCTAATCCGGCACTTTATAATCCAGCACCCTCGATAAACCAGCACAATTTTCAGTAGCCAAAATGTCCTCTTCATGCACATTGCAGCAGTAAATCAGATTTGTTAATCCAGCACCCTCCCTAATCCAGCAGATTTTCGTGGCACAAATGGTGCCGGATTATAGAGGGACCACTGTACTTGATATAATGACTGAGTAATTATTGTAAGCCTCACCAGAGTTCTGCTGCTGGATGTGCCTTGATCAATCGCCAGAATAGCTGCTTCTGTGCTGGCCATAGTCAATGTAGAAAGGGGTCAGATAGGTCCGACAAACTGATACTAGTATTTCACTTCCCACAGTTTTTCACACCAAATAATGTAAGCTCGATTAGGCGACACTAGTATCGGCACTCGGATCGGGAACAACGGGACTAGTCTACACACGTAGAGAGCAATACAATGACTATGTTCGTTTGTCAGCTCCAAGTCCAAAGAAAAGATTTGCAATCTGCCAACAGAATCATTTCGCCCGGCGTCTTCTTTTTCTTCATCGATCATGATTCATGGGCGACATGGCATGTCATCGATCATGCATGAAATCTAAGTCACTGTGTTTCAGCTAGCGCCGCGCTAGCGATGGGGTACATGCAGCGTCCGCCTTCCGCCCGCGCGGCCGCCTGCCCGCCCCCCGCCCGCGCCCGCGGCCTAGCACCCCGGCCGGCACCATATGAGGCCCGTTCGCGGTGCAAGGAAGCGCAAAAGAACTGAAAGAAGTCGATGGTGAGTCATATCTACCTAGCTACGTAGATCTACAGCGAATCAGTTCAAAGACGTCGACGTAGTTGCATGCATGCAGCCTCAAAGGAGGATAGTTTTTGACAAAGACTTCAGTGTTTGTGGTGCTCAGCAAAAAAGCTAAACGATCTTGACTTGACCAGTGGGAGCACAGCACGTCCTTACCTTTCCTTGAATTATTCTGGTTGTTGAAACCTATACGCGGTTCTTGGGAGTGCAGCAAGATGAAGGTCACACTGAAGACGCTAAAGCAGCAAACCTTCTCTATTGAACTAGAAGAAGGATGGAAGGTAATAAAAAAAACTTTAAATTTCAATTCGTCTTGCTCAAACCGAGAATGAGTGCTCATCGATTTTTCCTTGTCTATTTGCAGGTGAAGGACCTGAAGAATAAAATTGCGGACCTGAAAGGAGATGAGTTTCCCGTTGATGGACAGAAGCTGATTTTTTCAGGTTGGTTTGATTTGATCTCTGGTATTAGCTGTTTAGGTAGTGTAGAAAGTCATGTCATGAACGTGAATGGTTTGTCTTTCCTTCTGGTAGGTAAAATTCTACATGATGACTCAAGTCTAAGCGAGTATACCTTTACTGACACGAGCTTCATTGTAATAATGTGCAGCAAGGTAAGCTTCCTTTTGGACCTGAACTGTTATTATTATTCTCTTATTTTCCACAGGGAAAGTTCGAAATTGAAATTTTACTTACCAAATTTCTCCCTGTTCTCTCTTCTATCTTTCGCAACTTGCGCAGTCTCTAAATTTAAGTAAGGAAGAAGGCATTTAGCCTTGTACTGAACAAGTAGTGGTTTGATTATAGAAGGATGGTGACGAAAGTAGTTAATCAACTGATGACTAAAACCAAAATATGATATAATCTGATCTTTTATTCATATCAGTTTTATATCAAGCACTTTCTATTCACAGCTATTCAGAATGTGCAGTCCTGGTGCTAATATGCTGTAAATTCAAATGTTTCTCAATCTGCTCAATCTGCTTCGCTTCCTCAGACGTTACACACACATGCGCAGCATACAATTCATCAGTGGAGGTAATGTCTGATGGCATCAACGACACATCTGTCGTAGCAGTAGCAGGCTCTTCCTCGCCTGATGAGCAGCTAGTAGAATCACTGCCACCATCACTTTCACTGCTACTAGCTTCCGAAGGGAGAGGCGAGGGCTGGAGAAGGTGGAGGTTCCGTACATCTTCACACGGCCAGAATCGTCAGCTGCTAAACTGTCGTCCTCAATTGCTTTCAGTGCACTGGTCAGCTCAGCAACTCGAAGCGGGTTGAGCAAGCGCATGTTTGTAGGTCGTGGGTCGTAGAACGGTATCTTCTTCTTCCGCGCCTTGTCCCATCTGGCAAACATGTCTTTCCGCAGGTGAACGGTCATGACTCGCCGGGGCTTAATGCGAGTTGTGCGAGGGCGGTTCCACTGCATTAGCTTCTCCGTACATGCCTCGGCTACCTCCTCCCGAAAACCCAGCCGTACAAAGTCCTCCAGTACGTAGAGCAAACCAGCAATATGGTTGCATGATCCAGCCAATCCTGCGGGGCACGTGCAGAGTGCAACACTAACGACAGAGACGTGGGCCCTGGGATTCTCAGAGGTGGTGCAACACAGACGCACCTGGTACTTCCTGTCCTTGCGCATGGACGGTAGAACTGTGGCTCGAACGTAACAGAGTCCAGGATTGCTGGGAAGACCATGGAATTGAAGCTTCTGTACATGGCCCGGCTTGAAGAAGCGGTATCCCTTGTCAAGACCATGGTAGGCACGGACTTTCTGGTTCACTGCTTGAACATCACTGTCATCATCACCACTCATGACTCGCCGGGGCTTAATGCGAGTAGTGCGAGGGCGGTTCCACTGCATTAGCTTCTCCGTACATGCCTCGGCTACCACCTCCCAAAACCCAGCCGTACAAAGTCCTCCAGTGCGTAGAGCAAACCAGCAATATGGTTGCATGACCCAGCCAATCCTGCGGGGCACGTGCAGAGTGCAACACTAACAACAGAGACGTGGGCCCTGGGATTCTCAGAGGTGGTGCAACACAGACGCACCTGGTACTTCCTGTCCTTGCGCATGGACGGTAGAACTGTGGCTCGAACGTAAGAGTCCAGGATTGCTGGGAAGACCATGGAATTGAAGCTTCTGTACATAGCCCGACTTGAAGAAGCGGTATACCTTGTCAAAGACCACGGTAGGCACGGACTTTCTGGTTCACTGCTGCTTGAACATCACTGTCATCACAACATCACTAGGGACGGCGCTACTACAGACAGAGCTGCAAGGGACAGGGTCCTGTGAGCTCGCGCAGGCACTGGTGTCCACAGATTTCCCAGTAACCACTTAATGCTCAGATCTCTCAGTGAAATGTTGACAAATCGTGCGGAATGTGAACATGGGAAGACTGGCGAGGTTGGTCTCCCACCCATCAGCTGGATACGGTGGAACAGCTTTCAGGTTGGGATAGGCCGTCGAAGTCTGACGTCACAGCTTCATGACAACGCGTAGTTACTTGGCCAAGTGGTGACAAACAAAAGTCGCATCACCTGCACTTGTCGTGTTTCCAGTGGCAGCAGCATGCGGTGAACACAGCTACAGCATCATTTTGACTGAGGAGCGCACGCGAGACTATTTTTATTTCAAATAAACTCCTACTTGTCGCCGAGTTTGTAGTTTTCGCTTTGTAGAGAAGCGAAGGAGAAGCCGTAGCTGATTTTTTGCTTGGCCACTGCTGTGCCTGTACTGTTGTTCGGCTTTACATGTAGTCGCCGGCCAAGAAGTCTCTGTTGTAGGCTATCGCAGTGATCGCTGATTTCTTTTAGTTCTGAGATCAACCAACTCCGGCTCGTTTCCTTGTCCAGCGGCAAGCGAAACTCAGAACTCTTATCTCTCAGATCCTGGTGAACACTCAGCAGGAAAACACTGCACGTTGGCTTGAGAGCGAAGGAGAAACTTCTTGAAGTAAAACAAAATTTGAAGTCTCGATCTTGCTCCAGCGTGCCCCAGTCAAAGTGATGCCGTGACCGTTGGAAACACGACAAGTACAGGTGACGCGACTTTTGTTTGTCACCACTTGGCCTTGTAACTACGTGTCACTACGAGTTTTCAAGCAGCGTGACATACAGTAGACTTGTACGCCCAAGAACGTCCAGGCTGGAAATATAAGAACGCCCCAGCCTGGATTTAAGAACGAACTCCAAGATCTTTAAGAAGAGAGAGAAAGAGACGTGATATTTGAGCGCCGGTTTGTTTTGCAAGCGGATTGCACCTTCATGATCTTGTCCGAGTACACGAAAAACAAGTCCGCAACCACAAACTCTTGTCGGGTCCTCGCGAAAAGTTAAAACATCACCCAGTGCAGCGCTACATACTACACGTGCATGTAAAGTGTACAACCGGTACATGTAGCGCAAAGTGCATTGTACATGAGCATGAGTCATGTTGGACGCGTAAGAACGCGAAATAAGAACGTAGCCCGGGGCGCTGAAAAATAAGAACTTTGCTAGGCTGGCCCTCTGAAACCGCGTTCTTGGGCGTACGAGTCTACTGTAGGCACTTCGACGGCCTATTGGAAACTCCAGCAGATCTCAATTTCTCCGCCTTCGCAGCAACATTTGCTCCACCATCAGGGTCGACGATTTTGGAGTCCAATCCAGCATTGATGTAGTCCTTCACTCTGCAATCACGACATGAAAATAATAGCAAAAGTAATAAAATCTACTCAAGATCAGAAGCAAAAGAAATCTACTCAAGATCACGGAACTACGAATAACCAACCAAGAAGCAAACAACTTACCGCTTCAACAAATCGGGTTTCTTCCCTGTCCTAGCTCCACGACACGCAAGCCATCGCTTCTATTCTTGGACATTCAGCTGCTCCGGTACTCGACAAGATCCATCGGGGTTGGTACCAAGTGAGCCTCCAGGAACGTTGTCCTCCGTCAAACGAATCTCAGCCATGACCGGTGTCAGGTAGACAACTTTCGGATCCTAAGACTACCGGCATACGAGTTACTAGCTACGACTGAGGTGCTGCTGCTACTGTTAGAAGACAAGAACAAAAACAGCGTACGCTGCAAGCCTTCAGACCTCAACTCCAAGGCAAAAAAATTCGGCAGGCTTCTTCTGCAGACTGCATGCCCACAATTTGGCACGCGCAAAAGTGATGAGTCACCGGTGACGTCAATGCGCAATGGGTCTATTCACAAATTTCTTTGTACAGCGAGGTTGAGCTTCATCAGTAAGAATGATGCTGGCAATTTCAAATGCGTCTAGTTTCATACAATATACCAAATTGTGGCACATACAAATTACAAAATATTCTATGCGGAATACTTCGTAATTGGGAAACTCAACCCCCTAATATTGCTAACAGCAATATACTCCTCCACCGTGTTGGTACTTTGCAAGTATCAGAAGTTAGTAGTGCCTCACTGTCCTTGTCAAGAGTCCTTTGTGGTGGTGGTGTCAGAACATGTTGAACGCAGATTTCTGTTCCAAAGAGGAGTTGTGTAAACAAACATTCTGTGTCCACGCACGCGGTGATTCACTATTCTGCTTACAGCCACGTCAACCTGCTAAAGCTGCAGCTGCTCCGGCTGCACAGCCTGACAGCGTACCCGAGCAGGCCCGCGCTGCATTGCGTGCCGCTGGCATCGAGGTATGTACTGTACATGTGTATGTGTAGGCCCCGACAGTTTTATGAATAAAGTTAGAGTATAACCCCTTCCTCAGGGTGTGCATAGCCCATTGCATAAATTAGAGGAAGTTAAAAGACCTATGCTTAGAGGGTGGTTCAGTCCTACTTCCTGGTCAAGACTTATGAATACCAGTTACTACTGGTGTTAGTTTTGTTGTTGTTGTTGTTGAATGATGGCAGGTAGGTAGAATCATTATTATATGCAGGGGAAGATACTGCTCAAGTGTGGTAGTTTTCTTGTGTGCAAGGAACACACTCAAGCCTCCGAGTCTCTTGGCTATGTATGTCCTGTATGCATGATGTCTTGAAGGAATCTGGAATGACAGCCCAAGTGCCACTGGTTTCTGGTCAGTCATCTACAGGTGATTCGTCCCGGCAGCCGGAAGCGGAAGGCTCGAGCTCCACGCCTGCACCAGCGTCGACACAGTAAGTACATGTAGGCACTGGACCTGTGTACGGAGCCGGTGTTGCCTGCACGCCATGTAGTGCTAGTATGTACTGTGTGCGCTCATATCTCGCTTTTCCCGGAGCTCCAGCAATTTGGTGTATGACTTCAACTAAAAGTGATCAATAGCTGTAATATAACAGTTATCTACTAAAGCTCATCCAAATAGTGCCCGATAGACCCAAGTGCTCGTAACTGCGATGGCCGGATAACTGAGGTATGGGTGTATGCATACAGTAATACCTGTCAAAGCGATCACCTGTCTCAAAAGACCACTCCTACCAGGACCAAGGGATGCTACTTCCAGTCAAATGACCCTGGATAAGGTGACCGGGTAACAGAGACTGCGTTTTGAAGGTCCCTTGAGCTGTCGTTTTAGACAGATTTCACTGTACTTGTACATGCGCGTATGCTTTGTATGCACTGCTGCCGCTGTTGTTCTTGTACCACCTTGTGGAACTTTGTGGAGCTGCTGAGCTCATCTCGACCAACGGAAAAGGTGGTTTCAATTGCTGTCACATTTGTAGACGATTAGACAGTGTAAGCTGTAGATTACAAGCAGATGTTTGTTATTGGACCATGCAAGATAGTCCTCTCCTGTTCTCAAAAGGGCTTCACACAGACCACGATCGATTATTGGATCTGTTCTATTGCGAAAGCCTTTCTTGTGTTTGATCGATCAATCGAAGCTTACATTCACGAGCGCAGTATGCACTGAGAGGAACCAGTAAGATACTGTTACACACTGGTTGGTCATTGTGCTGATTTGATGGTGCCATGTCTTACATGCTATTGTTCTCCTGTATGCCAATCTTCAGGCCGGCATCAACACCTGCAGCGGAGACTAGTACTACTGCTACTACATCCTCTGACGGTGGCTCGAGCCAACCACCTGCGGCTGAAGATCCTGCTGGTACTGGTAAGACACCATGGAAAGTGCTGAATTTGTGTCCTGGAAATATGCCATGGCCTACAGTTGCAGCATGCTTGTACATGTCCTACAGGTCTGGCTAGTGAAATCCATTACCTTGTTCGATCACAGTATCGTCATCATGTCTGCCTCGTGCACGAACATCTCGTGCACGAACATCTCGTGCGGACTTTCGGAGCTCGTGCATAAATTTGAAGGTGCTAACTACGATAAAGCCGTGTACTTCCACCCGAACGTGAATAAAATCGGACAAGATGCATGGAGAATCGACAGCGCCGATATCAAAACCTATCTCAAACCCCTCGTAGGTGAAGAGACCGTCATCTGGGCGGGCATTTACAAAACTCCCATGTGGTACCTTCAACCGACGGATTTGATTGCTTTCCACGCTTTTGTCGTCTTTCAAACGAGAAACTGGTGGTGGTCGGCGGAAAAAAACCACCGACGGTGTCAGCATATGCAGAGGCAAGACTCGTTCAAGCGTGAGATCTTCCTATCGAAGTACCAATCGAAAAACTCCGATAGAGGAGATTATTGCTGACCAATCACATGTAAATCTGCAGGATATGATATATTTCCTCTACGACTCCAATCTCGTCAAGGGTATTTACGTGTCAACAAACAGCTGCCATACGTTTGCCTCCGCTCTGTTCAACGAACTTGCAGCTACCCACTACGTCAATCGCATCGAACTTCAACATGCCAAACCCATTGACTCGGAGCATGCAATCGAATGAGTACTCGACCCCCATCCAGACAAACATTTAACACAGATATGTTGGTTTAAAGCTGTTTAATTATAGGGATGTTAATATAGCATTTGCTGTTATCAATGTTACGATGCTGGTTGCTCGGAGCTCCCCGTAGTGATGTCTAAGCTTCTCCATATAGAAATGAAGATGGCCTTCCGATGTTGCGTGCTCCTTGATGCTCTCCATGGACCTCCATTGATTGCCACTGCATCGAGGAAACAGATAAAAACAACATGTATAAGATCTCTGGTATTTCAAATAAAGAGAATTGCATGACAGATCACTTACCACGAGCAAAGAAACTCAGGCTGAAAACCGGCCTCCAGCTTCTTGACAACAAACAACTGCCATACGTTTGCCTCCGCTCTGTTCAACAAACTTGCAGCTACCCACTACGTCAATCACATCGAACTTCAACATGCCAAACCCATCGACTCGGAACATGCAATCGAATGAGTACTCGACCTCCATCCAGACAAACATTAACCCTTTGTGTACCAGCCCCATCTCGAACCGTAACGTACGTTACGGTTCGACGCACCGCACTGCGCCGCGCCGTTCGGCGGCGTCCTTGCTCCGATCGACTCGCGGTTTTCCGCGCTGGGCAGCTGAGATCCCACTGCAAATTTTGATGTATGATGTGGGTAGGTTGCCATTTGAAAGTATGGAGAACGATCGCGGCGAAAAGTGCGCTTTGCAATTTCAGCGCTCTGCGATATATTTTAGCAATTTCGATCGTGTTTTCGTTCGGTTACGCTGCTTGTATCTGGAATATAGCTTGCTCTAGCTGTTGTCGATGTCTACTAGTGATGGTGAACGCCAGGAGAGTGTTGTAGTAGCGATATAATCTCAGGATCTGAATCGAAAATGAGAATTTCCATCGCTGAAGCCATTGCAGTATTCGCTCTCCAAGCAGCAGTGAGAGGGAGCGCAGCGATGGCCTGAAATAATCAAGGCAGGTGAATTTCCTCTCCCATCGACTATTCCTGGTCTTCTCAATCGCCAATACCCTCGCTGGACGCAAGTAGATAAGTGAAAAGTACATATTCAAATCTGACACAATTTCAATAATTTGAAATTTTGATGCAATTGTTTGGCATCTGGTATTCACGCAATATGGCTCTTTTCCGTCCATTTCGCTATTGTTGAAGCATGCAACTGGCGGCTATACACTAGTGCAGTGGTTTCCTGTTGCTCTGTGTGAAGAAGGGCAATATCAGCAAGTATATTCACGATTCCAAGTACACGGATCTAAATTGTCAGGAATATGGGTGACAATTGACTCAGAAATAGGTATTCCAGGTATGGCCTGTATCTGTAGTTGTGTGCTCGGTCAAAATATTTTCTTACCTGGACACATTGATACCAACAGATTCAGAAAAAACATAACTTGCACATACAAAATGTGTCTTAGTTTTATGCTATAGGTCCATCATTACCGATGAGTACCCCGCGCATACATTAGATGCCTGGTACACAAAGGGTTAAACACAGATATGTTGGTTTTAAAATGTTTAATTATAAAGATGATAACTCGGCATTTGCTTGTATAAGAGCAATAATACTATGCATTGGTAGCTCCCCATAGAAGTGCTGAAGCTTCTGAAGATAGAAGCCGATGTGAGCCGTCGTCTTTAGGTGCTCCTTCATGCCGGTGAGGCTCTGCCATTCGTTGTCACTGTATGGGGGAAACAGATAAAAACAAGATGTATAAGATCTCCGGTATTTCAAATAAAGAGAACTGCACGACAGATCACTTACCAAGAGCACAGAAATAAAGGCTGAAGACCGGCCTCCAGATCGGCGAACGGCTGGAGGCCGGTTATTGTTTTAGCACAGACGGAGCAGCTAAAAAGCATGGTTGTTGGTTGGTTGAATGGGACTGATCAAGGTGGATCCAATCACTTTTATCCCCACCCAGTTGTTTGATATTCGTTGGTTGAAGGGTGCGGCGCGCGCGCAGTTCAACATTAAAACTCTGCGCGATGATCATGGAGTCCGCCGCTCAGGATGTGAAGCGGGTAAATTGGGCGGTAGCGTGAATACCACATGGTGAACATCTCTTTGAAACGGTGGTAGATTGTTGAAACTCGCGCGATAAAGATGATGATCATGGTGGCCACCACTCAAAAAGGATGTAAAGTGGGTAAATTGAGCGGTGACGTGAGTACTACATCTCTTTGAAACGTGCGCGATTCATATAGTTGAAAACCGCTAAAGATGATGGTGATGGACCCCGTGTCGCGCTCAAACTTGTCGTCGGTTCTAGTTGATTCCAGAAACTTGCGCCCGATCCGAGTACGCTGTGCGTACTATGAGCATCGCGAGGAGGGGGAAAATATCGACATTTTGCTGCTCTCCGGTTGATGCAGACAGTGTGCACACATAAAAAGAGTAGAGTTGACATGGCAATAGGATTGTCATGGTGATAGGGTTACAAGGGCTACTAGGGTTATTGTCTCCAGAAAAATTACGGGTTATCGTCATGGTGTTAGGGTTATCGTCACAGGAAATATTAGGGTTATCGTAATGGTGATAAGGTTATCACCACCAGTAAAATTTAGGGCTATCGTCATGGTGATAGGGTTATCAGGAATATTAGGGTTATGGTCATGGTGTTTAATAGGGTTAGGGTTATCATCATGGTGATAGGGTTATCATCATGGTGATAGGGTTAGGGTTAACTTGGGGTTATCATCATCAGAAATATTAGGGTTATCGCCTTGGTGATAGTAGGGACTTCAGACCATTTTTTCAAATTGGTTTTCTGTGGCTTATGTTTTGCTTTTTGGATAGGTTAGAGCTTCCTGAGGAGTTTGGTCTTTAGTTTTTCTAAATCGGACAAAGGAAACTAAAGTTACAAGCAAAATAGTCATCGCCTATCACCGGATTTGTCCAACAAACGTCCCACACATTTGAGATCAGAGAGATATGTCAAACTGAGAGAACCCACTGTCCTTGGCAACGCATAGCAACCGTACACCAGATCCAAAAACAATCTTGATTCTCCGCATGAAATAGCTGAATAGTATGGTTTACAATGTAGTGGTTAGTAACAGGAGACATTGATAATACAGTCCTGAGATAGCTTCGGACTGTTGGCGTGGTTGGTGTCAAGAAAAAGAATGATCACGGAAGAGGCACTGACTAAGCTCAACATGTACATGTACAGGACATTGTATTGGCTGGGGTAATCGTAGCACGCACATCATCATCGGCAGAGATACAGCAAATAGCAACAAGAGTATATAGCACATCTCCCAGTTCGGCACTCTTTCAGCTATTCTTGCGGAGCTCAACCAGATCGAGCATAACAGCATCGGAGACAAGAATCGAGGCATGGACCGAAACAGCCAAGAGCAATTCAATTTGTACATCAGCATCATTTAGCGCAGGATACTTCTCGCTGCTTTCCATACTGTGACTATGGCGGCGCTGCACGGCAAAGTACAAAGAGGAATAATGCAAGAAATAGGTCTTCTGGAAGGTGAAAACAATAAAGATTACCTTCTATCTAGACTAATTCGAGGTCGTAGAATACGAATGTCACATTTTCAAGAAGGGGACCCGGACGGATCATATGGTTTCTCACCTTTCCCTTCCATCCGCATACGTAACTCCGTCAAAAATGAACGTAACAGCTCCATTCTTGCTGGTCCCAAACGAAGGCAAGCTCCAACAAGACGAACCGAAACTTTCTCCAACTGTACAAGACTTCCTTCATTTCGAAAAACGGTTCCACATTTCTCTACACGACTTGACATATGACCATCACACGATTTGTGCAGGCGTCGATTTGCACGCTTTTGGGCCAAGAAGTCACGTGGTCTGAAGTCCCTAGTGATAGGGTTAGGGTTACCGGGATTATTAGGGTTAATATGCCCCGATTTTTAGGGTTAAAACGCCTCGGTTATTAGGGTTAAATCGCATTACGTCATATGTAAAACGCTCCGATTTTAGGTTAAATCGCAAAAATTACCGTAAATCGGAAAATTAGGGTTAAATCCCCCGGTTTTAGGGTTAAATCGCTATGACGTCATCGATGATGTCAGTGAGTTGGTACATGTCTACAGTCCATTTCAAAACTAGGGTTTTTGAAATAATTCAAATTTGGCTAGAACTTTTTGAGAATAGTTTTCGGAATATTGCTCAGGACCGCTCCACAATTACTCTCATAATTATAGTTTCTAAACGATTGGATAACAGACGCCCAATTTGGAAAAAATTATGCACAAAGTGATCACAGATTTTATGTGGTATAGATGCTGGCATAACGGTTTTTGCCTAGGTACGCGTCTATAGTTTTGAAATGGACTCGTAACATGTCTAATACTTTCTACTGATCACGACAAAGTTATGAATGTTTTACTTTCAGAATACGTCTGCGTAGAGAGGTCGGAGTTGTGTGAGCCGTCAGCTATGACTTTCCACCTCTGTTGTAAAATTGGTGAATATTTAGCAAGTTACAATAGTTTGCACATACCACACTTTCATCACTCCAAGCTGTTGAATTTGATTGTCCAGATTTCAGAAGTTTAAATCGTGACCAAGAAGACAAGCTGCACTGTTACCCTTAAGTTAATCCATGTCATCCTTTTTCTCCGGCACAGTGGTAAGGCTGCCTTCCAGCTTGGTGAAAGCACGCAACAGAGTAGACTCACTGAGGAAAAACGGCTCCGTGCTACTCCTTGATTCTACCTGTTGAAGTCAACACGGTGTGCATTGAACTGTTGTGTGTGTGTGTGTGTGTGTGTGTGTGTGTGTGTGTGTGTGTGTGTGTGTGTGTGTGTGTGTGTGTGTGTGTGTGTGTGTGTGTTTTACGCCACAGCAGTGGATGCCGAGTTTGACGGCATGGTAGCTCAGCTCTGTCAGATGGGATTTGAAGCATCACAGGTCAGTGAGAAGATTGTGTTCTGCGTCTGGTGTTCTTTTTGCAGCTGATTGCAACTTTGCCTTTCCTTTGTAGCAATGTTTTGCCTTTGCTTGTCCGATAAAAGGGGAAGTTAAGGCAAAAATTAAAATTTCACCAGTTGTAGTCTTCGGGGTGCTGAGTCGAATGGTCTTGGTCCGAGAAAGCTGAGACGCTCCCTTCCTACTTGAATCCCAATCGAACTCGCGCACTTCCACCGAAACTGGGTGACTGGGCCCTACTAGATGGGGATTTGTATGCAAAATGTCACTAAAAGCGCCATTTCGTTCTTATAAAAGCACGGATGACCGCGATTGGCCCATATGTTGTAGTCTTTTGGACGCTGAGTCGACTGGTTTTGGTCCGAAAAGGCTGCGATGCAGCGTTCCTCCTTTATTCCCAATCGAACATGGTTGAAGAAACGGTCACGTGCTCCTGCGTACACCAGTCAGCTGGTCACCGTGCCTGCAGGGTACAACTTACTAGCCTGTTTGACCTTTTTTGGGTGCAGTCCTGTCACTCGAGTTGAACCCGAGTTGAACCTTGGTGTGAAAGTTGTCACCTGCTGGCGTGGTGACCAGGTGATTTGGGCACCCAGGACCACGTGACCGCTTCTTCAACCATGTTCGATTGGGAATAAAGGAGGAACGCTGCATCGCAGCCTTTTCGGACCAAAACCAGTCGACTCAGCGTCCCAAAGACTACAACATATGGGCCAATCGCGGTCATCCGTGCTTTTATAAGAACGAAATGGCGCTTTTAGTGACATTTTGCATACAAATCCCCATCTAGTAGGGCGCAGTCACCCAGTTTCGGTGGAAGTGCGCGAGTTCGATTGGGATTCAAGTAGGAAGGGAGCGTCTCAGCTTCCTCGGACCACGACCATTCGACTCAGCACCCCGAAGACTACAACTGATGAAATTTTAATTTTTGCCTTAACTTCCCCTTTAATGGATTGGTCCAATTGCTCTTGCACTACATGTAGTGTACACCGCTAGGTGCTCATCACTGATCTACTCTATGTGATTTGCTTGTATCTCTCTTTGGGTTCTGTGTATTTTTTGTTCCCTTTCTGTCACTCTCGTGTTAGGTTCGTCTTGCTCTCCGTGCCAGCTTCAACAATCCAGATCGTGCTGTAGAGTACCTGATGACGGTATGTCAAGCTTTTCCTTTGCTGTGTTCTCTTTTGCTGACGAGCACTGGTATTGTTCTCAATGCTTTGTACATGCAGTTCCATTGGAAAGATAGTTGTGGAGACACAATCTATTTTCTAATATGGCGAAACCTGTCCTTGCGGACACCTGTAAAGTGAAGACAGCTCGTCGCAGTCCCATTTATTCCCGTAGCTATGCAGAAGACGTTACTTCAGTAACGTCTGGCGCTAGCCAGGGTCCACACAGCTTTAATTTGGTGTTTGTTTGTTTGTTTGTTTGTGTCACGCCTGGCGCTATCCCGTATCTGTACCGTACTGTATCGTACCAGCAAAGACAGCTGGCTACTATATGTTTGTTTGTTTGTGCCATCGACATGCCTGGCGCTATCCCCTACCTGTCCCGTACCATCAAGAGTACGGTACCATCAAGAGAATGAGTATATATGCGAAGTGTATCGGGGGAATGCATTCAGTGCAGTAACATTTTGTGTGGATTTGTGTGCGAGGCCGAGAACCCACTAGCAGGCTGGCTGGTCCGCCTGTCGACCAGCCCGGGGATCGCATGTAGGCTGATAGCATAATAATTATAACGTATCAGATTGAGTAATTATAACGTATATACAGTCATGTAGATCTATAGCAGGGAGTCATATTATGTAAACGACTCCCAGCTGTATGGGGAGATTTTCTGAAAAAAATACGAAGTAGGGAGACGAGTGAATGCAATCAGAAAATCTCCCCATACAGCAGGGAGTCATATTATGTAAACGACTCCCTGCTGTATGGGGAGCTTTTCTGAAAAAAATACGAAGTAGGGAGACGAGTAAATGCAATAGGAATGGATGTTAGTTGCCGTCAGTATAATAATAAGAAGAAGAAGAACGCCCGTGATCGGCAGAGTCAGCGCCGGTCCCAAGAAACGTCAGGACAGACATCCCGTCGACTCCAGAACGCCCGTGATCGGCAGAGTCAGCGCCGGTCCCATAGCTATGCAGAAGGCGTTACTTGTACTTCAGTATATCATTGAAACGTTTTTGCAATACAATGATGTAGCTAATCAAAGGAAAAAGCATTTCCATCAGATCTAACAACATGCACGATGAGCTAGGCAACAAAGCATAGCGCAGGGCCCTGAGCTTCCAAGCTCTCTCGTTTTGTGTACATTTTAGTTTGGGCTGGCACTTGAAAATTGTGGTCACCTGTGAAATACAAAATGCGGACACTATTGCGTCCCCGCGGTACTGTGCTGCACTGATCTGAGCCTGACAAAATCCAGACACACTGTACCGTGTGTACGGGATTGCTTGCGGTGACTTGCCAGCCCAGCTAGCCCGGTACATATTAGTACACAATTTCACAATGGCGGGAAACTTTGTTTTGTCATAGCTCGAGAGTTTAACCCTTTGGCTCCCCACTATACAAATTTCGACGGTATTCCGTCGATGACTTCAAACAGCCATAACTCATTCAAATATTGCACTATCGTGAAAATCGAAGTATGTAGGGTGTAGCTGAAGTCCTCAGCTTTCCGTTGGTGCAATCGTTTTCACGATAGCTCCAACGGTTGTTGAGATATCGCGCTCGAAAGTTGGAGGACGGCACTTTTCTCGTTCCGAGCACATTTTTGAGCATGAACCGGGGAATTCCCCTTGTTCTCAAGTACCTGTGATGAATTTTTTTGCGTAAATCATGGTGCAGGCTACCTGCTACGGCAGTACAAAAAAAATCAGAGCTGGGCGAGCAAGGAAATTGAAATGGCTGAAGAAGAAAGGGATTGAGGGCATTCCCAGCGATGTGGTACCTTCGCTGGGCTGTAGAGCTGGGCCTGCTACTCTGATTTCACTCGGTGATGGCGCATTGTGTTCGCGCTGAGAAGAGCTTTCCGGAGAGCCCAAGAATGTGGAAATCAGGCTACTAGAACGTAAGTTATGACCAAAAGTTGACACAATTTGAGCGAAAATTATGGCTATTGCTAAATAGTGGAGTTATGGGGGAGCCAAAGGGTTAATGGCAATAGGGCCAATCATCAGACAACATAACGCCTCTCCAAGCTACTCGATCCTGGGCCATGGCGCTGAGTTCTGAAGTCCGTTCTTCTGCGCCCGACAGTACTGTGTCGATCCACTCGGCTCAGCCGTCAGAACGATAACCATGATGATGACTTGCACTTGAAGGGGGAATAACATATTTGCGCGAACTGTTTTGTTGACAAATCAAACTGAGCTTTATCGTCATAATGATGAACACTACTTGTTTAGATATCTACGTGTGAGCATCCATCTCTACAGTCATGTACAGTGCGTAGCGGTTATAGTGTGGTCGTGTAAAAGAAAATACTGCCTACAAGAATGAACTCTCATATGTTTTCTTTTTACGACCAAATTCTTACAACCAAAGTCGCATAGTAGAATATATCGGTCCTAAGAATGGACTTTGTGTAGCAAAACATGCCAGATTAGTATCGCCTGTAGTAATACCATCTGTCCAATGCAGTTCTGATCCGACTCGCACTGCATTGTAGTGCTGCATGTTCAACTGTTGTTGTCATGTAACTCATAACTTAGTGCATAGCCACATGGTGAGCTTATGGGACTATGAACACCCGCATGCACAGCAGCGATACTTTACATGTATGATGGCCCCCCTACCTCTGCGCACATGCATCTTATAATTATGTCACACTTGATTTATCACGTGTAAGAAATATCGAAAATAAGAATAGAAAGTCCCTCCCCCTCCCTACCTCTGCGCACATGCGTATTATATGTCACCCTTGATTTATCCCGTGTAAGAAATATCGGAAATAAGAATAGAAAGTCGTTTTTCAAACACCCCCTCTATAACCGATACCAAGAGTACATGAAAACCAGAGTGTGCAGCTCGGATGGGTGGCTGTCACGGCGGAATTCCGTGATTACATCATTTTAGTGATGTAGTGCGTACAAGCAGGATTCAAGCAGGTCTCTTTCTGCACAACTGCAGCTCAGTTGTACGCACTACGCCATTTCCCGCCTCAGATCTGGGCCAAATATGATGTAATCACGGAATTTCGCCGTGACAGACACCCATAGCAGAAAAGGCCCCAAGCTGCACACTCTGGTTTTCATGTACTCTTGCCGATACCCACTGTACATGTACTTGGTTCAAGTGTGTCTTGTTATGTATGTGCTTATGCAGTTGGAACTCATATCGAGCACACATTGAAGACCCTGAAATGTAGTTTCATGACACTCGGGTTGCGTTTGGTTGGGCATTTTCAGAATGTATGACAGCCATTCTGGAATGGGAATCGGCAAGAATCACCTGACCAAACTAACGCGCCAGAATCAATTAGGAATCACTTGATATAACAATTCCATGATGTCGTTGTGGAACGGCGGCTGTCTTTTCATTTACCCGACTCAAGTTTCCTTGAGAGAGTCATGGTACTTCTGAGTGCATGATTTGAGGCACTTGAACCTGTTGCTACATTGTTTGGCTCGTGGCAGCCATTATCATTTTTGATTCCGGAATGAGAATGCTCATTCCAGCATGTGAGGTGGAATGATCATTCTCCAAAAAGAATCGTTCTCAGCGATTCCCATTCTGGAATCATGTGGAATGTGACCAACCTAACGCACTTTTTTGACCAACCAAACGGGCGAGAATGATTCCGAGTGATTCCAAGTGATTCCCATTTGGGAATGTGACGCTATTTGACATACGATCTTTGTCGTTCAATTTTGCTTTTAGGGTATTCCTGAGAGTGTCAAAACCGACTTAGGCCTAAACGCCCCAGCAGCTCCTGCAACTACAGCACCGCCATCCTCTGGCGGTGCACCAATGGATACATCTGCTGGTACATCTTCCTCATCAACATCTCAGCCGACACCAGCTTCAGGTGCAGGTCAGTTGAGCACTCTCGTTGATGTTGCGCTTCTGATAAATCAGATCGATTGTTGTGTAAAGCTGTCAATGTATACGGGAGCTTGTCAGTTTGTTGCTGGTGGTTGATCGCTTCAGAAGTAAAAAAAGTAGTGAAGCTCTTTGTTGATGAATATTAGAAGAGGGCACACTCCTCTTCCACAGGTGAACGAGTAGTTCAACTGTCTACCTAGAGCAGGGGTGCACACTGTATTCTGTATCGCCATGTCGGCTATTCCAAGGATCATACTCGTAAAGATTGGGTCTTCGCATTTCACATGCTCTCGAGTAGAAATAGAGCATTGGTGTTTACCGTGCAGTGCATTTTGTTCTTGATGCTTGGTACACGACTGTTATTCCTTTGTCACATACCTTCCTGTGTTTCTGTGGACACGTTATGTGCACCTTTTTTCATGTGTTGCCGCTTTCATATGGTTGATGTGTAAACGTGTCCTCCTTGTTTCCAGGTAATGCACTGGCAGCACTACGCACAATGCCGCAATTTGATCAGGTTCGAAATGTTATTCGTCAGAACCCTCAAATGCTTCCAGCTCTGCTGCAGCAGATCGGCTCTCAGAATCCAGGTCTCCTGGAGCTGATCAGCCACAATCAGCAAGATTTCATTGACATGATGAACGAGCCTGACCTCAACTTTCCCGCTGAGCAAGGTGGCACAGCAGGCCAGCCCGCTGGCGGTAGCGCTCCCACTATCGGTGGACAGCCCGTCATGCCGGGAGGCGAGGGTTCTAATGTCATGTATGTGACTGCTGAGGAGAAAGAAGCTATTGAACGGGTAAGAGAGTACCTCGCGTATCCTTAGCATGAAAGGTTAATGGATGTCCCACAGGGCCTCCAGCCGTGCTAGCATGCTAAGAGGAAACCAAGAACATTTCTCAGACCTTCCAAAGTGACTACATGTACAATCATCATGTATGTAGCCTTTTTTTTGTTTCTACCGCACATACAGTCAACTTTGCGTATAACGACACTCAGTGGGGCATCAGAAAAGTGTCATTCTACCCGAAGTCTCATCATATGTATCACAGTTAGATGGGACTTTGCTCTGGGCATGGAAATTCTGTCGTTATACGCGAATTGTCGTTATATCCGTAGTCGTTATTAGGCTGTCATCACACCATGGTACAAAGCGCTGCGTCTACGTCCACGTAAGGGTTTTTTTGTCGGTTGTCATGATCCGTATACGGGTTGAAAACGGGAAACGTAGACCTGGTAGGGAGGGGGGGGGGGTATACGACTTTTTGGATGAACGTGCGTATCTCCCCCAGCCATTTTTCCGAGCGACCTTGTACTTCGATGTACTTTCGTTCATATTTCTCCAAAACCGTGACTGTGGGTACGCGTCAAGAACTGTGCCTGTCTGATGACACGACTACATACCCGTTTTGGTTTTTTCACTGTAGACGTAAACAGGAGTCGGAGAACGTAGTGTGATGACGGCCTTAGCGAAGTTGACTTTACACACTTACACACACACACACACACGTGTACGCGCACGCACCCCCCCCCCCCCCCCCATATGCATGCATGCATGATATCTGTCCTTCCGTCTATGACTAACGTTATTGACACTACCGTGTGATGTATGTATGGTCGTGATGCTTTGCAAAAGCTAGGAGTATGTACGTCGTTTCGGCACACTGTCACTAATGCAGCTGGTTATATCTACTTTTCTTTTCTTTTTTTTCTGTTCTAGCTGAAGGCTCTTGGATTTGCAGAATATAAAGTGGTTGAAGCATACTTTGCTTGTGACAAGAACGAGGATCTCGCAGCAAACTTCTTGCTTCAGCAAGCATATGATGATTGAATTAGCTGTCGCCGACCGTGCTCTTATGCCGCATCGTGCTGCACTGCTGTGCCTGCTGCTCAACCTGTTAACTGCACTGAACACAAGTTGCGTGCTGGTTGTGAGACATGTGCTCTTCTGTAGATATACGCTGTCTGTTGTGCCGATCTCTTTCCCTCTCTATTGCCCAACAGTATACACTTTCCTTGTCGAGCGTGTTGAGTTCCTGTGGAGTACGCCTGTACAGGTTGCATCTCTATATCCCACCAGCCGAATCGTCCATGTCCCCGCAGAGCCAGGCACGGCACTGTGTCTGTATGAGCGGGTTGCCACCTCGTGCAGATCATGTGGGTGTGCCAGTAATGGCAAATTGTCATTGTTTGCAGCTTACCATACAGAAGCACAATTCATATTTTTTTAAACAGCAAACTTCTGCCTCCCTTGCCCTCCAGGTGTGCTTATGTGTTTGTGTTTGTGTGTGTTTGTCCTCCTGTATGCTACCCTCTCCTCCTAGTGTTCTCGTGTTGTACGTGTTATGTTGCTATGAACATAGTTGTGTGGATCACACATGTGTGCTGCTTTTACGTGTGTTTTTTTTCTTTGCTTTCGTTACATGGGCAAAATTATGATTTTCTTTCTCTCGCAATGACGTTTTAAAATTAACACAAACACAGCGTATATTTGAGATGAGGCATACTGTGGCAGATGTTATGAGGAAATGGACTTAGCTAGCTGGAAGGTTTGTTGGTGCCTATCACTTTGAAAGCTGTGGAATCATCTGCTTGGTTGCCTTGTATGAAGACAACTCCTCGCCGGAACAAAGCTGAATGTCTAGATAGGGGGAGAGGGGATGCCCCTGCTCTCTTTCTTTCTAGGGCCGAAACGATTACCAGTATACCAATTACTCGCTATTCAATCGATATTTCCTGAACAATCAACTAATCAGCTAATCGTTACGTTATAGATTACTCGTTAGGGATTTAGAGTCCAAAAAGACTGAAAATCCCCATATGGGCGAAGTTCGAATCAGTTTTCGCTGTGAGTATGCAGTTGCCAAGGGTATGGCTCATGTTCTGCGATTCAACTGACTTCTTCAAAACGACCGTGTTTCAGAGCTACCCTTTCACTAATGCAGATTTGTTGGTATTATGAAGACCAGGCTTGTGGAAACAGTAATTTTTGCACAAATTTCTGACACTATTTGCTACGATGGTTTCAGCCCTATTCGTTTCCTATGTGCTTTCACTGTTGCACCGTGTGCTTCAAGTCCAACTCTACTGTATAGAACACCGACTCGACTGTGCACGGCCTGTTCACTTGTTTCGGTACGATTAATAGCAGTTATACTAGGCGCAGCTAGAAATTCTCAAAACAGACGAAGAATTGTATCAAACAAGGAGTAGAAGTCCTGGTACATGTAGTCTGCCTACATTTCGGACAGCAGCCAAATACAGCTAAGTATAAACGTAAGCTGTAAAAAATAAAAAACTTAAAGAGCAGCAAAAATGTATACAGCGCCTTGGAAATAGAAACAAATTGTTTCGCTCTGTGGACGAGACTGCTGGTAACATCTGAAATTGGAAAGTACGATATGTAGAAAACAATAGTTTACCTAGTGTTTTTACATCTTTGTCCCAAAAAAAGGAGCAACACAAGCCAGCAGTAAAAAAACAAGACCCTGGTAATACTGCCACCGCATTGGAACTGATGCTTGCGGAGCTGTAGAAGTTTTGGGCATGCATGTTACTCAATTTTCAAACAAGTCCACAAAGACATGCTTGATCTCAGTAAAGAATAAACAATGTACACTACACATAGACTATGTATTTTATACACAAACACGCCTACGTAGTGTAGGTACTAGTACATGTATAGAGTTGCAGAGGAGCGGCTTCGGCGATAGAAGATTTTTCGGTATCAGCCGTGCATATAAACTGTACAGCAAAACATTGTTTCGCCTAGATTCATGCATATTAATATTCTAAAGAAGGATCCTACTCTAATGGCATAAGTACAAAGGGGGGGGGGGGGGGGGGGATTGGTGAACTACGTCGGTTTGGGTGTTGGCGCTGGGCTAGCTAAGCTTTTTGTAGCTGTGCTAGCTGTTTCCGTCGCTGAAGAGAACTGTTCGACCATGTCCTTGTTTTTAAGCAGAAAGGCAGCTAGGTATTCCACTGGATTTGGCGGCCTGGAAACACAAGAACCCAAACCCAACTTCAACATGAATAGGACATCGGCTGTCACATTGGTCTTCCCGTGACACCAAGAAATGATCCAGTGATAATGCCTTCATCTACTGCCAAGGGATGCAGTTTCAATCATTATCATGGATATTGAAATGATTCCAGTGCAGGATACAAGACTTACCTCTCCCTGGCTGTTTCGGCCATTGCCTGCAGTAGGATCGGTACTACAGTCTGGTCTAAGTATTGTCTGGTGGGTAGTGACTGCAAGTCGACAACATTCTTGCCGGACGCTAGGCTTTGCACGGCAGCCTCATCACCGGCAACCAGTTTCTGAAGAGAAGCGACACACACACGCACCGAATCAGTATTTCCATACAGCTGGGCTTCACCAGGTAACTGGCTGCATGCAGATTGCAAGAGTAAGAGTGCATTAACAAAAAAACAGCAATCAACAGTAGCACCATATACACACTTCACTCAGATGCGGTCTTAACCCTTTATTACCGGCCTGCAGACTTTCGATCATATATGATCGAAAGTCTGCAGGCCAGTAATATCTTCGTAACTCGATCATTTCTTGTGCGAATTCAACAATCGAAAGGTCTATTTGGTAGCGGAAACTCCAAGCTATCCAATGCAACAATCACCGAAGAGTTACGATGTCGGACACCAGAGATATCGCGCGCCGTATTCTCACCTCGGCAAATTCAAATTTTTGATCGATCACTTCGCCATTTTTTGGGATAATCCCTTTTCGTGCACTCTTTGAGCGACTAAGCACATGATAATGACGTAGTCAGCTGAGGTTTGAATCGTCTCAAACAAATTTGAGCGTTCTGCGAAGAAGGAGAGTGGAATGGCGTTGATGGGACGAATTTGCTTGCATATCAGGCTTGGAGACGACTTTGCTATGTTACCGCGCCTGATCTGTGGCGATTGGATAATGGAGCTTGGTACCCTGGCGTTGCTCTCGCCAAGAGCTTTCCAATGAGCCCTAGATTTTAAAAATCAAGTGAAGGAGACCAAAGTTATGACCTGGTGAACTTGGAAATTGTGCTGAAATTCGTAATCCTGGTGCATGCTGTGCAAGTAATCCGGTAATAAGGGTTAATATAATGCTAGTACACGTAACCGACTCACGACTGCCAACCAGAGCACACAAGAAGCCTACTCAAGCTCAGCTGACGGGGGATGACAATTGACCTTGCACACAATAGTTGAGGGTGTCCTACATCGGCATTGTGTATCGTTCCGTCGAGGAGGGACAGCTTGTGATGCTGTCATGAATCTTACAAACGTGCACTCTCCTATGAAATAGAGCTCTAGGTATGATAGCAATGAATAATATTAGTTCCGCGGTCATGTCACACAACCGCGGAACTACATGTAATATTATTCATTGCTATCATTTCTCTAGAATTTGTTCGTGACAGCTCAGTAAAACCTTAGTGACATGACGCTTCAGCTGATTCTGTTTATTGCCGTCCTTATGCCATCATTAAATTATTGTCTCCACGTCGCTTATTTAAATAGAGGTATGCTAGTGATTTCGGTGATGGTAGAGAAACTATGTGTGTTGCTCCATATGTGGGGGGTTGTGCATCTCCCGCCGTCTTGACTTGACTGACCCACGATTGATATCCAGAGCACACGGGAAGCACACTCAAGCTCAACTTATGAGTTATGAACTGCCCGAAACACTGTGTATTAAGCCGGGAGTGGTGTATTATTCCAGGTTTGCCCAGTAGAAGGTTCTATGGACTTCTCGTGTGCTGTAGACGGCAGTCGAGATTCGAGACTCATGAGTCAGTCAAGTGTCAAGACGGTAGAAAATACGTGGGCTCCCATGTAGGAGTAACACACACTGTATGCACTCTCCTCTCTGATGAATCCACAAGTAACTAGTAAAACTTCTACTACAAGTATGACCTAATAATACCTATCACGTGTACTGGAGCACACACAATGATTGACTGATTCATACGAGTACTGGTAGACCATTCTTTTTACTAAATTCCCCAGTGCTCAGCGTAAAATTAACAAAAAAAATACCTCGACTTGAGCTGCCTGCATAGCAGTATGGGTGCCTGATCCATTCGGCTCACCAGAAACAGCTTCGGGCTCCTCTGTTGCCATTGGCTCACCTACATTCTCCTGACAATGAAAAGGAACAAAAATGCAGCATAATAGATAATCGAGTGTGTTCATTCTCGAATCCCAAGCGGATAGCGATCATGACCAACCGTATCTCCGGCTTGTTCCATGCTGAAGATGCCAACAGTAAAGGACCCCTTGTGAAGCTCTCCAGACAAGAAGATTCTGAGTTGAACGGCTGCCAAATAGTTCACTTTTCTTTGAAAGGCAAATGAATCAGACACTGCTAGCATGCTGCTACCGGCCCGACCTGTACTGTGTGTCGATTGTTTTCAAAATGAACAAAAAATTAAAAGCGAGCTTTTCGTACCGTGAAAATCAGCGCGTCTCCTACGCATTTTTGTTACCATGACGTTGGTATGAGCGGTCGCGTCGCGCTCGCATGCGGCTACATATCGTAAAAAATTAATATTAAAACTGCACTGATGAGGGGTTGTTGTTGTTGTTGTTACTTTATTTTACTTCACCAGAATATACAGGCAGTAGAATGCCTTCTCACTAGACCAGGTCTAGTTCTCACAAATGATGAAGAATGGGGTGAATTCCCCGAAACACTGTGAGCAGGGAGTGGTGCTTTCTTGCAGGTTTGCCGAGTGGAACCAGGCTGGAAGGTGCGACGTGCTCCTCGTGTGCTCCGGATGGCAGTCGTGAGTCAGTCAAGTGTCAAGTTCGGCAGGAAGCGTGTGTTCCTAGTTGGAACAATCAACATGACTATTACCGCCGAAGTCGCAACTTCTAACTTGAAGTAGTTCCTTCTCTTTATACTCCAACTTCTGCCCATGGATATGGCGTCCCTCTCTCAGCTCGTCAGCTGACAACAGACTCAGTTTAATACTGTCACCACCATGACACTGTCGTGAGAAGGTGCTCTCTGTAGACGAGGCCGAGGTTGGTCGGATGTTCCGACACGGCAATAATGATAATACAAAAGAAAAGTGCCAAGTGCCGGGGAAGTACAGTCAGTGGTGTCCGCCGAGTAGATCCCATGTATGTACATCTGTTTATAAGAAGATAGGAGCATTCCGCCGCTGCCGCCGTACAGTAGATCACACAACTAAGCGAATATTTTATTTATCTCTCATCCAATCCACTATTGAATACGCCAGCAACTCGTATCATGCGGCTCACTGTCTGACACCACCTTTATACTCTCGCCTTGTTACTTTAAGTCATATCAGCATGAAAAAGGTTTTTGGTCTCCCTCTCCGTACCCCGACTGTCTTTGTTTTGCGGCACGCTAAGTTATACTCCCTCGAATCTCGTCTCAACTTGAGGCTTTTTATTTTTGTTTTCCGCTGTATTCATAAGCTTACAAGTCCTCTTCTTTCCTCAATGTTCACCCTCCAGTCGGCTGCTACTTGCACCGAGAGACGCACTAGAGGGCAATCGTTCTCTTCATTTTCTTTGCCCGCTGCTGCCACTAGATATGGCATGTTCTGTATTTCTTTCCTTGGCGCTGATAGGTGGAATTCTCTGCCTGTCTCGTGTCGTCAGGTTGAGCATCTATCCGTTTTTGTTCCGCTCTGTAAAGAGCACTTAGAGTTCCCTGTAACAAGACGGCAACGTCTGTAGGGCCTTCCCTATCAAAATAATAAATTCTACTACTACTATCTACGTGTACTGTTACATGACTTTGTTACTTCAACTAAATTACTTTTCAAGATTTAGGCTATGATCGTTTGGTCGGATCCAGATCCAGATCCAAATCTCAGATCCGTCGGATCCTTCAGAATCAACCGAACACTTTTTTGCGGACCTTGGCTGTTGCCATGTTGACGAAGTAAAAAATGGCGCTGACAGGTCACCCAAAAAAGGCACAAGTCGTACTGATCGCCCGCGTCGTACGAAAAGTCAACAAAAGTCCACTAGACGTACGACAATGAGTATAAAAATGATTTTTACCCACCATATACATGTACGCACAAAGGTCACATTTGGATCCGATGGATCCAGTCAACCCTGCTCCCGGGGCAGGGTTGCTCGGATCCAAATCCGAAGGATCTGGATCCGGATTCGACCAATCGATCATTGCAGATCCAGTGGATCCGATGGATCTGGATCTGGATCCGACCAAACGATCACGGCCATAGTTCAAGTACGTGTACAATGTAGATTCTACATGAATAGAAATGAATCATCGGATTCAGTGTCATCGACTCATCGATCATCGGCGGAAGTCATTCCACCGTGTGTGCACGTGCACGTACGTGCGAGTACACACGGTTTCCGTATCGCAGAATCGGGATCTCCGAACATACCAATCGTATGTAACCGTGGCGTCATACGGTAGAATGATAAAGAAGTCAACTCGCTGCTGACGCTGTCAACTACCGGTATGCATTATGGTCAACTGTTGTCAGTCTCTCCGAATGTCTGAGCTCAGCGAGCTGCAAAACTCACTGACTGTACTGTCTGTCAGTCTCACTCTCACTGAGTCTCAGCATTTAAAGGGGAAGTTAAGGCAAAAATTAAAATTTCACCAGTTGTAGTCTTCGGGGTGCTGAGTCGAATGGTCGTGGTCCGAGGAAGCTGAGACGCTCCCTTCCTACTTGAATCCCAATCGAACTCGCGCACTTCCACCGAAACTGGGTGACTGCGCCCTACTAGATGGGGATTTGTATGCAAAATGTCACTAAAAGCGCCATTTCGTTCTTATAAAAGCACGGATGACCGCGATTGGCCCATATGTTGTAGTCTTTTGGACGCTGAGTCGACTGGTTTTGGTCCGAAAAGGCTGCGATGCGGCGTTCCTCCTTTATTCCCAATCGAACATGGTTGAAGAAGCGGTCACGTGCTCCTGCGTACACCAGTCAGCTGGTCACCGTGCCTGCAGGGTACAACTTACTAGCCTGTTTGACCTTTTTTGGGTGCAGTCCTGTCACTCGAGTTGAACTCGAGTTGAACCTTGGTGTGAAAGTTGTCACCTGCTGGCGTGGTGACCAGGTGATTTGGGCACCCAGGACCACGTGACTGCTCCTTCAACCATGTTCGATTGGGAATAAAGGAGGAACGCTGCATCGCAGCCTTTTCGGACCAAAACCAGTCGACTCAGCGTCCAAAAGACTACAACATATGGGCCAATCGCGGTCATCCGTGCTTTTATAAGAACGAAATGGCGCTTTTAGTGACATTTTGCATACAAATCCCCATCTAGTAGGGCGCAGTCACCCAGTTTCGGTGGAAGTGCGCGAGTTCGATTGGGATTCAAGTAGGAAGGGAGCGTCTCAGCTTCCTCGGACCAAGACCATTCGACTCAGCACCCCGAAGACTACAACTGGTGAAATTTTAATTTTTGCCTTAAAGGGGAAGTTCACCCTAAAATCAAAATCAGATATGTTATTGGGAAAAATCAGCTGAGTCGATTGGTGTATGTCTCGTCTTCATCCGGTGACTGTAACCGGAGATATACGCAACTGAAATATCACTTTGATCCCCGGTTTTTGGCGCCGCCATGGCGTCACGGAGCTGTGACGTCAAAGAGATAGAGGAGCTCCTGGAGCTCGGAAGTTTTACCTGGAGTTGGACGGAGAAGAAAGTGAAGTCGTGAATGTCCAAGGCGGAAACAGTATGAGCGGAGACGATTCAGACGGTAGGTCTAGCTCCTTGTCAGGAGATGACAGCGACTCCGAAGAGAGCGAGTTGGACGCCAGTGATGTCCTCGCATACGCGAAGGAACCAGAGTATACCGAGGATGAGATCATGCAGATGGCGAGTGCGGAGCAAGTTGGTGTAAATGCTGACGAAGCTGCAGCAGCTGCTGCCGACACTGACCCTGCAGCTTGCTTAGAGGACTGCTGGCCACCTGCCGATCGCGTTGGCAATACGTCGTGGTGTGAATGTGGCAAATGCGTCGTTCAGTTATTGCGGAACGACTGCATTTGCTGCAAAGATGTTCCGGAATCGGCAGCGATTGGTGAGTCTGGCTGCATTTCTTGCACCTCACAGTTCGAGGAAGGCTGCAGCAACCAGCACGCGCTCTACATTGCACTGCGCGGCTATTTGGACACCATCCATCAGCCGGCCGGATCGAAGCCATCTGAATTTGAAAACCGGTACGTGCTAATACTGTAGTGTAATACTGTCGTTGATGTTGCATTGGAGAAATGTATTTCCTCATCAAAATAAATAGTGTTCCCTGGTGCAAAGATATAGCCAGGATATTGGCTTGTATACTTCGTCAAAAATAATTGTGTTGTAGTGTGCTGCTGTTACAATGAAATGTACGTCGACATGGGAGACTAACAGCAGGAAAATCTACTCTCCTGTTCCCCACTGCAGCTCGTACCGTTATGCAGCATACCGACAATACATATGGCTGGTATTCGGAAAACTTGGCCGAGGAGTCCGGTACCGAATACCATCATGTGCAGTTTCAGCTATAAGGCGGAAGTACCCTAATGCTGAAGGTGAATTCTCTTCGTACACGTCATTGGTTATTGTGTGCAAATAACTTCAAATCTAGCCGGAAATGGCGCACATCTTTTCTAAGAATTTGTACATTATCTTGTCATAATAAGAAGACTAAACTAAATAACACTTTAGCACACATGTACACAGAGAAGCACTATAACAAGTAACGGTCAACAACAACTGCAAAAGACAAAATTTCCTTCAAATCCTGAACTTCGTACATCCAGTCATGTAATGTTCTGATGCAGCGCGAATTGTTATTGAATTATATACAGATGTAATAAAAAAAGTATGGTGAAAAAAGGAGGACAAAATGTTACGAGTTATGACTAAAAATTACATTGGCGAAAGCTCATTGCTACAAATCTCTGTGGATTTATATTTTCAGGTGAACCATACCATGGATTTGCAGAAGCAACAGATGATGACCAGCCACACTGGCCTGGCTAAGGGAAGCAGCAGAGGAGAGACAAGAACGTACCAAAATCTTATTCCTACCGTACTTTATTATATACACATAGCCTATCTGTCACATAATGATCAGTTCGGTCAAACATCATCTTTCTTGTCGCTTAGCTTTGCCATTCTCGATTGCAACTTGGCTACCACATCTGCCTTCTTCTTTGGCGTCTGGCGCGAAATGCTGACACTCTTGTACATGGGTATAGACGGAAACTCTTTTCCGAATGCCGCCTGCTGCACGTTGTTCATCAGCTGGCCGACATAGTCGTAGGACTTCTCCACATACACCTTCTTGGCTACGTAGTCACCCTTGTGACGCGAAAATTGACTTTTGTAGCGGAGCTCTCCGCTGGTTGTCTTGGCTTGATGCCGGCCAACATTGAAATTATGGTCCAGGGCAGCTAACTGTGTCCGAGCTTCCATACCCGCCCGGCTGAAGTGGATGCGCTTGGGGACATACTTCGTCATGACACTGTGGAACACCTGCATAATGGACACACGGCAAAGCAATCATAAACTGTTACTATTGTGTAGCCAGCCAAGTGCATGCACGTTGTGTGTGTGTGTGTGTGTGTGTGCGCGCACGTGTGTGTGTGTGTGTGTGTGTGTGCGCGTGCACACGTGCGTGTGTGTGTGTGTGGGTGTGTGTGTACATTACCTCTAAGTTTCCCGTGTGCTGAAATCCAGTCAGCTGTGGCAAGTCATTCAGGAGTCTTGTGTCAAACACCACGGAATGGAGTACCTTGTACGGTGCTGAGTCTACAAGTAATAATTAGGACAGCAAAGACAGAACGAAAAAAAAAGAAAAAAGAACAAAGTTCACTACCTTGTCGCAAGCGCGAGGTAATTACGGAAATAAGGCTTTATCGTTGATGCGATGGGCAAACATCCAAGTTATTTTCCTAGCCAAAAACGAAGAAAATACGTACCGGGTTTAAGCCACTTTTTGCGCTTCTGGTCCTCTTCAGTCAGTGGTTTGTGCGAGCACTTCAGAAACAATTCGGCAGAAGTCCAGGCATGCTGATTGCAGATGTGGTATAGAATCGATGTCCACATCTCTCTCAGAAGCTGTGGGTTGCGCTGGCATGATCTGCTGCAATACCACAGGTGATTGATGATGGCAGGTATCCACTCTAGTAAGGGTTGCTGATCTTTCTTTTTGGAGCCTGCTCGAAGCTTGGATGCAACATTTTTTGCAAAATGCCAAACATCGAACTGGTGGTCTATGTCCTTCTTTGCCTTCATCAATTTCTTGATGGACTGGCTCCGATCTGTGACAATCGTGGCCACCTCAAGCTTCTCCTCCAAGCAGCGGGACAACACGTTCTCAAATGCAAACTTCTCCATAGCTTGGCTGCTTGTCGTTTCCGTGCACTCTGTTACCTACAGAATTCAAGTCAGAGTCACACAGAACAATGTAGAGTGTCATAAAAATATCAAGCCAGTCTCAGAGGTGCTACCCAACCAATAGTAACAATAGCCGCTGAGTACGTCAATAACACACTTTTCAGCAGTAGTAGAAGTAGCCGTATGTGTAGCGGTAGCAGCAATACCATGACATGTTGTCTGAGCATTTACCTGGAAATCAACGATCAAGTCCGTTTGGACTTCCATCAGTGTATACGTTCCGTACTTGGCGCTATACCCTGGGCTGTCACACCTACCATCACCGGCCAATTCAAGTTTCTTCCCTGTTAAGAAGCGCGACAAAGAAGCACAAGCACCAATCAGTACAAGCAATGAAGAACTACCGCATGCAACAAACCAAGCATGTAAACCACCAAATGCCTTTGGGTTCTCCTTGATATTACATACCTGCAAAGAAATTCTTGACGCGTGTCCTTTCAGCAAACCAAGCTGCCTGGATGATTGGAAGTACAAACTGTTCTTGGATGGAGTACATAGTTGTTTTGTGGATGACAGAAAGTTTGAGAAACTCAGCAATGCGAGAGAAAACGTTGAATGTGGATCCAGAGAAGACAATAGCTGCAACAAGAAGGATGGAGCCTGCAGCAGTAGAACAGGGGAGAGAAAATTCACAAGAACATGCAGGCAAAGATTTAGTGAAATTATCCATTGCTTGATTTCCGCAAACCATGTACATGCAGGTAAGGATGATGCATTCCCCCACCTTCGAAGTAACAGGAACGTCACAAGGGAGAGAGAGAGAGAGAGAGAGAGAGAGAGAGAGAGAGAGAGAGAGAGAGAGAGAAAGAGAGAGACAGGGAGGTACTTACAGAGTGACTGGTTGCTGTTGGCCGTTGTTCGATGTGATCTCCATGTAACGTCACAACCTCTCGCACATGTTAATTTCACAACCAGCATGCCGCCAATTAGCTGATCATTTCGGTCAATGACAACAGCTCCACATGTTGGACAGCGCCTTAGCAACTCGTCCAGCGAAGACTCGTGCACCATGTGAATGCTGTCTTTCTCCTGCTGCGGACTCTGGAGCTGTTCTGATGCCTCACTGCACGAACTTGGGCAGTATTCAGCCTCCGACTCTGACATAGGATCAACGCCCACACTCACAGCTGACTCCGCACTCGAACACGTTAAAGACACAGCGGGCCTGGTTGGTGTCAACAGGTGGGACGCCATATGCGTTCTTAAAAGGGGCTTTCCCCGCCGTGGTGTTTGAGTTGATTTCTCTTGCATGTCGATGGAGGCTTGTGTGCCGCATTCTGCCATGGACATGCAGCTACTGACAGTTTGCGTTCCAGATTCAGCCGTTAACGTCTCCAGTAAAGACGACTGAAGCGTTTGCGTGCTTGAGTCCACCATCAGTACGACTGGGGTCTGTGTGCACGCATCAGCAGATGTCATGCCATCGTCTGGACTCACTGGGCCTGCAACTGGAGACCGAAATGCTGCGGCGTATGGCTCAGCATAGGCTTGAGCTAGGATCTACTCGCAGAATACACACAGACAACAGTGACAATGCAATACAAGACCCTCTTGCCAAGCAGAGTACAGAGAGTGACCACTGTATGCCTTTTCACGACATGTAAATAATGGAAATAATTTCAAATAATTATATTGTGCGATCTTCTGCCTTCAATACCTGGCAATCAACACACTGCAAACAAAATACCGGCACATGTAAATAATTTCCTCTCTAAGTACGATGTACTCAACGCAGTGGGTGAAACTGCGCTCTCCAACTCGCGATGTACAAACAAAATTTCAACGCGCTCTCAATGCACGAAATCACCAGAACCATTCACTCACCTCTTCTCTCTCCTTCCTCTCCTGATACTGCGATATCCTTCGCTTCGCTGGGGGAGGCCTGCCCGGGAAAATCGATGGCACAGCGTCTGCTTTTAGCTTTCGGCGGCACGTTCCACCCAAAAGCTCTTCCTGCAAGTTCCTCTGGAAGGCATCCTCTTCAAAATGTGCCGAACAAATCACAGAACTCTCCTCAAACTTAGGTGGCAAATTCTCGCGGTGAATCGCTGCAACCCATTCCGCTCGGAGAGCTTTATCCCGCGGAATACGATGCACCGTAGTCCCAGGGGGCTTGCCAGACTGGTTAGAGCAGCCGAAAGCACAGCAAAACGGCATCCTGGCTGAAACTGTTCATATCGCAAGAAAGAAACTCCACAAACGCCACTCTTTCTTGCTCACAAAAAGCAAGCAGGTTCGAGCCTCTATCTCTTTGACGTCACAGGGTGTGGAGGGGGTGTGCGCCGGCCGCATGACGTCATTTTGGATGACGTCATGGGAAATTTCAAATTCAAATATCTCCAGAACGGCGTATCGCACGGCGATGGGACCTTCACCACCGAACTCAGCGCCTCGAAATCTACAAACTGTGAAATTTTGATTTTAGGGTGAACTTCCCCTTTAACTTCCCCTTTAATCCCCTCAAGTCAAGACAAGTGACAGTCGGACTGTGAGTGTGAGTCAGACCCAGAGCGTTCGCAAAAACTGTAGATAAAGACAAGTGGTAGGTAGACCTTCTTTCCTGGGTTGGCTGCATCATGACATGAGTAGATCTACGAACTCCGGCAAGTGGAGCTGATCAGCCGATCCGATCCGAGGCGATCGCGAGGAAGACCTACGCCAGGCTACGGACTCCCGGCGTACCGACCGTGCATCCCGCATAGCAACACAAACATCATTCGCTCGGTTACTAGTCTTGTAGCTGGTCAGCTTGAGACGTGGAGTCCGCGAGCAGAGGAGGGAGTGAGAGACGCTGGTTGTTTGTGTGTGAGCAAAAACAACGATACAAATTAATACGAGTTTGGTGGAGGACACGGAACGTAGTGTACTGCTACGCTGCTTTGTGTACCAGTTGGGGAAGCTGAGGTATTAGATAAACCTTGTTTTGTTGAAAACAAGCTGAGTTCCAACGGTACGATCCTGCTGTTAGCGTAGGCGATTCCAGTCAGTGTGACTCTACGACGAGCAAGCAGCAGGGGCTGGAGGTACTAGGTAGTAGCCCGTCGATGCGCGCAAACCAGTCGAAAAGAAGATGACTACGTCGCGAAGAGGAGTTGGCTGGTGGCTGGCATGGTTGACGGTTACCTCTCTGTTGGTGGCTAGTACTAGCGGCCATGCAGCCCACAACGGAATCCGTTCGGCGTTTACACCGTCCACTTGCAAGCTGGAGAGGAAACAGCTGAAGACAATCCCAAACCGAATGATCAGCACGAGATCGTCATTTCGTAACGGTGCCAAAGAGGTTCGTTTCCTTCGTGCAAAGAGTCGCAGCGAGTGCAACGACTGGTGTTGTTCGTATGATGCTTGCGACACGGTCATGTTCATCGGCCCCGATGCGTCTGTGTGGAGATCTCGGACGCCAGAGCAGGTAGCAACTGAGGAGAACTGTGCACTGCTCGCTTGTAATCACTTCTGTGTGGTGGACCGTGCCGCTCACCAGGGTATCTACATTTCCAAAGTCTCCGACGCACCCTTCGGGAGTCAAGCATTGCCTGAACGAATAATTCAGCATTCTGTGACTGGTAAGCAGTATGGCATACTGTGTAGTGCAGTACTAGTACTTCCTTTTTTCTCTACAGTACTGTGCTGCTCATTGAAATCCAGCCGCGTCACTCAAGTACGCGCCGGGCGTTGCGCAGCCCGAGACCTGCGAACACTGGGCTGCGAAATGATGCAAGGCGCAAACTTGAGAGACGCGGCTGGATTTCATTGAGCAGTGCTGTGCTAACTACTAAGTAGTGTAAACAAATGAACACACCAAGGCCAGTCCGTCACTGTATTGGGGATACGAAATCCATTTAGGAATACACGTAATGCACACCACGGAAAATCAGAGGAGGGTGAACCAGCACAAAACTAGATGCCTTATGGAAGTAGCCAATGATACATGCAATTACCCTCCGGTGCCGTACCCATTGCCTGGCATCCTAGGCGAGTGCACACATCCCATAGTTGCACAGAAATCACAGCGCTCTACCCGCTTTCACCTCCCTTGCAGTACATCGGCCTCTATAGCAATGTGCGTCCATGCATCGGGGATTTGTAGCACCCAGGGAGACAATATAGGCGACTGTAACGCCAAACAATCATGCGGAGTTTCACTGCTGCAGGTCAGTGCAGTGGTTCCAATCACCGAAGTTGGCCCAGGGCCGGCGTATCCGTACTCGCACATACCGTAGAATCCCGCGGATAAGCCCACCCGTGTATAAGCCCATGCTCGCGCATAAGCCCAGGCCAAGTTCGAAAATCACGAAGCTTCGTTGTACAAGCTCATGGGCCCAGGTCGTACCATGTACGTTTTTCTCGTTTTTCTTTGGTACATTTCAACACAATCATCGGGTGTTTTTGTTTGCACAGTGATTTTCAGCAATGTATTTCTTACTTCTTTTCAATAGCACATTTTTGGTGTCGGCGTATAAGCCCACCAAAATGTCCTTATGAAACAGATAAGCCCAGGAGCTTATCCGCGGCATCGCTGGGCTGCATGGGTCACACTTGCGGTCAGCAGTTCAAGATCATGATCGCGAGTTGCCTAGACCACGGCCCGGGGCACATATAAGTTCCAAATCTCAGGTTGAACGCATATCGTTTCGGTTCTTCATGCCAGAATTTACTAATCGGCAGTAATTCCGAAATTATGTGCATAGGTATTAGGGGCCGAAGCTGCCTTATTATGCAGCCATTTACTAGTTTACGTTACATTCGCCAAAAATCCGCCCTATGGTGCACATGGCAGTCGCTTTATACCATGCACAGCATTAGCTGGATTTTTTTATGCATTCTGCAGAGCTGGCAGACTACGCAGAGAGAGAGACCAAGTATGTGATTATGCGCCCGGCCGCTCTAAACGCGCAAGACCCCCACAACAGTCTATCCGTTTGCGAAAACGGCATGGGGGCCGGGGGGGGGGGGGGGGGTCAAAGGTACTTTACAGTAGTGTATAAATATTCGTCTGGAATTTAATTTCGTCTTTTCGTCCAAGGAGCTTTTGGACTAAATTAAATGCCGGACTAATGTCGATTTGTCGAGCTTTTCTATACATGCTTATGGTCCATGAACGAAATTTTCAACCGGACGAACTTCCTTTCTGTGGAGTTGGACGAAATTATTGACCGACGAAATTTTCTGCCTCTACAGTACACGATCAAGTTGTGTACATGTCGACAGTACAACATACTTCAGTAGTAAATTTACGACTGCACTGAGACGAATCTATGATTCGTGTTTCGACTACTACTTTTCGGAAAGAAAAGAGTGAAGTTCACTTCCCAGTTCGCGTGCCGAAAGGTGTTCGCGAACTTGAATGTGAGATCCGTGATGCTAAAGCTTCTTATATTTATACCACATGTGCGTGTAATACAGTCCGTGTGTTGATGTAGCCCGAACTGGTTAGTGACGACTTTGACATGATTTCTTTTGTTCTAATGCGCTCCTTTGCAGATGTTGAACGCATTGAAGCAACACAGCCAGTGGTCACAACTCACTCAGTAGAAACAACAAGCAAGCCCTCGCCCACTACTACTCCGCTCATAGCAACGACTAGCGTGACAACGACAGTTGCGGTAACCACGCACACAGTTACAACTCGGCAAGACCTCGCCACAACCAGTAACATCCCAACTACGCAGAGAGCTACATACACATCTCCAGCTATGGACCAGACGTCTGAATCTGCATCGGAACAAGAAACCGGAACAGCAGTGGCATCATCTGATAGTGCCATGATGTCCAACATGTCTGGAACTGACCCGCCACCCACGGATGCTCATGCGGAACCATCGGAATCCTCCACTGATGCTGCACGGGCAACTGGGCTAAAGGGCGATGCACTATTGAAGGCTGTGTCATCCACACCAGACCCTATCAATGCAAACGCCAGGTTCTCTGGTACATCAACATTGATTATTGGGTTGGCAGTGGGCCTGCTTGCGTTCTTTGCCGTTTTCTTCATGGTGTCGAGGCAATGGGTGAGATTCGCTCGAACGAGAGTTCACAAGCAGAAGGAAGATTATTTGATCAATGGAATGTATGCCTAACTATCTTGAGCAATACCTTAAACTCGGCAATCCGCAAGCATCAGCGACATAAGCAGCTAGTGAAGAAAGTAGCAACAGCATAATTATGTATGTGTGTGGGTGTGTGTGGGTGTGTGTGTGGGCGTGTTCACGTTCTTCAACGTAGGAATATTTTTCTAGAATATCAGCTCAAAATAACGTTAAGTTTGGTACTGTGAGGTGCTGGCATATTTCATGGTGTGGCTCTGTCATGATTGTACGGCTACTCTCTATATACTATCCGGCTTAATCACAAGAGCCGTCTTTCCACCCATGTTTCCATCTTTCGTTGACAAGCGAGCAGTCGTATGCTTTTTTCCCCAGCCTAACGTTGACTTCATTGTGGGCACTGCACATCCATTGGGATAGCTGATGTTGGCTTCTGACATCAGGGGGATTGTCCTTCATCCTGGATGCCGGATAAGAAAGATGGAAAAAAGTGGGGTTATAAATTCAGGAGATGTTCTGTCCATCGCCATTACACGAAACCACTTGAAAGAACTCAGTCTCGGTTATTCTTTTAAAATCTTGTTATGGAATGTGCAGTGTATGGCCAGGGACAATTTTCAGTAGTTGATATACAAATCAAGGGCTTGTGGTGTTGGCAAGCAGAAGCGTCAGCATGGCACATACGTGTTCATCAGCTACGCTGATTATTATTGACAACATAGGGAAAGGATGCATGCCACAAGCACGCACGTCTTTCCCGACCTCCATCAGTCATCTGAACAATATTGGGCAATTGAGCTCATTTAAAAAAGCTCAATACAGTGTATAGGCAAATGCATTACCTCCACACATGCATGTGCACTCTAGCACACCAATGTTCATGGAGTGAAGATGATAAAATACAATGCTTTTTGCACGTACAATAACTAGTTCCTGTTTCCTGTCCGCAGGACGTGAAGTAGGACAGTAGAGTACCGGTAGTTACATTGGATACTAGTACATGTATTACCAAGAGTACATACCCCCCACCCCCCCCCCCCCCCCCCCCCCCCCAGAGCGTGCAACGCCTGATACAGCTCTGCATAGGGTCTTGGTCGAGCGTAATCGGATCTTCTGATGTCACGCGTACACTCCACACCAGCGCAAGGCCGGTCTCGAGGCAGGGCACCGTTGTTTTTGATCCGAGAGTACCCGCAATTCCCCGGGTTCCCCTCAGATGTGTACGGTATTATGACGCAAAGATCCGATTACGCTCGACCAAGACCCTGTGCAGAGCTGGATCAGGCGTTGCACACTCTAGGGGGGGGGGTTATGAACTCTTGGTATTAGGTTAGTATTATAATGTGAGTAATAACATTACTCACCATACTTGCAGGTGCTCAGCGCAATCGTCGCAAGGATAAAACCGAGAAAAGAGCCTCATGAACTGCTTCGCTTCTTTCTGTTTCTGCTCACTGGGCTTGTCTGGATAGTATGCAGCCATTGTGTGAAGAAAGGACCAGGTTGCCCTTCCTAAAGACACCCGATCCTCAGGGCATGGCTTCTCCTCAGCTGGTGCCTGTGCGGCTGGTGCAACCTTGGGCACAGTCTGCAGAAAGGAGAGAAGAGTAGTACATGATTTATACAGTGCAAGCAAAGATCCATATTTTATATAATTCAAATTTTGATTGTCCGGATAAAGCTGGGCAGAGGTCACAGACGCATTTGGAGATGAAATTATCTAGGAAACTCCATACGGGCAAAGTGTACACATTCAACATGCGGCATTCACCCCATCTGCATTTACAATGCTGCTCAATGATACCTGAGCATGGTGAAGTAGCTAGCACTGGGTACTGTGCAGACCTCTAGACCTGTAAACACTGCTGGCTTGTGCAGGGCGATGACTTAAAAAAAATGTGCATGGATTTTACTGAGCACGAACAGTGCATTTCACATACTCGTACCGGTATACGGCGATCAATGTACGAGATGACTGGACAGTGGGTTGCAAGTCTAAGCCCAAAGTATAGCATAGATGATGAATAGCAATGTAGTACATGTAGTATGCGACCAATCATATGATAGTATATTAGCAAGAGTCCACAAACCAGAGTATGGAAGTGAGTGTGATCTCTTTTCTATGGGCCAGCGGCGCGCTGCCTTCATTACATCATTCAGCTGCAGTCTGCATACTGCGGAATATCAAACGCCACACTTTCCCTCTGGTTCGAAATGAACTTTCATACGGAACTGGGGTTCACACGCCAAAATTTAGAGATCGTGTAGGTACTGGAACGAATCGAGTAAAAATGGATGTGCTCGTACGAGAAATGGTGGGTTTGAGTGCATGCTTTCAGAGCGTGATGGAGGCAAGTTACGCAATGAAGGCAGCGCGCCACGCACGGTCCCACAATCACAGTTGCATACTCTTGTTTATGCACTCTTGATATTAGGGGAATCAAAATTTGGCTCCACGGGTAGTAGGTGGAGAGTTATGACTCCCCAGCTGTGATTGCCCACCACACGCACCACGGCAGAGGCAGGCACTGTCGGTTGGGATACAAAACAAAAATGCAGAAAACACAAACAAGCTGCGCTGAGCGGCTACCAAGTAACACCCTGAACCTGGAAAGCGAAAGGACTTAATGCACAGACTCAACAATGTGTACATGCATGCAAATGCATTGCACAGTGAACTCTTCGCGGTCACATAAGTTACTCTTTGGCTAAGGATACATGCGACCAACAGTCCATTCAGGGGGTTGTGGACTCTTCATGGAATGCTGTGTCACTACAACCGAGTCACAGGCACTGCAGGTTGTTGCCTGCACGGTGCACTACACAGGCACGGTGACCAGGTGACTGGTGTACGCATCTGCCATCAGTACGGGATGGCGTACGGGACTGCGTCCGATTGGGAAAGGGGCCGAGCGCTGTCTTGAAGAATGGTCAAACCAAGAGTCCAAGACCATTTGACTCAGCGTCTAGATGACTACAGGTTCTAGGGGTTTCACGTTCATCTTCTATAAGAACGAAGTGGCGCTTTCAGGGACAATTTTCGACACAAAACTCTATCCAATGGGGTACACTCACTCGGTTTCGGGGAAAGGCGCAAGTTGGATGGGGAATATAAGACAAAGGGAGCGTCTCAGCTTCCTCAGGCCAAGATCATTCAACTCAGCATCCCAAAGACCAAAAGTAATGACATTTTTTTAATTATAAACTAGGAGAGCATGTACATGTAACTGCATAATTCCAACATGGTGTATACAACCCCAACTGTTTTGATATTGAGGCTGTGCAAGGCACTCTTGAAATCTCCTACATGTTTGACTGTTTCAGTGCTGTCCGACGACCCTCATGAATACCATCCAAGTGTCCTTGATGCCAGTATCAACCACATGAAAGTCGAGATTAATCTGCACAATTTCGCACAAACGGATCTGCACTGCACGTACACCGGAGCTGTGAATACGTCGAGCCGAGACTACCCGCAGCCATCAAAGACCAGACATGCTCAGTATCCTGCCAAACTTCTAGACTTACTACAGTCATGACACGGTCGGCCCATACTGTCATAGTGAGAAAAGTGCCATACATGTAAGTAAAATTTGAAGCGGTTCAAGCTTCACCATGTGTTTCCCCCTTTCTAATCCCTTGATTGTAACCAAGTGAATAAATATACTACGTAGTAAAACGTTACATTGCCATGTAATTTCCGGATGAAAATCAAGTGCAGCATATGTACGTATTGCATATCTACATGACTGTATACTCACCCCCTTCTTACTAGTATCCTTTGCCCACGACTGGAAATCTGAACAGGCCCGGCATGGAGGTTTTCCAGCTTTCGACTCTGCAGTTGCACTGGCCATTTCTATGTAAAACGTCTGGTAAAATAGTACCGTGTGAGTGCCTTCAGTTCAAGATCATTGACCTCGGGTGTATGTTCGTTGCTCAATTCAAGTACATGATTGCGAAATCAAGCTGCGAACACTTTAGCATGAAGTAAATACTCAATGTAATCCTTCTTCTCACAAAACTAGTCTTTGCCCCATGGATGAGAACAATGAGGATAAAAGTAACGTTAGTTACTAGTGGTGCTGTAGTAGTTGATTCGATAGAGCAACATCCTGATGATCCATACCAAGCAGCTTGTTGTGGAAGTATCCTGCCAACATTTGCAACTAAACTGATTCAGTGATATACTGACCCAATCATGTAGCGATCTAGAATAGTAGAATGATGTACATGATGTAGGCCACACAGCAATGCATGGGGCCGGGGAAACACCGAAAACGGCACGTGGTGCAAGGATTTTTTGGCACATTTCTTGTTTCTTTTTTTTTGCTACCATCATGACGACATACACCGATACGGCGTCCATGGCAACAGCGAGGCCACGTAGCTTTCGCCATCTTTCACATTTTGTTGAATCTCCGGGGGAAGAAGTCTGTGTGGCCAAGGTGTTTGTGTCCTTGGAAATTTGATTTTGCTTTGGTGTTATTCACCGTTCGCCAAACACACTACGAAAGGTAGCTTACACTTGAGGTGCTGTCTCCGACAGTTTTTTAGCCTGACGATTTGGGATTTCTCTCAATTTGTGGTCCAGATGTGGCAGAGCGTTCTCGCCGTATTGGCTCTTGTGGCTAGTGCGTCAGCAGTATCACCAATTGGAGTTTTGTCACAAGCTGACCAAAGCCGCCTAGGGAAGGTTTTCTCATCTGGACTAGCGTCATCAGATGTAGCATCTATTCATTATTCAGCGGCTGGATTAGGTCTGCTTGGCGCCAGTATTCCAAATAGCCAGGTACATTGATCTGTTTTTTTTAGAAATTGTATTTCTCGATTTGTGCCCGGATTGTGATGATGCTGTCATGATACATCAGTTGAACATGCCCTATGTGCTTTAATTCGACTTTGGTGTGTATTGAATCAGAATGCTTGTACTCAAGTAAAGAAGGGGTTGAACGCCCAAAGCGCTGAGTCGGTATACCATGCCGCATCTGCTGCGAAGGCACTTGGAAATTGCAAGGTTAGTCGAATTGTTTTTGCTAAACATACTATTGAGAATATTGACATTTAATTCATTTTTATTATTATCCTGTAGATGTTATTGATTAATCACGTTGAAAGTCACAATGGGAAACTGATAGTAGGTATAGTCCCAATATTCCATTACCAATGATTGTTTATTTGCGTGCAATATTATTGAAAAGAATGCAGAAAATGTCTTCGGCAATGGATACCTCATTTAGACTCAATGTAAAAAATTCATTGTGTTTCTTTTTTTTAATTATTGTGCAAGGCATAAACATTCACTACAGTCGTGTTTGTAGTCTATTCTTTTGTCGTTGTTGACTTTTGTTGCGTTATTTCACGACATGTAACTTGCCTACAGAGCGGACCCTGTGACTTTACCATTGTATATGATCCCTGTGTACGTTGTTCAGATGTACAAAATCCCGTGGGTGTGTACATGCCCGGTCGGGTGTGCATTGTGTGCTATACACGCACATTTTACGAATTTAGCGCAATAATCAATGGAAGACAATTGCCTTTTCAGCATCACGTTAGCTAGAGCCAACAACCAGCTGCTTGATCTTTCAAAAAAATAATTGTCGTATGAAATGCCTTCAGGGCACATTTGTAGTGGAAATAATAGTTAACACAATTTGAAATTCTTCCAATCCTTTCAATAGTCTGTACATTTAACACCCAACCAGGTCTACGGGGTTCTACTAGATTCTACTGGATTCCATAGGGTTTGCGCATCTGTACAGCGTGCATGAGACTAACTGTGCTTCGATACCATCCGCATGCTATAGTTTTCACAACTGGTATCACTTTGATATTGAAAATTTCATACTTGTGTATGTTTGTAACTCGTGCTATCGGCTTGCTCCTTGTTCATTCTACCACTGCAGTTGGACATTGCAAATGCCGACTCTGTTTTGAGCATTGCTGATGGTACCGATTCTCAGCCCATCTACTATGCTATTGCCGCTCGCAAGGCTCTTGGCCTGCCAGGTAGGTGCTTGTGTTTATGTCTTTGTGCAATTGTAAGTTGCTACATCAATATTAGCTTCCCATGTTTGGCCTTGTGTGTATTGTGAATTTGTGACGCATTCATAATTTTCATTGAGGCATCGTTTTAGTTGTGAATGAGTTTTTTGTGAAAAATGCTTTTCTGGTTCTGTGCAGTTGATGCTGCTGCCGCTGCCAAAAGCTTGGTATCGGTTGTCCAGGGAAGCAAGGTTTCCATTGCCAGGTAAAGCTTTATTTGCAAGTTTGTTTCGGTCATTGCTGAATTGAAGTGAACTCTCCTAGTGGTACGAGTATTTATATTTATTGCATCATCCAATCCGAGCAGTACATGTACAGCTAGTTCCTCTCAATGCTCCTATGTTGCAAGTTATGTTTTGTCACCTGGTCAACATAAACCTTCAATGGTCATAGTGCACAAGGATTTCTTTCCTAGATTTTTATTAGGGCTGAAGACTTTTGTTCGTTTAGCTTCGCAGAACGAACGTTCATGAGGTGACGAATATTGGAACTTATTTTTCTTTTTCCTGATAAGCTCCTACTCTTGGTACACGGAATCTGTGTGAGTATGAGCACAGTTTGCTGGCCACGCGCAGTGCTTATGGTGGAGAAGATGTGGAGAGCGATCCACGTGTCAATAGTCTCCCAGAGACAAATATTTAGCTCGTTGATTTTCTACGTACCTGAGTGACGGCACCACAGCGTGGTATGCGCGCAACCTTACGGAGCCATCCGGCAGCGCTTCTGGGGCAATGTTGCTCTGAATGGCGAGCGAGGCATGGCCACTGAAGTCTGTGATGGCAATGGCGTTCATTTCCTCCCGAAGTAGACTTTCTTGGCAGTATCATGCCCATGTCAGAACTCTGGCAATTTTCTCGAGTTATCAATAAAGAATATTCGTTCCTACGTTAGCGTCAATACGTTCGATTACTGAGACATTGTGTTCGTTTCAGCCCCAGGGCACACGATAACGGTCGGACATCGGACATTTTCCGACCATTTTCAATTCGAATCGGGCGCTTTTTTTCTTGAACGGACAATCTGTCCGATCGAAATTCACAAAATAGCGTCGCTGGGAAAGAGAACGGCTGAGGACAATGGCGCTCTGCCTGGGAAGAAGTCTCACGAAGTCGGAGCAGCAACCTGTGACAACAGGGTTTTACAGCAAGACAGGGAGCTGTCCACTTCAGTGTAGCTCCAGTTTGAGCGTAGCAAACGATCGAGGATTTGAAATGAAATTTCTTCGCTTTCTCGCTACAATAGGAACTATTCCGCGAGGCGCTTGTACACTCCGAAATATTGAAAACGTCCCTGTTCCAGGGAAACAAGGCGTCAGAAATGTGTGCCAGCTTGCGATATGCCTCTATCGAAAGGAGCAGGCTTCTGCAAATCCAGTCAAGTAGATCTACGCTCCTGTTGCACAGGCGCTGTGCAAGATCGACGGAGCAGCAGCAGCAGCGAAATAAGTCAGAAATTCAACGTCGCGTAGAAACTACGTGCTGTTCAAAGAGCACATCGCGTTTGCAAAGATGGGAGTCTTCAGCCAACTCGAGTAGTGACATGTTGTCGATCTTGGAGCTGGCAACAAGAAGTTAGAATGGGCAAGCAGATGCCCACTTTGTCTTTTGTCGACTGCGTAAAAATGAATGTCTTTGATCTGCCGCTGAAAAACCAGGAAACACTGCACGCTCATATCACACTCACAGTTACTATGCTTGCTGAAAAACGCACAGCGATTTGAATCAGAGTTACAATACTTGAGATCAGTGTGATGATCATCAATGCATTGCATGTGTGCATTATGCAGTGGTGTCGTGTGTGAAATTGGTGAAGACAATAATAATTATTTTTTATTATGAGTGCTGAGTACCAGACTTGTAAAAACAATCACAGTGTCCGGCCATGTCCGACCGGTTCCAGAAGTGGCAGGACATTGTGTCAGAGCAATTTCGAAATCTTATCGTGTCCCCTGAGCCCTAATTTGTATATAGGCTTGAGGCACCCAGCTTCCACTGTGATTTTGCTCTTTGTTTGAGAGTTCCGACTGTACTTATGATCCCTATCATGTGTGTTCACTGCAGCCACGGATATGCACTACTTGCTGCCAGCATTTTGGGAAAGTCTGATGCCCTGAAGCCTGTTGTTGAGACCATCGAGGTATGTATTTTCATGCCTAGTGTGCTATATTTTGACTTGTTAGGACCTGGTGCAAAGGTGCACTGTCAACTCAGCTCTTGCAAGTGGCTCCTTTGGGGTGTAGAATGTCATGGAGGCAATCATGACAGGTGGGCATGTAGTGAAGGTTCTAAATCAAGTGATGAACCTATCACCTCGCCATTCTGTGCAGATCCCGTGGCAAGTGCATTGTGGCCCAATGCATAACATTTTGTTGTATCTTCCAGAGCTCCATATTTTACTTGATAACGCCCATTGTTTCTATCACCCCTTTTTGTCCAGTAGTGTTGTCAAGGCTGCTAATGTTGTATCTTCACTCGTTAATAATTCAATGTTTATTGCCCTTTCTCCGAAATATACATGTATGCCATGTAACTACATCATTCCATCATTTTCACTATTAATATTAAAACTGGAGGTGGAATTGAAAATGCTCCAGCTAACTAGCTTCTTTTCAAGGCTGTTGTGTGCAGTTCTGCAGGGAAGACTGATCAACCTTGTATCGGTGTGTAGTGTCACAAGGATAGAGCATCTTGTTCTACTAATGTAATGTTCTATTTTCTTGTTTGCTCTAATTGGGACAGGATGTGGTAAACTTTGCTGATGAATATGGTGGCAACGTTCTGCAGGTAAGCTGAAGCATTGATACGGTGTTCTTGACTTATCATTGAGTGATCTTGCTGCTTTGTCTTCCTGGATTGCATCCACTTGGTTGAAGAACCTCTCTGGGAATTACTTTGGAGTGACATGTATGTTGTTGTCACCAGGGTCCGTTCATCCCTTCATCACTTTTCTCCTAACTGCACAGCAGTGCGTTTTACTGGGCTCACATTATGAAGTGCTGTACGATCGCCCTGTTGTGTTGTAGGTAACACAGCCAGCTCCGCCCGGAGCTCGAAAATTCATGGTATTACTGCAGGTAGTAGACATGCAACCGTCAAGGCGGCGAGGAAAATTCAAGTTGTAATTTGACTGTGTGATGCTTGTATTTTTACCTTGTCAATTCCAGTTCCTTCACTATGACCAGGACGGTCTTCCCGTGACTGCTGCCATTGTCAACGGCATGTTTGCACTCTCCTCAGGAGCACCAGCTGGTGTCAAGGCTGTAAGTTAGCTGTACTTTTTTTGTATGTGTGTTTCACTTTTATCGTATCGAACTTTGAGGCTCAGGGTGTTCGAAGATACAGGATGGCAAGGATGCAGATGCTGGAACAAGTACCGTGGAAATCCCTTGATCCTGGCACATTGGAACCGAACTGTGCCCGCATATAAGAATTGTCTGTCACCTGCTTGGGACATCCATACTGTTCACTCGTACATGCAACTAGTTGTTGTTTGCCTTTCTATTAATATATTTTATGCTGTTTTCGTGGAAATTTTTGTGACTCGGAGATCAGAATAACGCCCGGTAGACGGGCTGTCCTGATCTGAGGAGCCCGAATAAGGGGGTTCTACTGTACATGAACTATTTCCCCCCTTTTTTTGGCACTTGTGCATGTGTGTGTCTGTGTGTATGCTGTCCGTCCAGGATCAAGTCATCATGCTTGCCAACTATTTCCTCAGAAGCCGCTTCACCGCCTCTGCTGCTGATGCATACCATGTCCTCATGTCCCTGAAGACTATTGCAGGTGGAAAGGTATGTGATCTGCAACGTTTGCCTGGCGCATTTGACTAGGGGTAGGTGGTTTGCCCAAAATAGTGTTCTCGACACGTATTCCCCATGCTTCCACTGATACTCAGAATGGTTCCAGTTGTCCACCAACAGTTGTAACTCTGTGTGTGTGTGCGTGCGTGCGTGTGCAGTATTTACACGTTTTGTTGCTTTGTAATTTTAGCAATTGTATGGTTTTTGTTTCTATCTGTGCTGGCGTTTGCAGTACTCACCTATAACGATGAGCTTGGTTGGCTCTTCATCCGTCTCTGCTGCCAAGCCTGTTGTCAAGGTATGTCCACTTCAGAGTCCATATACAAAGTAGTATTCAGTGTTCGGAATGTTTTGTGCTTCGACGCCCGTATCCATATTTTTATTGCATGTCTCTCTCCTTTCCAGCTCCACCCTCCCCTTTTTTGCTACTCCCTGCTTGGTGTACAGTCAACTTTGCGTATAGCGACACTCGGCGGGGCATCAGAAAAGTGTCCTTATTCGCGAAGTGTCTTTATACCCGAAGTCGCATTACATGTATTACAGTTAGGTGGGACTTTGCCCTGGGCATGGAAATTCTGTTGTTATACGCGGATTGTCGTTTTATACGCAGTCGGTATTAGCGAAGTTGACTGCATGCTATAACTCTTGATGTGTTTTGGATCGTTCTGTGTGCAGGTCCGTGCCACCAACTTGCTTGATGCCGCAGTCAAGGGTGTTTCTGTCACTCTCGTCGCTGCTGGTCAGCAGGATGAGGAGGAGCTCGTTTCTGACTCTAAGCTCAAGGCTGATAAGAAGTGAGAGCAATACGGTGTAGCTCATGTTACTGGTTATGTCCTCTGCCCTGCAATGTGTGTTGGGAAAACGCCGAGTCGGTTCTGATCATGCCTGGAAAAGTAATAGCCAGGGTAGCTGGCTGACCAATCACGGGCATAGTTGTGCACTGTACTGTCTGTAGCTTTTTTTGTGTACAATAATGACATGAGCTGTGTACAGCAGTAGAATCTGTTGTTTTCATGTGCACTGAACATTGTTTCTATGTTCCTGCTCTCTCCCATGCACAGTGGTGAGTTTTCCGCTGACCTCTCAGGCAAGAACGCTCCTCGTGGTGCCTATTCTTTCAAATTCACGTGAGTACCAAGCAGTCAAAAGCGATTTTTATGCATTCTTATTTCAATTTATTTGCTGGGGTTCTGGAACTTCTGTCATTGGGCACCTGGCTTCTGTCGGGAAGGCAAAGGTGACTAGGGAGAGGAGTGCTAGCTGTGTCATCCCTCACGCATTGAAGTGGGGGGTCCCTGGTACTTGGCCGATGTGCATCGAGCATTGTTTGCTGGCCACCTGCACATAAGTTACATGTGTAATTGTTGTCTTCACTGCTACCTGCTCTTAGCTTTTGGAGGAGATCTCTTCCCTGCAGGTTTCTGTCCTGTATTACACTGCTGTGCCTGTTCTTTCCTTTGACACCCCTTGTTTGGCTGAATATCGTTCTGTCTCGCAGTGCTTCTTCCTCGGACAAGCAGTTCGTTGAGCTGGAAGAGTTCTCTGTAAGTGCTTGATTGTGGACCTGACTGGTCTCCATGCGATACACGTGCTGTGGACATTTTTGTGATTCTGTGCCTGTATTTCTGTGGAACTATTGTTTTTGTGGTGTCTTGAATGTTCTACTTCTTTTCATCGAAAGATGATCCATACCCAATATACACTGGCTGATTTGATGTGTGCCAAACATCATTCTTTAGAAATCATCGGTGTAAGTAAGTTTGTTGCTTCCCATTTGTTCCTAGGTTGATGTCAACTTGGTTGACCCCGTGAAGATCACCTCTGCTGAGTTCGTTATCCTGGATGCTGACCAGGATGTCAAGGCAAAGACTGTTAGGTAGGAAGCCACCAGTCGTACAGAAATCAGCATTTCTTTTCCTTTGTTAGCTGCTGTAAATATATGTGTGCGTGTGTGTGTGCATGTTTGGATATGATAATGTATGTGTCATCCCTGAGTGCGGGATCAAACGGTTCGAGAACCGGACAGTGGGAAAAGGTGCGCGAGGTCATTTGAGTGCACGTGCATGTGTATATACGGGAGTGAGAACCTGACAGTAGCATGACGGATCAGAGTTAAATGCTGCAAAACCGTGTTCTTCACAATCACATGCATGCGGCCTTTATTAAAATAACCAGCAACCCATCTAGTATCTCTTAATTTGCTAAATCCTATATATAGGATTTTGGTCATATTTTTCAACTCAAAATGGGTGTGGCACGAGCATAGAGAAAAGTATGTGACCAATTCTTCCTTGCTAGGTCTTAGTAGATATCGAGAGTTGAATAAGATAATTTTTTCAAACACTAACATCTCAGGCTCATCTCCTTGCCCAATATTACTAAGGCCTGTGCCCTATTTTTCGAATCCTATATATAGGATTTGAGATTTTATTGGACCTTGTTTTATCCTTAACACTGGTAGTTTCATGACGGCATGTGCGATATGTCGTCATGAAACCACACCTGCAATTTTCTGCTGCACATTCACTGCTTCAGTCCTTTCCATGACAGCAGCTGAACAAATATGCTCAAATTTCCAATTTTTGCTGAAAATGGGTATTCATCAGAAATATTATCGCCCTATGAATCTAAAATGTGAACATTCATGCCTCAAACATATTTACAACTTCCATGAAAACCATTATGCCGTTATTACTGGTCGTGATGACCAATAACAACGGCATAAAAGGCACACATTTTCAAATCCTATATATAGGATTTTGGGCCAGCAAATTAAGAGATAGTGCACCTGAAGATGACTGTAGATTTAAGTGATGACTTTGATCCTTGATCATGATCAGCACCAGTACTGAAACAAAAGACTTTTGTGGTCCGGCCTAGTCAGGCTTATGTAGCCCTTTCCTCGGTGTCATCTGTACATTCCACAATTTCACTGTACATTATAGCTGTTAGTCTAACTCAATGTATCGCTTGTCATAGGAGTATACGTGTACAATGTATCAGCGGAACTTGGACGGGTTGTGTACGGATGTGGCAGAGATGGGACAGAGAGAAAGAGGTTGTCGCTCGGTCAACACTTCCTCTGTGACGAAAAATATGGGGAAAGCTCTTGTCAAGATATACTTTGTACAGATTGTGTGGCTCTTATTGTCAATAATAGACTGTGGTTCGTGTATGTGTGTTTGTGCCTGTGTGTGTAGCTTGTCCTATCCCAAGACCAGCTCTGATAAGCTCTCTGCTGACCAGCACCAGCGCCTGGCACTGTCATTCAATGCTCAGGACTCCCAGGGCGAGGCTGTTGTTTTGCACCAGGTACGAGTATAGCCAAACCATTCACAAACTCCCTGGATGTGGGGGGCTGCCCATGCTTGGAGAAGCTGTGCTTGCTATTGTCTTCGCTATATCTGCCTTGTGGATCTTTATAAGCCGTCAACATTGAGACTTGTGTGTCCGTGAATCAGATTTGCATTCTGTGACATGTTGTGATTGAGAGCGTGTTCTCTCTTCTCGTTGTCTTGTAGATGTTTGTCCAGATGACCCACCGTGCCACTGGCCAGGAAATTTTCTTTGTTGCCGAGTCTGATGAGGACCGTTACAAGTGTGAAGTGGTGAGTGTACTCGTGTATCCAGTTTGTATGCAGTTAAGAAAAGTCTCAATTGCTAGCTGCCACCAGAAGGTAGTGTAGATCACTGATAGGCTGTGGGGGCAACGGCTTGCTTTACCTGGTATTGACTATGGAGTGGTTTCACATCTATCACATGAACATACAGGACCGCCATGTTGGTTCCAACTCCACTCAACCCCTGTATCTATGGGACACATAATATCGGCCATGTTGGTTCCACTTTCCACATGACATGATCACTTTCTACAGAAATTTAGTCACATGACAAAGATGTGAAACCACTCTATTCCATGTAGTCCAGTGTCTATTGGTTTTTTGTGTACTTGAAGGACATGTGCTAAGTTAGTGGGCGTGGATGTATTCTCATGTATAGTTGATCTGTGTGCATCGCTCTGCGATAACATGTGTCTGTGCCTTTATGTTTGTTTAGAATCTTGGATCTGCTGCAAAGGAGTCCTTCAACTCCAACTCTGGAGACTATGACATGGTGAGTTGACAGTGTACCACAGTACATCCTGATCCTCCTGCTTACACTCTGTTCATTTATAATTGGTGTTTTTTTTTTCAAAAGCGAAAGGCCTTGGCATTTTTTGTCGCCACTCGCCCGCCCTTTCTGAAAGTAAAACGAACTTCAACAAAGTATTGATTTCAATCTTCGGCAGCTAGTAGTACATGTACTGGGTATTGGCCGTGTGCATGCAATACTTTTGTTTAACCCAAACTTCTAAAACCCAGCCACCTCCGAACGAACAGAAATCTTTTTGAAAATCAATCAGTAACCTTGGACCATGCAATAACAGAGTGGTTCTGTTTACGCGGGGCCCATTGGATGACCCGCATCATTGGTACTTTATGGTACAGTGAAACCTCGTTAGGAAGAACACTGATAAGACAAATGTTTGCTTAAGAAGAACTAGTATTCGTAACTCCATTGGATAAACCACTGTGTATTCACTGGGTATAACATACGGATAAGAAGAACTCCCGTTATTGCGAACAAATATCATCGGTCCCTTGGTGTTCGTCCTAAAGAGGTTTGACTGTACATGTAATAAGAAAGTTAAATATTCGGTCAGGTTTGCACTGAAAATTGCTAGTAATTGCTCCTTCTTAGCGAGTTCCACTTTTCTGTTCTTTCCGTTTTAGAAATTTGCACTCCTGACTCGTACGATAGTTTTCACACCATGTCTCTTGGTGTTTTTTTAGTTTGAAACAGTAGTAGTAGTAGTATTGACATATCCGCGGCAAGCCGCTTATGTACAACGGCATGGGAGAGGATAACAAAAAATGAAAATGTATTATTGGGGAAATCCACGCTATTATCGAATATTCAACAATGACGGGTGTGGGGTTGAAACAGTGCAGTGTTGATAGCTGGACTTCCAGCATGACAAGTAATAACACGATGTTTGTTTGTTCTTCTGTGCTTGCCTGGTCTTGTCTTGTCCAGACTCTTATCGCTGGTGATGGTCTCGTCACTGAATCCGTCTCATGGAAGTTCGTAAGTTTTAATCAGATCAAATATGGCCCCACTCCTTGCTACAGGTTATATGCGTTCATGTCTTGTCCCTGGTCCTGTCTGGTCTCACAGTGATGTGAAGTGATGATGTTTGACTGGCTATATGTCTGTTACTGTGTGCCCAGGGCTCTATTTCTTTGTCATTCCCCGGCACTCCAGCAACAGGAAAGGCCAAGCTGCAGTATGGAGCCCGTCCAGAAATCCAGGTATGCTCCAACCACTGTGCGGATTTGGTGTGCTTATACTTTTTGTTAGTTGTTGCAATTGTGAATATGTGTGTGTCTTGTAGGTTCGACTGCATTCTGTGGAATGGTGGCTGTGATGGATTTGATGTTCGCTCCAAGCATTGCTGTTATGCTAGTGGTCTCCCAGTGGATGTATTGTTCGTCATGCTTCTGTTGCTTTCTCTCCACTTGATGTTTTTTTGTCCAGCACAAATTCCGCGAGCCAGAGAAGCGGCCTGCCGCAGTCATCTCCAATGCCTTCACTCTTGCCGTGCTGTCACCCATCCTCTTGCTTCTCGTTGCTGTGAGTCCTTAGATTATGATCAAGCAGTTGCCATGTGATCAGTATGAGTGAGCTAAAATGAATGCAGAGGGATCACTGATACAGTATACCTGCCGTGTGCCAACAAGTAATCAAACTACATGTACGTGTACTGTCAGAGTATTGCCTGTACAGGACTCCAGGTTGTTAGGCAAGCGTTGCACTGTTCTCATTTTCATGCTTGCCAAGATTCACTCGCTTCGAGATGTCTTGTGAAGCTGATGAATGTATTTGCTGGCCATGCTCCTGGGTCTACTACTTCCGCTAGTGCTTTCGCTAAGTGCAATCATTTACCATTATTGTATCTGTGTCTGTGTGTGTTTGTTATGGTGGTGTTGTTGTTCTCATTGTGGCTCCTGGTTATAGTGGATGCGTGTCGGTGTAAACCTGAACGACTTTAGCAAGGGTGGTCTCAATGGCATTCTCTTCCTGGCTGGCCTTATCGGTGAGTGTGCACACTGCTTGCTTACTTGTTGAGAGCCTGATGCAACTACTCAACGCAGTCCTGCACTTTTAAAAGTATGCCTTGTCGTGTATTGCCACGCTATCAACAGTACATGCAAGAGTGCAGCATAGCCTTAATTCAGTCTAGAGCTAAGCTGGGCGTTACCTCAAGCTCCTTTCTGGAAACAGATTAGGTGAAATCCAGGACAAGAAACCAACGTTCTCGACCCTTGCACATGCAGCATTTTCAATTATATAATGAGCTATTTTTGCTGTCCGGCCATTGTGCAAAATGGCATAGTGCTCGTTGGTGTAGGTGTAGTCTTCTTTACAATGTGTGTGTGTGTGTACATGTATGCTCTTCTCTGTGTTGTGTTCTGCAGCCATCATGCTTATTTATGCTTACTTCTGGCTGGCATCGGTAAGTCTAGGCACAGCACCTATCTTGTCTGTGCAGTTATCACGCTCTTTCATCTCAGCACCTGTGCGTGTGTGATAGAAAAGTTCATGGCTTCCTTGTGCCCGAACCTCACATATACACAGAGACACACACACACACACACACACGCGCGCGCACACACACGAATAATGTTGCTTCTTTTGTATGAGGTGAAGCTTATACACAGATTCCCAGATGTTTGCACGATATGTCAGCATATCGAATATATTTTCTCATAGGGGTAGGAGTAATTGTAATGCTTCGTTGTATCAAGCAAGCGTGCGAGTGTGAGATCGCCTAATCACAGCCTGCCGCGCAAAGCACGAAGGGCTGTGATGCAGGCTGATCGAACATGAGTATGGGTGTTTTGATTACGTTTCTGACCTGCACCCGCGCTTGTAAACTCATATCAAACTTATAAATATTTCGCGAAGGGCTGTGATTGGCTGATGGAACATGAACACGACTGTTTTGATTGGATTTCTGACATGAACACGCACTTCGATCTTCCTATCGCTCTTGAAAGCATGACTCCTTCTCGAGTAAAAAAATAAGCGAGCTTGATCGGTAAATCAAAGCCCTAGTGGAGCGGGCTTTGATCGTAAAATCAAGGCCCGCCTGGGCGGGCTTTGGGATAATCAAAGGCCGTTCAGCAAGTATGGAGTTCTAGCATGCCTTGATCACCTCATGTTACGTGTATGATGTAGGCCCTGCTAGGTGCAATGCGATTGGTCATTTCTGTACCTACAGTCATGTGACACGTCAGAATTACTGATTGGTGTGTCTGTCGTTTTGCCCTGCTTTTTCAGAACATGTTCTCTACTATCAAACTGCTGACCCTCGTTGGAATCCCAACGTTCATCTTTGGCAACCGTCTCCTGGCTGGAATGGCAGCTCAGAGTTAGAGGCAGTGAATGCCGTGGTCATGAGAACGCCCAGTGCGCTCGCTTGCTTTCTATCTTATTGTCATGGCTGCTTGCTACAACCGCAAGCAATGTCGCTTGGCTTGCAAACGGCTTGGCTGCTAGGACCGTTAAACTCTTAACCCTGCTGCATGTACTAGATGTGGAAGAAGGCCAACAACTGCAACAATCACAACCACAGTTTTCATCTCTTCCTTCTTCACTGATTGAACATAAAAATATTTCATTATATTCATGTACTACTTTTTGTTCTCTGTCCTAGATCATTTTGGGCAATTGAATACATTTTGAGATTGGTCCAAACCAATAAAGCGATACGTGGCCGGTGTGCTCGTGTGGTGTAACAGCTCTGCATCATACTACACCGACTGTGCGTGTGGGGGGGGGGGGCATCTACTGTCGGACTTACGGAGCCTTCTCCGTGTTAGCGTTGGATCCCTGTATAGTACTCTTGCGGGTCATTTCTCCATCACCCTTGCAGCCTGGGAGCGGACACTGCAAAATCCGTTGTTTATACATAAGTTACATGTAGTTATCTTTTGTTCGAACATCAAAAATTGAAAATGAGTCAATGACAAACGAACTCGACGCATCCTGTGTTTTGTTGCTTGCAAGCAAAAACTTGATCCTGGTACCTCTTGGTTCTCAATCATGGTCTTAGAATAACCAACACTGCCTGCTCATCTTTACTCTTGCCTACAGGAAAAGGGCATTGCGAGTTTCCCCTTTCCGCTCTCTCTCTCTCTCTCTCTCTCTCTCTCTCTCTCTCTCTCTCTCTCTCTCTCTCTCTCTCTCTCTCTCTCTCTCTCACACACACACACACACGCACACCTTGTGGTTCCCTAGTCTACTGCTGAAATTCTGTAAATAAGTTATAACCCACCCTAAATAACGCCTATGTCCGATAATAAGCCCAGTTTTAGGCGATGTACACTTCAAGTCCGTTTTAGCGCCCATGCCCGAAATAAGCCCAGGGCGGAATATAGTGGACAAGTGGTTTACCTATCAAATCTGTAATTTATCGCTACATTCTTGGTTACGACCAAATTTCCAGCTGTGGTTTGATGTACCTGTACCGGCCGCGCTCAGTGTGAATGGTGGTTCACTGAAACTAGTGGGTTGCTGATAGATTGATCTTCTGCAGATTGCGTCCGAAATAACGCCTATGCCCTAAAATAAGCCCATGCCGATGACAGAACAATGGGCAGAATTTGGTACTTTTTCTGGTACGCTTCATGCATGATGTTTATAGCACAGTCAAACCTCTTTAGGACGAACATCAAGGGACCGGTGATATTAATTTTGTTCGCGATAACGGGAGTTCTTCTTATCCATATGTTTTACCCAGTGAATACACAGGGTTTTATCCAATACAGTTACGAATACATGTACTAGTTCTTCTTAATCTTAGGCAAACATTTTTTCTTATCAGTGTTCTTCCTAACGAGGTTTCACTGTATGTGGATAAAGAAATGGAGCAGAATGTAGGGAGGTTCCTGCCATGGCATGAGGTTTGTTACCGTATTTCAACGGTATAGTTCTGCCAATTACATTTCACTGCTTTTCGAGCAGAATCTGCCAATTATTCGAGCATTATTCGCCTAGGGCTATGTTAATGTGGTCTTTGCGTCAGGGAACCAACACCACTGTTACACCTGTGCAATGCATAATCATCAGAGGTGACTTGCAACAGCGCCACCATTTCAAAGCGATATGCCGATATCAGAATATTTCAACGCCAACACTTCTGCGCCAGACTTCACACGGCGCGCGATAGCACTAGTGCTTGAAAGTGATGACGTCAAAATGGCCAGGGAGTAGTTAGTTGACATCAGATTTCTATTTTTGGATCCACTAAGGTGTGACTTTGCTATTGCCTAAGTATGTGGGTGCATAGCAACCCACTCATGTCGCATGCAGGTGTGACTTTTATTTCGCCACCAGTTGTAACCCCGCCCCCAGTAGCCAAATCAGTCAGTTTCACTGGCTACATCACCATGCTGTGGGTAAGACCGCTTGAAATGTGCTTGGATCCATACAAAAACTGGATCCAAGTGGATCCAGTTTTTGACTGTGACCATGGTGACAGTCACAAGCTTCTTTTGTCTGCCTGCATACTACTAGTACTAGTATTAGTATTAGTATTACTACTACTGTACTACTACATGTACTAGGCTAGTCTTCTACTGCACGCCAAGTGCTTGGATCCATTATCATGATTATTGTTAGTACTTGTAGCCTAATCTCTTTAATACACTGAGTCTGTGCTTCCATAGCCTTTACTTACTTTACTATGCTCTTCCATAGGCCCATAGCAACTAACTTCTACTAAGTTCTAGCGTACTGCACTGAGTACATGCGTAGAGTATTATTTAAAAAAAATTGTTCCACCGGATTTTCGTGTGAACCAAGGAACTACAAGTATTTAGTTACGTCCACTGACACCATGTACATGTACCACCAGTGCCAGTTACTAATAATACTAAACAATCTGTCGATCAGCTCATGCGACAACATTCAGTGATTCACGGCACTGACCGATGCGATGGTACAGTGACGTTCTATGGACTTGCCTACAAAAATTGCGAAGTAATACTACTAATAGTTGGTAGAACAGTGGCTATGGCCCGTGGGCAGGTTTGGCGATATGGCCATGCGATGAGGGAGTACATGTACTGATGTACATGTAGGTGATCGTGTTGGTTGGATGGCTGTTTATTCCCCTGGAACCGTGGGTCAATGGATTGGAACTGTCCAATTATTTTAATTTTTAGAATTATGCACTCAGTCTCTTGATAAAAGAAAAAGGGGTTTTGTCAACTGACAACCGCTCACATTATGTGGCAGCTTCCCAATGTTTCGCCCCCAACCCAGAGGCTAGACCAGACGTATACGTAAAGTAAAAAATATCTATTAAAACAAAAAAAAGAACACAAAACCCACGCAGTTACACACTGTATAAACGGCAAGTGTTCGACTGTGACCATGGTGACAGTCACAAGCTTCTTCTGTCTGCCTGCATACTAATACTATTACTACTAGTACTAGTAGTAGTCCTACTGTACTAGGCTAGTCTTCTACTAGTAAGTTCTAGTACTGCATGCCAAGCGCTAGGCGCAGATAGATGACAGCTAGCGTAAAGCTAAAGGTGCGTTGAGCGCCAAGAAGGAAGAAAAGCCTGAAAGCGACAGACTGTCCTGGGAACTGTTAGACTGGCTACGCCAGGCCAGAACTCCAGGAGCATTCCTCTTGACCAGTGCGGACCGCAAAGCTGCTTCCTGCATCAGTGCACGCAATGGACATCACCCAAGGTACATGTACATGTATGTGACAAGAACAAGACCGCGTCAACCTCAACCTGCTCTTATCCTTCTTTCTGATCTTGTTCTGTTTACTGTGATGTTGTCGTTGCTTTGCTTCGTCCTATTACTAATTCGCTACAGCTAGCGTCGTGACAGCTACCGAAAACAGCCAAATCTCATTGGCTGCTCAGGCCGTCAAGCCGAGAGAAGGTGTCAACCAGCTCGGGGGTACTACCGCAACGGGAAGCCTTTGGATTCTGCTCGCCGCGCCCGGGTAATCGAGATGCACAGGCACGGCGTCAAGCCCTGCATGATAAGCAGGCAATTGCGAATTTCGCACGGATGTGTTTCCAAACTTATTAAAAGGTAGGTGCATATGATGGCTTGTGTGCAAGATATTTTTTTTAGAAAAACTGGCTGAACGCATTCTTACGAATCAGAGGTAGCGACTTGTGCGATTGGAGAGGAAGTGCTTGTTGCTCTCCGCAGACTTCTTCTTCTTGTTTGCTTCGTTGTAATTGAGACTTGACCGAGTGACGGTAAGTACATGTATTGTTAGTGAAGCACGGATAATGAGATATCGATTCAGGGCGCACTGAAGCAACTGACTAGAACAGTTACAAACAAAAGTTTTGCGACATGGACCGTTGGACATGCGAGCCGGAGGCTTCGCAGACTGAAGACCAACTCTCTGTCACAGTCTGTGTCCAACTAGTGCCCGCAAAGTTGGTGTAAAGCCGCATGTGATGACTGGCATGCACGGAGTAGGAGCAGTAAGAATGCCATTAATTACATGGAGATCCATGGAGTACAGCGCCAACAAGCCAACGCAAAATGCAAAAGAGTCCGTGGCACGACTCCAAGGCATGCGTGGAAGGCTTAGCTGTGCAATAGCGCTTAGCTGTCACAGCACTGTGCTGACAGCTGAGCTACAGCTTCTGGTGTTGCTGGTGTATTGTTTGTGTTGCCTTGTTGGTGGGGCAAGGGAGGCTCTTCTGTGTTCTTTCACTTCTTTGTTTCTCCATCCACAAGAAGTGTTCAAATTATGCAAAAGTCATGCACACTAATGCCTGCAGAATTTTGGTCTATACTGTATACATGTATTCTGTTGTGATCCAATGTATATGTAAGAAAAGGTAGTTGCATCATCAGTGTGTTGTATTGATGTACAGTGCTGTCTGTCCTGTTCTAGCTGAGCCCCAAACTACATAATACATGACTACTACTATCAGCCCTGTGCTACATGATAGTAGGTATGGCCCTTGTATACATGTAGCAAATACAATGACTATGTAGCAATTGCCAGCATGGGCTGTATGAGTCATACAGTAGCTCACATAGCTGCTGTATGCAAACTGTAGCTAGTTATCTTGTATAAAATAATCGCTGACTTCATGCACGTACACATACACACAAGGTACAGAGCACCACTGTACTAGTTTCATGCCCTTGGCGTAGGCTATCATCTGACAACTGACATGTAGTTGCCTGCGTGTAATGTGTAAAACAACTGTATGCAAAATAACAAGAATACGCCTCCACCAAGAACTAAGTTTTTTTGCCACATTTCAAGGTTGCAGTCAACTGCTATTTGAAGGCCAACGAATGGTCGTGGGCACATGACCATCCCTGAGCATCAGCAACACAACTGCCTCGCCCAACGACTTTCAAATTCCGCTCCACGTACTCCTACTAATGTCCGTTTTCTCTTCTCTCCTTCTCCTCCTAACACTGTCTGTCCTATTTTCTCCCTTCTTCTTATTTACTGTCTCTCCTCTCAACATTTTCAGATCATATACCTGTCACTTTTATTTTTTTTCTTCTCTTTTTTTGGTGCGTTTGATGTCCCCATGACGCTGAGACCTGGGGGCTGAGTTCAACAGGCCTCACCATCACTGTGCTCCCATTATGCAATTTTTGTCTTAGCCTGTGAGCTGTGATCATAGTAAAACGACCACCTCTACCTCCTCCTCCTCCATTATTACCATGGTGATATTTGAGCAAGGCATGCCAAGGTTGGCAAGAAGCACAGTTACAGTCACCCCAAGCTGTACTACTACTAGTACTAGTATCGTGTTTATTATTATTATTATTATTTTTTTTTTCTTATTTTGTTAGGGATTTCCCAACAGGCAATGTTGCCTTTCATGGGCCTACAGCAGAGCAAGCGCATGCATGCTTCGAAAGCTTTGCTCATAATGCTAACACTAGTAACAGTCTATCTACATGTACGTTTACACTGCATATACACGTAGCGTAGAATTTGTTTCTGAGCAGAAATAAAAACAGGACTACCAGGGGCGGATCCAGCGATCTCTACAGGGGGTTCCAGTATAGTCAAAACTGAATAGCTGATACATGTACATGGACACACGTATGGTTACCAGTAGTACATTTACGAAATTTAGGGGGTTCCACGGAACCCCTGGAACCCCTCCTGGATCTGCCCCTGACTACTTTGTACCGCCTCAGTCCGGCAGAACACGTCAGCAAACCACATTATTCTACTGTAGCTCTTCAGGGTAAAAATAAGAAGTGCTCCCGGTTCCTGGTTGACCCTATTTTCGTTGGCTAGGCGCCTGGGCGTGTGTGCTAAGCATCCATCCGAACCATTGCACTCGTGCTTTGTGGCCAAAGTAACGTTAGTTGGCTCCACACCGTACTCCCTGCCCGTCTGCACTGTTCCGGTTCATTGGACCACTAAGGGAAGACGGTGATGTGGATTGTCTGCATAGGATCAGCTCTCAAAAGTAAGTCTAAGACTAAGAGTAGTACTTGTCTTCAACACTGGCACCAATCGGTATCTGCTGGGAACGTTTTAGAGGTACATGTGCATGTATGTGTATGTTGCTGGTTAACAGCATGTGCATGTATCATTGTACTATGTCAGTATGTGCAGATACCGTTTACACAATCCACACTGGCCATAGTTGTCATGGTGCATTGCAGACGATTCCTTTCAGTTTCAGTGTGTCACATGACATGGGTTAGAAACTTAGAATAATGATGGAGTACATTCTGTGCTGTGACCACGTCTATATAGCCCGGCATCCCTCCGCTTGTGGCCATATAATAGACACGGGTCTTCAATAAATATGATGGTGCAAATCAGGGAGTCGTACAAACCCAGACGTGTGTGCGTGCGTGTGTGTGTGTGTGTGTGTGTGTGTGTGTGTGTGTGTGTGTGTGAGAGAGAGAGAGAGAGAGAGAGAGAGAGAGAGAGAGAGAGATAAGAGAGAGACAGAGAGAGACAGAGAGCAAGCGAGTACGCTTAGAGGATACAACCTTGGTAGCGGAGGATGATAATACATCTCCGCTTGGGAGGTCCACCACGGCGAAGTATGGTTGTTTTCTTGGGAGGCTAGCATAACATGCGGGGGGAACTGCTAACGGATATGCTCATCCAACAAGCGTTGAACCTCAGCGTGAAGGCTCATGTCCACATACGGGCCCTTACTAAGTTACTAGCCAATACTAATAATAGTTACACTGAGTTTGATATAGCTACAAGGAAGACTAATAATTGTACTTTAAGCATTTCATATGTCGACATCCACTCCGTTTAATCCTGGTTCACCTTCAACTCTAAGTCTTGCAGAGTGCTGGATGGGTATTTTCCAACCGAGCCTTACTTGTTGGGTACAACGATTACTAGTAAGTCCTCTGCAGATCCAGTCTCGTGGGGACGCTTATACATGTATCTCCTTGAGGCTTTGGGAAAAGTTTGTTTCTGCATTCTCTAAGCGATGCCTCCGTAGCATGTGAGTAAGTTTGATAGTTTTAAAAGGGATTCCCCAAAGCTAGCATCTCGCCTGTCGAGAGGGTCTCCATGATCGAAAGTGTTATTACAGATGAGAACTGCGCACGAAAAAGGGTAAAATGCAAAAAGACCATAACGTAGAAATCTATCAGATTGGTGAGTGAAGGATCGAAGCTATAAAATAGTTGTTCAAGTAAATGAAACTATCCCGGGGGTGTGATCACGAGGGCTATGGAATACCAGTACTACAGTGAACAGTACATTAAGCGATTTAGTTACATGGAGATCTTAAGATTTTTCTAGTCTTGTTCCTTACTCCCTTTTCCATTTTGCATTATTGTGCAAAGTCGGTCACATGTTTCAAAGAAGGCATCACGGCCGGTTTGTGCTACGACTTTAAATACATTTGAACAACAACAACAACAACAACAACAACAACAACAACAACAACAACAACAACAACAACAACAACAACAACAACAACAACAACAACAACAACAACAACAACAACAACAACAACAACAACAACATGCAATGATGCACCCTTCCCTCCATCCAGTCCTCCATGCATTCATCCATGAATGCATGCATCCATGCATACAGCCACCCATCCATTCAATCACCCAACCATCCGCATACATGCATCCGTCCGCACCGTCTGTCCGACCACCGGTCTGTCCGACCATCGGTCTGTCCGACCATCGGTCTGTCCGACCATCGGTCTGTCCGACCATCGGTCTGTCCGACCATCGGTCTGTCCGACCATCGGTCTGTCCGACCATCGGTCTGTCCGACCATCGGTCTGTCAGACCATCCGTCTGTCCGACTATCCGTCTGTCCGACCATCCGTCTGTCCAACAATCCTTGAACACATTCTCTTTGAATTCTTGTGTTTTGCTACTTTTAGATACAAAAGCGAAGGAACAATGGCTCCGGGAAAAATAGGAGGAAGTTCGCCAAAGGTGATGAAGCCAGAAGTGGTGAAGTATGTAGAACAAGTGAAAGGACACACGACAACATCAACGTGGACCGCCGAGCGAATTCGCGTCGAGCTTATTCGTAACAAAGTATGTGAAGCAGGCAAATGCCCATCAATAAGCTCTATCAATAGAACAATCAGAACAATCCAGAAGAATAGCATGAGCGGTAAGTTATAATTATATTCTTGCTAAGTTGTTTTTCTGGGTACGAGCTAGTAGCATCGAAATTTCAGAATCTGAAGTATTCTGGGTGCTGAATCGAGTGGTCTTGGTTTGACGAGACTGGGAAAAGCTGCTGCGAGCACTGTGAGCATTCTGAAAGATGCCGTCGGAATATACCTGAGAAGTTCAGTGAATAATCTTAACAGTTGTCGCTACGTTGAACTGGTTACGCTGGTGGACAGTGTGTCATAACTCGTAACATTTTGTCCTTTTCCTTTCTTCATCATAGTTGTCGCTACTTTTGAGTTTTAAGTTAAGTGAAACAAAAATGAATGAAAATCCCAGAACATGTGCTATACTAGTCCTCTTGGCAATGAGTCAGAAATATCGACAGAAACTGGAATACTGGACACAGGTGGTTCCCTAATCAAGATCCAGGTTCCAAACTCGAGATCATTTTTAAAAAACTGAAACCGCCTTTAAGGTGCATCTCGATCGCTCACTTCTATCTGTTAGGTTGTTATCTGGAATCCTGGGATATCTGAGTGCACGGGACTCACGGTTGGTCCTGACAAACGGTGCACGTCACACGGTTGTGCATGGCAGCCTAGCCTCCTCTGACCCAGACCACTCAATTCAGTGCTGTGAGACCTACTAGCATACTATACTGCCTACTGCCGCATGGTCAGTGTTGTACATGACAGCGGTGGCTTTATTTACTGTAAATTGAGAAACTTTCGCTAGAGATTAAATTTCGCTATTTTCGCGACCACCACACATTGGCGGATATAATTCGCCGCGAACCTCTCCGTACATTGATTGTAGACAGTACAATATCCGACTGAAGAGATAGAATCACAAAAGTTTCTCATCGTGAATCAGCCCAATCTATAAAAACGCTAAATTTGCGCGCCGCGAAAGTTTGTCGCTTTACAGTATGTATGATGATTCTTGAGAACCCCTTTCTGTTCAGAACAGCCCCCGACACTTATAATAAAGTTCTATCTGTCACTGTGTGAATTGTCAACTAGGCTGCACTGGGCTTCGCAGTGAGCGAGGTTCTACATATCATGTACATCTAGTCGAGTTATCTGCATTTGCTTTGCTTTCAACATGCGGTACATGAGCTGCATGGCGTAGTTGGTATTTCACAGATCCGTCAGGAATGCTCTGTTCCCCATGTCACTGAATAATGCAAAATTTAAGAGCTCAAGTAATGTTGAAAACTTATTTTGGAGCGAATCGTGCATGTCACATGTCACAGGACTTCACAGTCACTCCTTGTGCATGTCACATGTCACATGTCACATGACTTCACAGTCACAGTCACTCCTTGTAAGTTTGCTAACTGCATTTTAAAACATGTACATGACTGTACACAGTTACCAAGACAGGCGCCTGCCCAAATCCTGCTCTTCTGTTTCTGTGTTGCAGGTGGCTCGTCACAAACAGCACAAGGCCAACTACAGGTTCCACCGCTGCCACAGAATCCAGAACAAGGGAATATGGGCAGTTTTCCGCCACCTTTCCAATGTCTGGGTTCCGTCGTCGGATTCAGTCTCTGTGGCACAAGCCCGAACGTCTTCTGTTTTCCCCCTGCTAAGGGTAAGTGAAGCATTCTTTTCCATCAGTTGAGTCCAGACATCTATGCGGAAAAGAGTCGTGGTAAACAAATAGGAAGTGTTTCGGAGCGGGTTTGGATTTCCCCGAAAAATCCGTCTCACTTTACAAGCACCTACTAGCATAGAAATGTATTCTGGATTTTCATGGTTTCTTTACTGATATAGTATTATACTTCGAATGTAAATACAGAATTATGAAGAGTAAAACACAAACCTTCTGTGAACTCTGTTTTTCACAGGTCCACACCAACCGGTTTCGTTCATTCCAAACGGACATGCAGCAGCAGGATATGCGCAACCGCATAAAGCAGCCTATGATTATGAACACGCCTATGCCCTGCCAATAGCAAATGGCGGCCCAGTGAGCGGCGTCTCTCCACTAACACTTTGAAGTGCATCTAATACTCGTCTATCCGCTTCACGAATATGCACTGACAGCCCTTCAAGATGTATATAGCAGCCTGCACCTGTGAAGGTGGATGGAAAAGTCTCCCTCTCTCTCTCTCTCTTTCTCTCCCTCCCTCCCTCCCTCCCTCCCTCCCCTCTGCAGACAGATGACTGGATTATAATTGATGCGGATTCTCCAAATGTAACTGACACTTGTTTGTAATATACCAAAAAGAAACCGAGATGAAAGGTTGTGTACCTGCAACAGAATCATACTACTATTATTGCATGTAAGAGCTACGTGAGTGGAAGTGACCCTCCGGGAAGAGTGGCATGAAGAGTTTTTCTGCCCGGCTGACTATAAAAACAATGGAACATCAACGTCTAAAGTTCTTTTTACATGTGCCGGTATATGCATGTATACAATGCACTTCAAAATATACGTTATGATGCTATCACTTACTGAATTGTACAATGTCATGTACATGTATGTACGTATGTATGTACAAGCATGCATACACGTACGTTATTAATTTATTATGTTATCACTAGTCTTATTGTACTGACTTGAGTACATATACTGACATTACAATGTCATGTACAAATGTACATCAATCACCTGTAGGTTGCTCTGAGTGGAATACTAGTAAATCAATACAATTACACCGTGGACCTTGTTAAGGGTACGTTGTTTGTTATTTTCATCAGAACATTAGTAATAACGAAGTAGTTGTCTGCTCCACACACTATTAAATATTTCGTAATACCGGTATTTATAGTAAGAACACTCTTACACTGTGATTCATCAGGACAGGAACCAAAACATTGCTGTGTTGGATCGGATCTATGCGGACAGTATGTATGCGGCACTATAGATAGGACATTGTATACTTGTTGTATACTCTTTATTTATAGTCGAAATCAAAACAGGCATACACTGGAGTATACGTAATTGAACTTCAGTTCTAGTATGTAGGCTACACAATTGTGCACAACTGATGCACCTGATCAGTGCGGGTGGTCTGTATGCCAGCATGGTAAAGGCTTCGGAGGTAATACATGTACAGACAGTGTTTTCACTTTTCAGTGAAAAGCAGGGGAGAAATCATGACAATACATTGTTGAGGTAGTCAAGGTTCTTCTGTGACAATACATTGTGGTGTGCTCGAACTCGTCTTCTTTAAAAGTTCTTTCTCACGCTGATACAGTACATGCAGCAGAAGATGCGGGTGAATCAGTCTTTATCAGGTATCTCGGGGCAGAAGAGATATCGCCGGGTAGTCCGCAAACCTCTGCATACATCACCATTCCCGAGCAAGCTTGGCTAGTCTTCGCATAAACCAAATGAACAAAAGAAATGAGGAACGAACGAGGCCAATGAGGTGAACACACGCGTGCAACTGCAGAATAGGCAAAGGAATATACGAGGTCATGTACATGTACATTTTGCATGTACACGTGCATGACCAGACAGTCCTAAAAAAACACGAAATGTCAACAGTTACTGTTTACTTCAACAAATAAAACTGGAAACGGATGAATACCGGTACAGCAATCAAACAGCTGATGGTACAGACTCAGTGGCAAAGCGACATAACACGAGTATTCAGGAGAGTACCAGTCTACTTATAAAGTATAAACTACAGCCGAGAACCATGTAGTCGACATGGGTAAACCATTTTCACATGCACACACTCCTCTCCGGAACGACTTCCTCACTGCTGCTGCCTTGCTTCAGGACACCGTCAATCGTCTGTCAGACTGGGGCAAGGAATGGCGTGTAGCGTTTGAGCCGTCGAAACCCCCTCGACTTAGGCCTCGGCCTTTGGGAAATCCATAAAATAAAAAAAATAAAAAAAACCCAGGCCTATGACAGTCATGACACGCTGCAAGGGGCGCAGCTAGCCTTGCCCTCTCTCCTCTTTGGAGGCAACCCGGCACCAGCGTCATCCACGGCTTGAGCCCCTTGACGCCACTGGCACTCGAAACGATCTCCGCACGGCCACCGACCACAGTTACCAGCTAAGAAATCCCCTACCGCGTCAAGCACCAGACACCATTCTCCGCAGTTTCTCGTATTGTGCAATCCAGCTGTGGAATTCCCTGCCGCCTGCTTTTCTAGGCTCCGCCCCAACTCGCAAAAATCTTCAAAAGTTTAAATGCAACGTCAACGAATACCTCCGTCGACAGGTTTGGCGATGGTCCACGGACATTCTGCCTGTCGACCCACTTACATTCTAGTGCCCGGTCAACGACTCCCATTGCTACGAATGCGCTGCACACTTCTGTCACTAGCTGATGTTATCCCTTGCTCTTTTCTTTTTTACTTTCCTGACCCTTACAGCTGCTCTATCTTTTGTTTTTGGTGCGTGTTTCTGGCCGTGATGCCGAGACCTCACGTCGGCAGAGCCATCAATGCCCCACCATCACTGCTGCGTCTCGCTGCAGCCCCTACTCAGTAGTTGTCACGTTTGTCCTTGTCTCAGTACCATTGTCTTTCATTATTATTTTACGAGTTGGGTATATGAACATAGCAAAAAACAAACAAACAAACAAAAAAACAGACGTTTGGAGTTTGGGAATTCTGTAGACGATTTGCAAAAAGGTTCGAACGTTCGGAAAAAGACATTACTTGCATGACACATTGACAGGACGAACAAGGCAAACCGTTCAACATTCTGCAGGCGTTTCGTTGCCAGTGTTGGGGTTGCAGTTCCGTTATTGAGTACATGTAATGAATATAAGAATAGAATAGAGGAATAGAATAGAATAGAAGAAGTAATGATTTCTCTTTCTTATGTTGATCTCTAGCATGCTTGGACACCTTGGTGTGGGGATACTCATGCATTTTGTTATACTTATGCCAAGTTATGGCCACTTGCAAGTACATGTACGAGAAACGCACAATTTTCCGAACCTTGAGGCTCCATAAGTACAAGGAAGTGAATAAGTATCCCGGGCCGTATGACAATGCATTATGAGGATTTCGCGAGCGTAATGCGAGCATCCATGAAAGCATAATTCCATGATTTCGCGAGCATAATCAGCCGGAGCCTGCTCTCCTGTATGCTATCAGTGTGCTAATCATACTGACAAACAACCCTACTATGATTATGAGCACTATTGCAGCGTCCATCATTGAACTTTCCAGTTTGGCCCCGGCCATGAAGAATGAGCATCATGCAGTGGTCAGGTCCAATGCCGTTGGGCTCGCTCCCGTTCCAGTTTTCGAAGGTAATGCGGTCGCCGTTTGTCCAATGCCATACGCCATCTCCGTTCTTGTCCTCTCCACCGATCCAACAGTATCCTCCAGCACTCAAGTCCGCCGCATCCATCACTGCCGCCAGTTCCGTCTGATTTCGTACCTGTGCCAAGCTTCCCCCATCCGTTTCGCAAAGCGCCTTGGCGGCATCCCATGTCATCATCGTCCGGAAGAGCTTGTACCGCCTCTCACGCCTGGGCGTACTCGGCTGACATCCAGTACCAATAGCCTGCTGAACGAGTTGTGTCAGTGAATCTATCTTGGCATTCATCTCCCTTTTGTAAGTCTCCCACGGTGCATAGAAGTTCCGTTTAGATAGCCACTGTTCCTCGCACGTGTCTCCAGAATACCCGACGTTGCACCGGCAGACAGCCTTGGTGGTGCCGTTAACACACGTTGCTCCGTTCAGGCATGGGTTGGACGCACAGTAGCCGACCTCTGTCTGACAGTGGTGTCCAGTGTAGGCAGGTGAGCTACACTGACATGCGTACCTGCCACTCTGCAACACACACTGTCCATTGCCACTGCAGATTTCATGGCCATTGCATTGGCTTGCTTGGCTGCCGGGATTCAGACACGTGTGAATGGCATTCCGTTCCATCACCGACAACGTACCTGCTGCTGCTGTCAGCAGCGACTGCGAGATACCTTGCACTTGAATTCCGAGATACGAGAAGGCTTGCTCAGTCCGGGAAGCTCTTTGCGGATCAATTCCAACTGCTTGAAACGCCGACGAAAGGCAGCCATCTTCAGAAGAGTTTAGTCCGTGTGATAACGCAAGGGAGACACTTAAAGCCAGCTGCAGGTAGACTGCCAGAGACGACGAAGTGTGGTGCTTCATTGCAGAGCCAAACGGGGAATATTGGTCAATTGACGATGGTGGAACGAGGGAGGGAAACCGAGGAACTCTTCAGGCAATCAAGCCATTTATATACTTTTCACTGAGCCCCGCAGCTCTGTCAGTAGACCGCACTCTGCTGTACATATCACCGATACGTTCGGAGACTTCGCTTTTTGCCATTCCGCATGTGCCAAATGTCAATAACGGTTACGTACGGCGCGCGTGCAGTACTGTACATGTAGGTGATTGTACCCACATAGTCATTGCATGTACATTGGCAACCATGTAATGGCACAGTTTCTCACCTCAGCCCTAGGCGAACAGCGATTAGGGAATGCTGAAATAGATACACCACAATATTCACGCCACTACTGTAGCACACTACACTATACTGCAGTATAATTCGCTGTCAAAATGATTTTTATCCTTATGTCCGTGCAGTAATACACTGTTGAATTCTAATGAGTAATGTCACCGCAATACACTGTCAAAATTCTAATGGCGCTGCAGTGTCATCACCATTATCATCATCAAAGACCCATTTTGGTTGCTGTGGCAGCAATGTCACAATGTCACGCAAGACCGTCCTGTGTCTGTCCAGCGCTAGACTTGCTTTTCTGCTCCATTTCGCCTTCTTTACTCCGTCCGTCCGTTTGACCGCTGGTCCTTCTCTTCAATACACTATCACATTCTAATGTCAGTGCGGCAATACACTGTCAGCGTCGAATCTGTGCTCGCAGCCTCGCCCGCCGGCTTTATGGAGTCTCATGGTGAGTGCAGGCTGAGGGCACAGGTGGGTTGAACCGTGACCCTGCCATTCGAGTGCTGTATGTCGCGGATCCGAGGATCCACGGAGTGAAAACTAACTTACTTGTCGGCGCCTTCCACAATTGTAGCGGGTTCGGCCTGGTCCCATACTGGCCATGGCTCAGATGGACAGTTTCAAGCACATTAGGCTCCGGCGGAATATACCGCATAATTATTGGCATATAATTATGGTGGTTGAAAATTTGGAGCATATTTTGGCACATCCGTTCGGAGGTAGCAGTACAGTCAACTTGGCTAGTAACTTCTCTCCCCCCTCTGCAGTATCCCCCCTCTGCAGTATCCCCCCTCTGCAGTAGACGTGACATAACTCACATCTTTTTTGGGGGCTACACTCTGCGTAACGCCATGGCATTGGCACGCGCCCTCACTTCACAGAGCACAATGCAATGGCGCGCTACCTTCTGCTGCTTCTTCTCCGTGATGTGCTAGTTGCGCCTTCTCTCTCTCTTTCTCTCTCTCTCTCTCTCTCTCTCTCTCTCTCTCTCTCTCTCTCTCTCCCTCTCCCTCTCCCTCTCCCTCTCCCTCTCCCTCTCCCTCTCCCTCTCCCTCTCCCTCTCCCTCTCCCTCTCCCTCTCCCTCTCCCTCTCCCTCTCCCTCTCCCTCTCCCTCTCCCTCTCCCTCTCCCTCTCCCTCTCCCTCTCCCTCTCCCTCTCCCTCTCCCTCTCCCTCTCCCTCTCTCTCTCTCTCTCTCTCTCTCTCTCTCTCTCTCTCTCTCTCTCTCTCTCTCTCTCTCTCTCTCTCTCTCTCTCTCTCTCTCTCTCTCTCTCTCTCTCTCTCTCTCTCTCTCTCTCTCTCTCTCTCTCTCTCTCTCTCTCTCTCTCTCTCTCTCTCTCTCTCTCTCTCTCTCTCTCTCTCTCTCACTCACTCACTCCTTTCTTCCCGGTTGCCGTGCTTGTGACTTTTTTTCCCCTGCTGCCGTGCTCATATTAGTTATCTAACTACAGCTGTATCTTCTTCTTGGTTCTGTTTGCCCGCTTATTATTATATATTTTCTTTTCTCTTATTATCAGTGGCACCATTGTCATTAGGTTTAGGCCTGTTTTGGAACTCCACCTTAAATAAAGCCAAACAACAACAACAACAACAACAACAACAACAACAACAACAACAACAACCAAGTCGATTTGAGTGCTCAGCAGCGCGTGTCTTACTTTCCTGGCGAAGCACGTAAAGTAGTTTGTGGCAGACGGTTGTAATGCAAGGCCTACAGTCAAGTGCTACTAGTATCAGAAAATAGGAGTATTGTGGCCAACCATTTGTCTCCACGCAACCTCAGGAGAAGAGAACAGCGCAAGCAGGGGATGTAGAGCGGCAAAATAACGTCTGACCACCTGTTTTCAGGATTTCCGCAAATGGGAGGGATCTCGATCTGAGATCGTCTCTCAGGATCTGGCCTCACGTGAGCTGTTTCAGATGAAGACATTATTCACAGAGTGGAAGATGTGACAGCTTGTCTGCAGGCAGGAATACTATTAAATTTTGCCAATGGCAAGATAAACTTCATCCCAATGATCACCTGCAATAATGGTTTCACCTCTCACTACATGGATAAGTAAGGGAAAATATTTGACACACCCACTATTCAGCCACAGCACTGCATCAAAGTAACATAGTTGCAGTGGAGAGCAGCCAATGGAGACACGATTATGTCATAGTGCTAAGAATTGGTGGAGCTCGTGAGAGATACTATTTACAGCAGCTTCAGAGACAGATCGACTATAATTATGCATCCTTTCCTGGAAGTTTGACAATGTGCAGCCTTTCATCCATTTTTGTTCCAAACCAAGAGCACTATAGCCCTTGCTGAAGCATTATAATCAGCATTATAAGGACTGCACTTTTTGGAGCATTATGATTAGCATTATACGAACATTTTCGGAGCATTATCTTCTGGACCCTATTATACACACCTGCTATTGAAGGACCATACATAGAGCTTCTTGTCGATTTGGAATAATATTTTAGCAGCCACTATAGGACATCTCCCAAAAGTTCAGCGTTTGCTTGCGAATTTGGTATTCCTCTTGCAGAATTATTATTGTCTTGTACTTCCACAAAGCTCCCCCCCCCCCCCCCAGTCCACATCATGTCATGTCAATGGTCTGAGTCATTTTTTCATGACGATTATCTGTTCTTTTGGTCTTTTTGGGGAAGCATGTAAAAGCATAATTGGCTTTTTTCTCGAGCATCCTGCGAGCATCCGCTAGAGCATAATCTGGTCATTTTCCTAGCATAGTCCGCTTACCCCTACTGTTGTTGTTGTTGTTGTTGTTGTCGTTGTTGTTGTTGTTGTTGTTGTTGTTGTTGTTGCTGTTGCTGTTGCTGTTGCTGTTGCTGTTGCTGTTGCTGTTGCTGTTGCTGTTGCTGTTGCTGCTGCTGCTGCTGCTGCTGCTGCTGCTGCTGTTGCTGTTGCTGTTGCTGTTGCTGTTGCTGTTGCTGTTGCTGTTGCTGTTGTTGTTGTTGTTGCTGTTGCTGTTGCTGTTGCTGTTGCTGTTGCTGTTGTTGTTGTTGTTGTTGTTGTTGTTGTTGTTGTTGTTGTTGTTGTTGTTGTTGTTGTTGTTGTTGTTGTTGTTGTTGTTGTTGTTGTTGTTGTTGTTGTTGTTGTTGTTGTTGTTGTTGTTGTTGTTGTTGTTGTTGTTGTTGTTGTTGTTGCTGTTGTTGTTGTTGTTGTTGTTTATTTTACTTCGCAGATTCTAACGGGCAAGTTGCCCAATATGGCAATAACAAGAAAGCGAAGGCCAAGAAAGTAATAATAATAAAAGAAATAACCGGGGCAGCAGAAAATGAATAATTAAGAACTGTGCACCCTAGACTTGCGAGCACCAGGATGTGAACTGGCCCTGGGCCACGCCGGATGCTGTGCAGCCCCAGACCTGCAAACACTGGGGTGTGAACTCGGCCAAGGCGCAAACTACAAAAACACTTGGCCAAGGTGACGAAATGAACCAACCTCAGTCCTCTCGCGCTGGTCTACAAAAAGACGAGAGTCGTCGAGTTTGACAGTCACAATCGTAGGCCTCACTGAAGGCTTTCCTAGCTAGCTATAGCCAGCGTTTTGAAGAAGGAAGTAATAATAATTATAAAGGCAACGGACTGCCAGGGTCTACGTAGTGTTGTCCTCTGTGGCTAAGCGACCACCATCCTCCTGCCCTGCTCGGGTCGCAATGCGTGCAATAAGTGACGAACTGGACGGAGGTATGTGACAAGAACAAATCCCCTTCGACGTGCTGTTCTGGTCTTTTCCTGTTTGGAATATGTTCGTTGCTCGGCCTGTTTGGTCGTTTGATTTGTCTCTTCTCTGCTACACCAGCTTTGATCGTATAGTGAAACCGGCAGTGCGCCCATCTCTCCTTTTCTCCTCCATGCGCTCTCAGCCAGTGCACCCGACTCTCACAAAAGGACGGATGATGCAGGACAAAGCGGCAGTGCTGCACGTCGACTCTGCGACGGCCGGCCGCCACACGGTGTCAACTCGCCAACGCGGTTCTGAATTGTGAATACCACAACGGGAGGCTATTGCCAGTATTGGACTCTGCTCATGGTGCGCAAGTACTACAGCAGTCCGGGAGTTGGGCACATGGACGGTGTGAGGCCCTGCATAAAAAAACCCGCTACAGGTGTAGCAAGGTTGCATCGCGAGGTACGTAGACGTCTTGAAGCGTTCTGTCGATGACTCTCTTCTTGACCCGCTCGGATCTGCATGCTTGGAGGACGAACTCAAAGGTCTGTCTGATTCTCAATACATGTATAAGTAAGCGTCAACGGCAGCACTAGCCGCGGCTGCATGAACTCTGCGACGACCGGCCGTCAACCTGGCACGGACCGTAGGTCCCATCAACTCGACGGTGTCGCAACGGGACGCCCGCTCATCTCGCCCATGTGTTATGTTCAGTCCTGTTATGATCCCTTGAAGTAAGTTGAGGTAAAGGAGTCGTAGATCTACGACGGAGTGACTAACGGTTCTGCCAGGTAGGTAGATGTGACCGCTTGTGTGCAATTGACTTTGGAAAGGGCTATTCGAATGCATTCTTTCTAGGGCGAAACGACTGTCCGGAACTCCTTATCGACTGGCTATCGAATTACATTTTTGTATTTGTGTTAAAGGGGAAATATACCCTAAAATCAAATTTTCACCAGTTGTAGTCTTCAGGGCTGCTGAGTCGAATGGTCTTGGTCCAAGGAAGCTGAGACACTCCCTCCCTCCTTTATTCCCAATCGAACTCGCCACTTCCACCGAAACTGGGTGACTGCACCCTGCTAGATGGGGATTTGTATGTAATATGTCACTAAAGCACCATTTCGTTCTTATAAAAGCAGAGATGACCGCGATCGGCCCATATGTTTTAGTTTTTTGGACGCTGAGTCGACTGGTTTTGGTCCGAAAAGGCTGCGATGCGGTGTTCGGCCCTTGTTCCCCATCAAACATGGTTGAGTAAGCGGCCATGTGCTCATGCGTACACCAGTAACCTGGTCACCGTGCCTACAGGGTGCACGTTACAGCCTGTTTGGGCGCGCTTCTGTCACTTGAGTTGAACATTGAGTTGAACCGGCTTGGTTTTTCTTCATGTGCAGTACACCTGCACACCCCGCATTTTGTTGTGTGTGAAGTGGAGGTCGGGATTAGAAATATCTGCAAGCAGATCGGCGGTAGGGCGGCAAAACGCAGAAAGATGTATGGAAAATGCAAAGCAATCTGTCCCCGGGGAAAATTGCGGAAAAAAATCGCAAAAAACGCGGGGAAAAACGCGGCATAATATGGCATAATTTGCGGTGAATTTGCGGTAAATATGCGGTAAATATGCGGTGAATGATATTGATGTGCGGCAATTTTCAGTGAGTATGTAGTGAAATCAATCAGTTACAAGTCTCTGGTGTAAGCACTCGTCATATTTGAGTAAAAAGCCGCCACGATGAGACGTTGCTGACCGAACAGTGCACTGTGTGTACGTGTAGTGCAACAAAAAAGTTCAAAAAACGCGGGAAAATCGCGGAAAACGCGGTCTTAAAAAATCGCAAAAAACGCGGAAAATAACGCGGCCGCGGAATTGCAATTTTCCCCGGGGACAGAGCAATGTATAAATAAAGTGCAGTGGATGATATAGGAACACAAAGCAATGCAAGAGAAAAATTGAACGCAATAGCAAAAGTTAAAAAACGCACTGATGTAGGTGGATGAGTCGTGTATTGTGAAAAAGAGAAAGAAACTGTCCAAAGGGAGATGGTGATAAGCTTATTTCTGCACTATGAAAGGAGTGCTTCATCAGACCAATGGACTCAAAAGTGGATGAACAGTTTCTTATCAATAGAATTTAGGTGTGTGGGTGAAAACAATAGGAGGTGTGGAAAAAGACGGCTGGGAAGTGCGAGTCTCAAACATATTTATGTTTAAGATAGCTGGCCAGACATTTTGTCTTTTTCCAAGCGATGAATGGCACCTGGCCCAAAATAGTGTCAAGTTTGTGCTTGGTCCAGAGGGTTCTTAGCACTTTGTTGAGATCTGTCAGGCCAGGGTGGTATGGGAGTATGAGTGGTGGTGTGGTGTTGGTTTTAGTGTGAGCAGGTCGTCTTCGGTGTGTAGAGGAGAGTGCAGCGCTGACTACAGACTTAGAGTAGCCACGTTCGATTAGTTTTGAAGCTAGAAAGGAACGGGTACCTAAGGAGGTAGCTTCAGTTGTGGATCCTCTGTCTGCTCGGATCATCTCGCCAAGCGCCACCGCCTTCCAAGTGTGGTGGGGGTGGGAAGATTGTATTTGTATTTGTATTTATATCATTATCTCATGGCACATCATGATGACGGCCAATAAAACTGAGACAAGGGTGAAAGCCAACCACAGCAGTAAAACAGATAAAAGAATACAAATAAGAGGCAAAGAAAGCAAAGGAGGAGCCAAACCAGCAGGATATACATGAAACCTATAATTGAGCAGAGATTTTAGCAACAAAATTATCCATCGACGTGCTGGTCTTGGCCTGTGTTGGTAATGTTGCCCAAAACACATAGCCAGCAAAGATCGGGGATCTAGTGAATAGGGTGGAGGCAGCGCGTGGGAGACTGAGTGAGTTCCGGGTATTCCGTGTTTCGGAGAACCAATTATAAGCCTGCATATGCAAGGGTATTTTATTCAGTAATATTTTATGTATGAGAACACAGAGGTGGTACTTATGTCGAGTGGAAAGGGGACTGATCTTGGCAATTTCGTAAAGACTAGCGGAGGGAAAGCGACGATCTTTGCTAAAAAGATTTTAAGGAGCATGCGGTTATGGGTTTCTAGCTTGTTCAATACAGTAGTAGTTATGCCAGACCAAGCAGTATCACAGTAGTCAAGTAAGGGCAATATATAGCAACGATAAAACAAGCGTTTGCAAGAAAGAGTAAGATGTCTACAGTGGGCTTGAAGAGCCCCAAGGATGGAGCTTGTGCGCTTGCAGACATACTGCACATGGGGTGACCACGACAATTTAGAGTCAATAATAACGCCAAGATGCTTATGCTCTTCAACAATACGAATAGCAACACTTGAAGAAGGAAAACAAAGTGGCAGGGAAGGGGGAGAAGGGGAAATGTACATAGCTGCCGTTTTATCAACGTTTGGCTGCAACCTCCAATCATGCATCCAGGTTATAACTTTCCCAATGCTATCTTGCATGGCTTCGTGCAGGCGTATAGGGCAAGCATTGGAGCAAAGCAGAGCTGTGTCGTCAGCGAAAAGGCTGACACCAGGGGCAATATCGGGGAGGTCATTAATATACAGGAGAAATAGCAGTAGCCCAAGGATTGAACCCTGGGGGACTCCAGAAGTAACGGGTAAAGGCTCCGATAACACAGTTGAGAGGCGTACAAGCTGATGTCGGTTAGAGAGATACGATGAGAGCCAGATCTTGGGGAGATGTATTGAAATTTGTTTGTTTGTTTAAAATTAATTTTAGATTCTATTGCGTTGTCAAGGATACTGAGTTTAAGATCTAGCATAATAATTTCTACTTTACTTGTTTCATGCGTGAATTTGACAGGGCAGTTAGTTTGAATGGGTTCGTCGATAATTTGCTTGATTCGCTCTTCTATTGTGACGGTGAATAGATCGTCTATATATCTCTTTGCTAGCAGGGAGGAAGCAAAGAAAGTTGTGAGGTGGTATCTTTCCATTCGAAACATAAAGATGTTAGCATAGGCAACAGCTGCAGGGCTACCCATTGCCGTACCTTGGAGTTGATGATAAGTAGAGTCATTAAATGTAAAGTAGTTCTTCGGCATGAGAATTATTCTCATGATTTTTACTACGGCTACTCTCCATGTACCTGGAATGTCCTGTTGACGGAGGTGCCAAGCGAGGGCTTGAAGGCCATGGACATGTTTGATAGATGTATATAGAGAGACTACATCCATTGTCATAAGTACGGAATTGTGCGTCAGGGGCAGGTTCCGTGTATTTGTGAGGAGATCCGTAGAGTTAATGAGTGTAGATGGGTGTTTAAGGATTGTAGGCCAGAGGGTGAAGTGGATGAAGAGGGCCCAGTAGTACGTGGGTGATAAAATGGATGATACAATAGGACGTATCTTGAGTGGGTTTTTGTGGAGTTTTGGTAGGCCGTAAAAATTTGGGGTACGAGTTCCGGGCGTACGGAGTTGTTTGGTGAGGCGTTTGTGTAGGTCGTCTTCGATAGGCAGCAAGGCTTCCTCAAGGGCTGGTTGAGTGTCTGGGATAGAATCAACAGTCTCGTACGTGTCTTTATTTAAAAGGTGGTCAAGACAAAGGGATTTGTACTTGTCCGTTGTCATAACGACGGTGGTAGAACCTTTGTCAGCTCTGCATACTACAAGATCAGAGTTGCGACGAGTGTCCAGGGCTTTAAGTTCTGCCGGTGTGAGGTTCTTTTCACTAGGTTTTGGTTTATATTGTTGTAAGGTAGTACCAATATCCATACTAAACTCGATTAGTTCAATGGGAATGGAATTTAGTGGTGGTGTCCAATTCGATCGAGCAAAGATCCTAGAATATTGGTTCCTAGTCTTTGGTTCGCCCATAAAGAATGCATGAACATGTAGGTTACGTAGGAACCTGGGGAAGTTGTCGGCCCAAGATGTGTGTGGAAGGGTGTTAGTTCGAGGAACGAATTTTAAGCCGAGGCTTAAGATATCTCGGGCAGTGTCTGAGATTTCGATGTCGCCAATCATCGTTACTTGTGTAGTGTTCTTTGATTCGTTAAATATGAGTTCCGCTGCTCGCCTTTTAAGTCTCCTTCGGTTCCGACGGCGTTTAGATTTTTTAGCCGTGTTCTGGGACTCTGTTGGTTGTCAGGAACGTGGCGGAGGAGGAAAATATGTGGGCTGGCGCCTCTGTTGCGGGTATGGTGTTGGCCTAACTATCTGTCTAGGTAGGAAGTGTTGTGGCGGCAGCATGTGGCCGATAAATCGGGGCGGCCCTCTAGGTTTATAAGATTGAACGCGAGGGGGTTGAATGTATGTTGGAGGCTGCAACGGGCCCATTGGGTGGGGTGGTCCCCGGGCTCTCGGAGGGTTTATGACATGTTGGGGCCGGATTATTTGCGGCTGTTGTTGGTAGGGAGTCCTTGGTTGTGTTGCACTACGTTGGCCGGTAGCGTAAGTTCTAGGCGGTTTATTAAACGTAGGCGGTGCTTGTGCATAATTTTGCCTAGGTCTAGGGACCTGTTGGTTTTGCCTTCGGGGCGGGGCCTGTGGAGGTGGCCGGGCGAGTAAAGGCTGAGTTTGTTTGCCCGTTTGTAGCTGGGGTTTTGGTAGTTTCGCTTTGTCCGAGAGTGCAAGAATGTGTTTTGCGAGACTTGGGCGGTGAATAAGCGGTGTATCGCTCATTTTCTCACTGATGACGGAATCTATAGCTCTGGGGAGATCAGTGATTGCCGTAGCTAGCGTCTTGCGTGCGTGCCTCTTGGAAAAGGTCTTGGTGTCGGGCAAGTTCGATCTCTAGCACTTTTAAATTAGTGTCGGCGGCCATTTGTGCTAGTTTTTCGTCCGAGGAGGTTAGTGCCTGCTATATGAAGGTTGGCCTTATGGTCGCGTAATTTCTTCAGAATAGGCCAGAAGAGGGTTTGATATTTTCTCCAGACTATTTCAATTGGGAGAAAGGTGTCTGTGTCTTGTATCACACCAGGGGCGATTTCGAGCGGTGGGGGCTCGTCGGGAGCTAGGTCGGGCTGCGGGGGCTCGATAGGTGTCTGTAGGACAAGGGGAGAAGCCGGTGGCTCGCCGTCATCTGCATTCTCAAAATGATGTTGATGGCGGTTCCGCCGTCTCCGCCTAGGCAGGCGGCGGTTCTGTCAGTTTTGTCGGAGCCAGCGGCGGCCGCCTCTCTAGCTAATTTAGCAGTGGCGAGGGAATTTCCAGCAGCGAGTGGATCGGTGGGTGGTGTATGAGCCGGTACAGTCGTAGCGGAGGCCGGTGGCGGATCAATGACGGCCGATGGCGGATTAATGACGGCCGCGGCAGCGGGGCTAGCGAAAAGCGTGGCGCCGTCAGTCTGCGGCGGAGGCATCGATACTAGAGCTACGGCGGGTGGTTGTATTAATTGTGGGTCCCAGTCAGTGTCTCAGGACGTACCTGAGGGTGGTGACGAGGTATGTATGTTTGTAGTGGCCGTAGAGTATATTGGCGACTGTGGGCGGGAAGAGAAGACTGGGCTGTGGCAAGAAATCACAGTGGCCGTAGTAGTGAGGAAGCTTGTTAGGGTTGGCGATGTATGGGTGAGCAGGAGCGAAGCTGTGTTAGGGGTGTTTGTTTTTGTAGTATTAAAATTTGGAGTGTCCCGCAATGGGGTTTTATTTGTTTGTAGTAATTTAGTATGTGTGGTTCTGTTAAATACTGTACTAGACGAGTCGTCCAGTTGTTCAGTACTGACGTGCTTTCTCCGTGAGGAGCGAAAAGGTTTCATTGTTGTGCACACCCCGGCCGAAGGGTTAGGGTTAGAAATATCTGCAAGCAGATCGGCGGTAGGGCGGCAAAACGCAGAAAGATGTATGAAAAATGCAAAGCAATGTATAAATAAAGTGCAGTGGATGATATAGGAACACAAAGCAATGCAAGAGAAAAATTGAACGCAATAGCAAAAGTTAAAAAACGCAATGATGTAGGTGGATGAGTCGTGTATTGTGAAAAAGAGAAAGAAAGTGTCCAAAGGGAGATGGTGATAAGCTTATTTCTGCACTATATGAGTGCTTCATCAGACCAATCGAGTCAAAAGTGCATGAACAGTTTCTTATCAATAGGATCAATATCAGAGGATCCACAACTGAAGCTACCTCCTTAGGTACCCGTTCCTTTCTAGCTTCAAAACTAATCGAACGTGGTTACTCTAAGTCTGTAGTCAGCGCTGCACTCTCCTCTACACACCGAAGACGACCTGCTCACACTAAAACCAACACCACACCACCACTCGTACTCCCATACCACCCTGGCCTGACAGATCTCAACAAAGTGCTAAGAACCCTCTGGACCAAGCACAAACTTGACACTATTTTGGGCCAGGCGCCATTCATCGCTTGGAAAAAGACAAAATGTCTGGCCAGCTATTGTAGTGGTTCTACAAACGCACCAAAGACATCTTGTAACTAGCTTCGTTACTACAAATCACAAGTGTGTGGGAATACAGAGAACGACAGAGAGATCAAAGGAAAAGCCAGGCAGGCAAGTACAGCTAAAGTGCGTACGGTACAACTGGCATGTCGCACAGCGCGGCCGGATGAATGCATACATGTTACATAAAAGGATACAATGACAAACAGTGGGATGTGCATCCACTACAGCTATCTTAAACATAAACATGTTTGAGACTCGCACTTCCCAGCCGTCTTTTTCCACACCTCCTATTGTTTTCACCAACACACCTAAATCCTATTGATAAGAAACTGTTCATCCACTTTTGACTCCATTGGTCTGATGAAGCACTCCTTTCATAGTGCAGAAATAAGCTTATCACCATCTCCCTTTGGACAGTTTCTTTCTCTTTTTCACAATACACGACTCATCCACCTACATCATTGCGTTTTTTAACTTTTGCTATTGCGTTCAATTTTTCTCTTGCATTGCTTTGTGTTCCTATATCTTCCACTGCACTTTATTTATACATTGCTTTGCATTTTTCATACATCTTTCTGCGTTTTGCCGCCCTACCGCCGATCTGCTTGCAGATATTTCTAACCCTATCCCTAGGGAAATTAAATCTGGACAAAGAATCGACGGACTTCATTATTTGTGTACTTGTAGTCGAACGGTGCATGCACCGTAACTATTTCTTGAAAGGACGGACTTGTGTGTAATTGAACGCGCCCAATGTGAAATGAAGGGTGATATTCGACCGCGGCAAACTGTTTGACAGTCAAAATGCAAAAGGTATGACCATCCACCATGACTGTTGTGTATTTACGGATATTCACAAATTGCTGGCGACAAAGTCAAGTAGTCTCGAACTACTGAAGAGCTGTTCCGGAGATTCCAATGCTGAATAAGTCTTAGAGAGGAATGCCGGGAATAAAGCCGAAATGCACAGCTACCTCTGGTTTGGTCATCTCTAACCATCTATTCGCATCCCTCTCCAGGGACAACAGAACAGAATGAACTAAGATGTTGCGACATTTGGTTTCCAGTATAGGCAAAACTGAATAGCTGGCACATGTACATGCATATGGTTCCCAGCACATGTAGTACATTTGCAGTTTAGGGGGTTCCGTGGAACCCCCTCCCCTGACACCTGTCCCTCTCTGTGTTTGTATACAATCTGTATCTGTGTCTGCTCGCAGACCCATGGTCCCGACAACTGGCAGGTCTAGTCCCAGCAGCAGCAGACTGCACTTACTGTATCTCAATCAGCCTCATACTCAGGTTTCCAGTATGAGCTAAGTTACATATACATCGTGTACAAATGTTCAACATTACACGTGGTGGCACCACCGGTGCCGTAAATATGATAACGGCTGCGGACGTCTTCTGCAGATCAAGTGAGTCTCAAACTTTCCTTTTATAATTTCCAGTCGATGCAAATTTGAGCCTGTAAATGGTTATGAATTATGTCCGTGAACCCTGATTAAGTAAAAAGGAAAAGGACATATGGATACTGTCCACTACTGTACCTAGATACTACAGTCGAGTCGCCAAAAAGATCCGGCTAATGCTATGCTACTAGCTATCGGTAGCTGTACGTGGCTACATGCACTGCCACTGCTAATGCTATGCTACTAGCTATCGGTAGCTGTACGTGGCTACATGCACTGCCACTGCTAATGCTATGCTACTAGCTATCGGTAGCTGTACGTGGCTACATGCACTGCCACTGCTAATGCTATGCTACTAGCTATCGGTAGCTGTACGTGGCTACATGCACTGCCACTGCTAATGCTATGCTACTAGCTATCGGTAGCTGTACGTGGCTACATGCACTGCCACTGCTAATGCTATGCTACTAGCTATCAGTAGCTGTACGTGGCCACATGCACTGCCACTGCTAATGCTATGCTACTAGCTATCGGTAGCTGTACGTGGCTACATGCACTGCCACTGCTAATGCTATGCTACTAGCTATCAGTAGCTGTACGTGGCTACATGCACTGCCACTGCTAATGCTATGCTACTAGCTATCGGTAGCTGTACGTGGCTACATGCACTGCCACTGCTAATGCTATGCTACTAGCTATCAGTAGCTGTACGTGGCCACATGCACTGCCACTGCTAATGCAATGCGCTAGGACTGAGCCTAGTGCATGGCACATGCTCCGAGTGCTGTCGGGCCTGCACTCTGCATGCAGTGCAGTCAGTCTGTGCTCGACTCGACTGCAGAAGGCAGAGTGCAGCGCGGACTGTTTTAGTTCAGTGCTGTGCTGGTAGGCTCTACTGTAAACATGGTAAATGCATGCATGCATGCGACAGGCACCATGCCACAGTACATGTACCGAGGCATTTGCCGGAAAGTTTTGGCAACGACTGTATATACACATTATACAGTCCGAGAGAGTGCAGCAACTAGGCATGAAACTGATATTGACATTGTATCCATACGTCCTTTTCCTTTTTACATTTTATTATTGGCTCAACATCCGAGTTTCGAGCCCTGATTATAGAGCTTATTCAAGGTTGCACCAACTGTCACTTTTTGGGGTCACGTGCGAGAAAAGGTTTGAATCGGGGTGCGAGCCAAAATCGCAAGTCGACCGACACTGTACATATGACATGTACATGCATGCGATTTTCGTCGTCCAGCATAGCAAGCTGTGTTCGTTTCAGAGGGAGGGGAGGGGGTCCGAGTACGAAATGAACAATGTTCGTTTCAGGGACGACAGAAAACTTTTGCGACGACCCCTTAGTGGCCCAACAAATCCCAAGCACAGTACGTTGTGCTTCATGGACATGTAACAGTACGCTGTAGTCACATGAACTACAACGTACTGTGCTTGGGATTTGTTGTAACCACTGGGTTCAGTCCCTTTTAGGTAATCCCCTGTAGCGGGTGTGGGGACTAGATCTGCTCTTATGGGCATTGGGCACTTCTTTCAGCCAGAACAGTCCAGTTCAGTTCCAGTTCCTGATGATGGGCCAGGCCAGAAAATGTGGTGAACATTTCAAGTGGCGTATGCAGCAAAGATGCTGTTGTTAAGTTGAGGGACTCCACTGTGTAAATGGCTGCAGTGGAGCCTGGAAGAACTTTGTTCATTTGTGTTGCTATTTCTGAAACTACCTAGATTTGTTCTTGTCTTGTTCCTTACTCCCTTTCCCCAATTCACATTATTGTGCAATACGGTCACATAATTCAAAGAAGGCATTACGGCCCCATCTCTATCCATCAATGTAATGCACCCTCTTGGGTCGTTCACTCTTTGTTTCTACTACCACACCCCTCCTCATTATCCCTACTTTCTGTTTAGTTTCTGTCTCTGTGCCCCCCCCCCCCTCTCCTTTTCTCCCCTCGCTCTTATTGTAATGTGCCTTTTTAAAGAAGTTTAGATTTCCTTCTCTGATAGAATTTTCCGGTTTGTTTTCCTCTTGCAGAAATAACAAGAGATCATCCATCAGCAAGCCAAGAAGTGAACACTTGCTGAACTCTGAGCCATCAGAAAGCCAAGAAGAAATCACTGGCTGAACTATGATTGGCTGAGGGCAGTTGACCAATCATTTTAGGTGTGAAGTTCAGAGCCAGGATAGGCTATAAAAGTAATCATTTTTTTCTCCGGTAGATTTTCCGACTTGTTTCTCCTTCCTATGATCAAAGAATAGAATGGCTACTTAAAAAAAATAGAAGCACAAAAAACCTGACCATCATATATGATTTATTGTCCCCCATTATTATTTCGACAGCATCGCTATCCTTTCTTTCCCTGTTTTGAAATTGCCCTGCAGGAACAAAACTGACAGTCTTGTCCAATGCTGCATTTATGTATGCAGTCCTTGATCAATATGGAAGGAGCAAACAACATCAAGCCAAAATACATGTACAAAATGTAGGAGATCTTGAGGGAAATGAGTCTAGAGTCTGTTATGCCCATTTTCAGTTTCTAGGAATCTTAATCAAACTGGGTCAACTATTTAAAAAATACTTATGTTCAAAAAGAGTCAACTACTATTGATCCAGACTCTTCTCGTGATCTGGATCCACACCAATAATAGACACGGTCCGGCCAGTCGCACTCACTCTGCGCTCCGCTGATGAGACGTGTCAAGATTGAAACAGCTAGTTGTTGTCCAAAGATTGAGTATACAATGGAGGAGAGATGTCAAGCACAGGTGACCGTAAATGCAACTTTTTCAGAAGCCATTTCGCCGTGAAACCACACCTGTCTTGGAGTAGAAGCGTCAATGCAACTGGGTTCAGAGACCACAATAGGCCGGTACTGTGGCTGATTGCTAGTTATCTGAAGTCACACGCATGCCCGCATGAGTCATGCTCATAATGACATCATACCTCACTGCTGCAGGCTGCAGTGGTATGACGTTGCATGCATGCTGGTGGACGCGCGAGTCATGGATGGTGGCTCATGATCACATTTCAACTCACTGCTTCAGACTTCAGAGATATGACATCACATACATGCTGGCGCGACTCATACTGATAATGACATCATAACTCGCAGCTTAACATGCATGCTGGTGTGAGTCATGTATTTACTCATGATGATGATGACATCATAACTCACTGCTCAGAGGTGTGGAATCACAAGCAAGCCGTTGCATTGGCGGTTGGCAGTACAAAGAATGCGTAGGACATGGCAGGGACCTGGATGGTACCATTGGTTGGTATGACAACCAGCTCGGGCCGCAGTATAGGCACTGTTTTGCCTTCAATCAGTCCCAGCACATTACGGTTCAGCATTACATATCTGTTGAGAGAAGACCATTGGTACAGGGGAGTGAACCAGTGATTAGCAGCCAGCATAGAATGAATCGACCCGATCGGTACAGGGGGATGAAAAGTCATGGACCAATGATAAGTATTTAAGCACAGATTGAATAAACCCAGCCAGCAAGAGCACCCCACACAACTAGACAGTCCAACCGGAACCTGTACTTGTTAGAGACCATTCGGAACAGACACATTGTGACAGAGATCTTTAACTCTTAGCACGCCTACACACAGCCTCCCAAGACTCCTGGGCCTGACACTGCGGCTAGCCAGAATACTGCCAGTACTCCCCCAGACATGCATGGCGTGGATGCTCTGTAGAAGTGCACTGTATAGGCTACTGGGGTTTGAACATGCACACAAGAGTGAGTTGAAAGGCTAACTTTACACAGCTTACTTGCTTGTGGGCGTAGAATCCACCGGCTGGAAAAGGTATTGCGCAACTACGGTGTGATCAAAGCGACTGTCCAGCCTCATCTGTGCATCGGTATCTCTATCAATGTTCATTGCCATGATTGTTATAGAGCCGGGTTTGTATTCACTGGACAACAACAACAACACAAAGAAAACAGTAGGCAAACAGAAGGAATCAAAAACTGTAGCAAAAGAATTGCCGGACAACAGTTCCAGCTCTATCCCTTTGCATGAGGATGCAACACCAGGGGCCGGCCGGGGCATGCTTTCACATTCCTATTCTTTCTAATAGCGCACCGACATGCATATCGTGTACACACCGGACAGTGCAAAACTAAACAAAGGTGCAAGTTTCCGGACAAATCATGAGAGATGGAATGGGCAATAACGGAAACGTATTGGGAAGGGGGGGGGGAGGGGGAGGAGTAAACGCTTTGTGAGATGTGCTGATGGTAGTGATATACATCACATAGACCATTCAAGAGTACTGGATGGTCACAAGATGAAACACTGCACTTAAAGGGGAAGTCCGGTGAAACATTTAAATTTCAGGGTAGGTAGAGTTTCGGGCGCTGAGTCGAATGGTGTTCGTCCCACGTGTCTCCGACAAAGCGTTCTCGAGATATTTCAGTTTGAAAAACTGAGTTTCGGGGGCTGCGCCATGACGTCATGCAGCCGCGCCACACCCTCCGCAACGTCATAGCGTGCAGCTAGGTCGAAAGGAGTGCGTGAAAGCAATAGTGTCAGTGCTATTTCAAATGATTTGGCGACCGATAGTAGGTGGTGCAAGCGACCCCGAAGACGTAACTCCTTGTGAGAGTGAGGATGCAGCCATGGCTGACCTTCATGAGTTCGGTCTGGGGCTGATAACCTCGGCATTCAGCTGATGAAGAAATGGCCGTGCGGGCCGGTCAAGAGTGATGAAGAAGCAGCAGCTATTGCAGACGAGGCTGATATAATTATCAGATCGCTGAGTCGCCAAAATGGAGAAGAGTGATGCGAGTGCTCTAAATGTTGTTCCATGCCGATTCGCTTAGACTCCAGTAGCCTGCCACATGGTGATGTTTTGGTGCGAACTTGGCATATTTCGGACTACTCAATTGGAGAACAATGCAGGCTCTTTGAACCACCGGCGGGCACGACTCTTCGCTCGCAACGCTACAGGATCTGAAAGTTCTAGGTCCGGGAGCTGTTCGCTGTTTTGTCACTTGTCACGGTTGTGCACTCATCGCTGTAGCATAAAATAATGAGGCGGGCCGGGAGCGGAAAACTAAAATTTTCTTTCTCAAAGCACAAGCACCGGCACCGGCAAGGAGAAACGCACGTTCTCTGACTACATGACTGTAGACAATACGACTGATACGAGTGTAGTACATGACAGGTCTGTGTGCTGACAAGTTTTCTGAGTCCGCGTGTTGACTAGTTTTGCAAGTCTTGTAGTAGTTCTGTTTGTGATGAGTTTGTTGACTACACTACAGCTAGCATGTACGCAGCGCATTGCTAGAGCCGTGGACTACAAGTACAGTAGTAGAGGCCAGTGCATGCCGACGGAAAAAGTCCAAGTCGGAAACGGCTAAAATACAGTATAACCTCGAGGTTTACCGAGCTGAAAATCACAGGGTACGTAGTGTTTGTAACACTGAATCGAATGGTCTTGTCCGATGAAGCTGCGACAAACGGTTCCCCAATCGAACGCGCTCCGAATATGGCCATTTTGTACGCAACTAGATAGTGTGGCTACCTGGCTGCACGCTGTGACGTCATCACTTGGATCTGGGTGATGCGCGCTCAAATTCGCACATGTTCGATTGGGCGTATCTGACAAACCATAGGCCGCAGCCTCCTTGGACAAAGACCATTCGACTCAGCGCCCAGAACTCTACGAACTGTGAAATTTAAATTGTTCACCGGACTTCCCCTTTAACACTAAGCTAAGCTGTATGACCAAAGCCAGGTAATGTGTTGCTTTGCAGAATGTACACCACTGCTCCCAAACCAGCAGATGAATTGAGCATTTAAACACAACACCAACAATACAGTCGTAACATAGGGCAGAAACGCACGTATGCACATACACACGCCCACACACACATACGCACATACATACGCACACACACGCACACACACACACACACACACACACACACGCACACACACACACACACACACACACACACACACACACACACACACACACACACATACGTTTCTCTTTTATCTGGCCGGTGCGAGACTGGACACTGCCCATAATTTGGAAATGTCCGCGGTAACTATAAATCCCGCATGGTTTGATAGGGAAAGACTAGACCTTGCACATAACCTTCCACAATAATTGGCGAGTAGTAATCTTTCCACTAAACCTCACCCACAGGGTTCTCGGTAGACTGAGGAGCCCGTAACGTACTTGGAGGTCTGGATAGGAGAGATATACGTGTACACAGTTACCTTCCGGGTAGAATGCGTGTGCAATGGGCGTACACTCGCACCTTCCTGCCCCGCTCTAGCTGACCTTGGATTGACAGTGCTCTGTCACCCATGAGCTGCTTGTACGCAAGTGATGCATAGAAATCCTGCAGAGTGCAGAGGATGAGAGCAGAATATACGGGAGTGATGTGAAACTACTCTTAACAATCCTAACAACAGAGCACACCTCCAGACAGACAGCACGGCATGATTTCACACGTAGTGCCAGTAGTCCCAATAGTATATCAGTAGTACGTGTAGTTCATTGTGTGCACTCACGGGCAAAGGTAATCCGCTGGCTGAATCGATCAGACCGTACGATCCGCCGGAGAGCGTTTGCCGACAGATGTGTGTATAGTTGTACAGAGCTGTGAGCCCTAGCTTGTCCAGCCACCTGTCATCATGACCGGCAGGACAGAGAACACATAGTGGAATGGTGGAGGTGAATATTGGGAACATTTGCCGGTCGGTTTAGCATCCGGTTTAGCCAGTCTGGACATGTCCAGGCCTAAATATTTGAAATATTCACATCCCAATTGGTGAAAAACTGGGGGTTGGCTTGCTGCTGATGTTGCGGTATTGATTGTATACCAAATGGGCAGCCCTGACAGCTCAGATTGTTCTAGTCTACATGCACAAGTACTACAAGTAGTTGCACAACACAAGCATGGAATAAACATGTACACATACTGCCCTGTGTATATTCTGCACAGACACGCAGCAAGCTCAGCCAGACATGTATGTGGCCAGCTTCCAATAGCAACAGCCACAATGACTTCCCTCTTGAAACAGGTGTCTTGAATACTTCGGGGCGCATTCTCCCATTGACTATCAGTCTATCAGATAATCCGATATGAAAGCCGGCTGTACTAACCACATGGGCAATTTGGAAAAAACACGTATTAGTGTTATATATATATATATATATCTCATAGTACTCCGCATGCCATTCATGTCCTGTTCCCTTCATTCTGCACATCACATACCACACACACACACACACACACACCCCCCCCACACACACACACACATACACGCACGCACGCACGCACGCACGCACACACACACACACACACACACACCATGAAGTGACTATACACATCAGTAGTTACATTAGTCACGGTATGGACGCCAGAATTCCTGATAGATACCACACACACACACACACACACACACACACACACACACACACACACACACACACACACACACACACACACACACACACACACACACACACACACACACACACACACACACACACACACACACACACACACACACACACACACACACACACACACACACACACACACACACACACACACACACACACACACACACACACACACACACACACACACACACACACACACACACACACACACACACACACACACACACACACACACACACACACACACACACACACACACACACACACACACACACACACACACACACACACACACACACACACACACACACACACACACACACACACACACACACACACACACACACACACACACACACACACACACACACACACACACACACACACACACACACACACACACACACACACACACACACACACACACACACACACACACACACACACACACACACACACACACACACACACACACACACACACACACACACACACACACACACACACACACACACACACACACACACACACACACACACACACACACACACACACACACACACACACACACACACACACACACACACACACACACACACACACACACACACACACACACACACACACACACACACACACACACACACACACACACACACACACACACACACACACACACACACACACACACACACACACACACACACACACACACACACACACACACACACACACACACACACACACACACACACACACACACACACACACACACACACACACACACACACACACACACACACACACACACACACACACACACACACACACACACACACACACACACACACACACACACACACACACACACACACACACACACACACACACACACACACACACACACACACACACACACACACACACACACACACACACACACACACACACACACACACACACACACACACACACACACACACACACACACACACACACACACACACACACACACACACACACACACACACACACACACACACACACACACACACACACACACACACACACACACACACACACACACACACACACACACACACACACACACACACACACACACACACACACACACACACACACACACACACACACACACACACACACACACACACACACACACACACACACACACACACACACACACACACACACACACACACACACACACACACACACACACACACACACACACACACACACACACACACACACACACACACACACACACACACACACACACACACACACACACACACACACACACACACACACACACACACACACACACACACACACACACACACACACACACACACACACACACACACACACACACACACACACACACACACACACACACACACACACACACACACACACACACACACACACACACACACACACACACAGTTCACAAGTGCATGTAACTGTACCGTGACTTACACCACAAGACCTGTGTCGGCAATTAAGCCGGAATCCTACAGGAAACCGAACTTACATAAACCCGGCAACAAAGCTATCTGATAACCCCGGTGCACCACCGCCGTAGCAACTGGAAGTCTCTCCCAGCCATACCTCGGCATGACGCAGACCTGCATCCTTCAGCATGTCTTTCACTGTACCAAGCTTTGCAATCAGCTTGTCCAAGACATTGGCACTATAGAAATCTTCCAGTTTGAATGTCCGACCACTTCCATAGTACCTGTAGTAGCAATCACGGGAGAATAAACAGATAGTACGATGATGTAATGCTACATACGATGATGTAATGCTACATACGATGATGTAATGCTACATACAGTGCATAAGCCCGTAGCACTAGAGATTAGAGCCGTGAGTTACCATCAACCCTTTCCCGATTATGCAACTTTTTCGTGGGTGGAAATGCCAAATTCTAAATCTAGCTAAATGTAAAAAGATATGCAACTTTCACCCCAAAATGCAGACAAATGCTGTCGTTGTAGCCCTTGGCGGATTATGCTCGGTAAATTGCTGCATTATGCTCTTCATTATGCCCAAATTATGCCAGCGATTATGCTACATTTATAGGCTGCAATTATGCCAATGATGGTGCTAAATTGTACCCTGCACTCTTGTTGCACTTTGCAACGTTATAACGACTCTGGCACCATGACAGCACGGCTTATAAGGGGTAACATTCACCAGGCTATTCCCTGTAACATGCCTAAATATGCCTGGAGCATAGCCAACATCGTAAGGTAATGCCGTAGCATCGTGACGTAAGGTTATGCCGACCGTCTGGTTTCAGAAGTCCTTTTTTATTTTTTATTTTTTTACTATTGAACACTCACTGCATGATGAACTAAAATGAGGAGAAGAACTCGACACAATGGTACATATCCAGCAGGACGGAGTGGGTGGGACCTGTGAAGCTCAGCCGACCAAGGGTCTCGGCATCACAGCTGCACATGTGCCCCAAAGGAAACAAAATGGGGAGTGGAAGGGCGGGGAGCAGGAGAGCAAGAACTCTGAGGGTAGGAAAAACAAGTACAAAGATAGCAGTATCAAGATCATGATGCTGAGGCAAAAGTAGAGCCTGATTGTCGTGCAGTTTTGACGAAAGATTAGAGTGAGAATGGAGGAGAGTTAGAGAGAGATAAGGACATAGTATATTATGGATTGGGAGTTTGATGAGAAGGGAGTGCTCCGAGAACAGGAACGTAACAGGTCGTAATGGCAGTAGCCTAGGGGGTGATGTCCGTGGCCAATGACCACCCAGACCGTTTCAGGTAGAGGTAGGTCAGAACCTTCAACTGCTGCATCCCTTTGGCAGACGGTGCATCGCGGAGGAGAGTGGCTGGCAGTTCATTCCAGGCTTCGATGAGGCACTCCGGGAAAGAGCGCAGCGCAACATTGCACGATCTGGCAGTTAGGGCTGTCTGGAGTTGAAGCTCGTGCGCAAGGTTGGCTGCCGAGGGGCGACGTGTGGCAGGCGCGATGGCGGGTGCGATGGCTCTGGCTGGGCGTGTCGCTGCAAGAGCTGGTGGGCTTGTGATGTAATGGAGCTTGTACAGGGTTGTGAGGCCGGCCACACGGCACCGCAGGGACAGAGTGTCCATTGCAGCCCCTGTCCCAATCAGGGTTAGGGCATGATGCTGGACTCGGTCCAGCTGTGAGAGATGGGTAGCCACAGCTCCCATCCATACAAGTGGGCAGTACTCCATTAGAGGCCGAATGAACCCCTTTAATGCCAGGGCATAATTTTTAGACAAAATTCGATGATCACGCCAGAAATAATGCCAGCATAATCCGCCAAGGTCTATGTCGTTGACATGGCAACAAAATGGGGGGCTACCTATAACAATAAAAATTGTGATTTTCTGCCAAGTGTTGCCTTAGCATGCTTTGCAGTTTCCTTTTTCTCTCAGATCATGATTTGGGTTTCATTTTTTCCGACCAGTTTTGCATTGCTCTCTAACAACGGCGTCTAATGACCCCGAACACCAGTATAGACCCGGATCCGGGCATGGGTACGATTTGTATGCAGCTAGGACTGCAGATTACTAGTTACAGTATATGGCCAAAATGCGGAAATATGCAAAAAATGCCCAAAAATTCAATTTCCCCTCCCCCCCCCCCCCGCCCAATGCAAAAAATGCAATCACATAATCGGGAAAGGCCTAGTTACCATGGCTGCAAACGGCGTTGCAAACGTACGGAATTAACTTTATGCTTTTTTATGCACGAGTCGCACAACTAAGTACTTCATCGAAACTTTTTAATTATTCAATTTATCGTAACAGTCATTTCTCGGGGATATTTCCAAGGACTCAGATATGAAGGTTGAAGAAAAAACTCTCACCTACAGGAGCGAATATTGAAACATTGGGGTGAGTCGAGGTCAAATCCAGTCTCCGTACAGAGGGTTACCGTGGTAATACAATGTTGCTGAGGCATGAGCTACGTATATATTGTGTATGTACTACTTACTGATGCCAGGTTATCACATTTGGTCCAACTCCAATTTCTGCAGTCTTGTTCAGGAACCTAGAGATGTAACACAATACAGTACCAACTGTACACTCTACATGGTACAGGGCACTTCTGCGGCGAATCTGACTGAACCATAGATACTAACTCAACTAAACATCTTTCTGCTGCCCTCCCAACACAGAATCCCGTGTGCTCCATGATGGATCATGTCGGAGTCACTAATCTCCAATCACACAGCTTTCATGATGGATCATGTCGGAGTCGCTGATCGAATCACACAGCTTAGGGAAAACAGCCCGTGCAACTACAGGGCCGTAGCAGGCGGTCCGGCAGGTCCGGCAGCTGCCGGACCAATATTCGACCAAAAAAAAATAAAAAAAAAGCGAAACCTAACACATGTGAGCAGCTCAGGATGTCCACCCGGTACCATTGATGAGGATGTGTGCAATAAGTAGCATAGAGGTAGTACATAGTAGTGCCGGTAGTAGACCTACATGTCATCAGGAGTATGACCCTGCTGAAGGTCATGTGGACAGTCATGCCTGTGAATGTTCCTACTCTGTACTTCCTGAAATGATTGTATTGATTATTTTCTTCCTCCAATTCTTTCTAGATAGAGTTTGCACCAAAGATTTTCCATTGCAATATCCTTTCTCCTCCTCCAAAGGTCCATTCTGGTTCTTTTATCACATGCATTTAAATACGGTTGCTATGCCTTCATAGGCTTCAACAAGTTCTGTTTGGACGGACACAACATGCTGATGCCCTTTTTCCTGACTCATGCCGAACGTCCTTCTTCCTTTTCTCGCCCTATGTCACTCTGCATGGTCACGATTACATGCATGTACATGTACATGTACAATCAAGAGTACACGGGGGGGGGGGTTATGTACTCTTGATACAATGTATGTACTTCGAAGCAGGGAGCCCTACACATACCGGGAGGTGACAGGAGGAGAGCACCGTACGAGACAGCAGCAGTAGAGGATGGTGACGCGGGCAGAGAGAGAGAGAGAGAGAGAGAGAGAGAGAGAGAGAGAGAGAGAGAGAGAGAGAGAGAGAGAGAGAGAGAGAGAGAGAGAGAGAGAGAGAGAGAGAGAGAGAGAGAGAGAGAGAGAGAGAGAGAGAGAGAGAAAGATAGAGGCATTGGCAATGACTAAAAAGCAGCAAACACAGGAATCACACAGTGAGATCCTTACGTCTGAAAGAAATGTCCACGGTCCAGGGTTGCAACGTCAGGTCCGCATAATGAGTATGAGTCGGTGGTGTCTTTCAGGTAATCTGCAAGTACTCTAAAGTCCTCGGCCAGCTGACCCCCACTGACTACAAGTTCACCAGTATGCTCATAATACAGGTCAGGTTCTAGCAAACAACAAGCCGGCAAAACACAGGTATACGTGTTCTACCATCAGGAGAAGAATGAACAAATGGCTAAGTCCTACTAACTGTGGTGCTTCTGCACAAAGCAATCATCAACAGGCAGACAGACAGATAGACACTAGAGTAATGAAGTGCCAGTCATTGGTAGATATACGTGTAAAGGGAGCACGTAAGAACAGCTAGCGCCAGGTGAAAATAGGAGCGAAAAGTGTCACGTGAGGTGATGCCTCTGCTGCTTGGATACTTTGGCAACGGCCCTTTGCTGGTACACTATAATCATATCAGTACACATACAGTTTGCCATCTGTCACAGCGTCACCATTACAACTCTCACACCTTTCTACCTATCTGTATCTAGTGCGATAAACGACAATCTAAATGGGTACCATCCATGCCGCCATACTGGCCATTGTTGCGTCTAAGTGCTGTGCACACACACATACACCCACCCACAGTGACACACACACGCACACACACACACGCACACACACACACACACACACACACACACACACACACACACACACACACACACACACACACACACACACACATGCCATGCTTGTGCTGTCAAATGTACGTGCCTAATATAACATGACTGTTCGTTGCTAGCGCCGGGTTTCAGTATTACGGTGCTGCGAAGAGGGAATGTGAAAAGCATTCGAGTGGAGCAGATCTGTTATCTGCTTCTTCCTGATTCTTGTTTCGGATTGAGAACTTTTGAGTAAATTCTATGAAATTAAAATAGACATTCAACGATAGTTGTTACAGTCGTGGATGGTTGCTTCGTAACTCGTTTCCATGTGATTCTCCTCAATTTTACATTTCTTACAATCTCAGTGTCCGAGTTAAATAATTCTACGTACAATAATTGAATCGGGGACAGAAAACTTGTGTGACTGCAAATCTCTAGCTATTCTTCACCATCATTATCAATAAGGACTCAGAAATTCATGAACCAGTTTCCGGCATTCTCTTCAAACGAATTACAAGCAACCAGAACCACACAAGCTGGTTCATGAATTTCGGAGTCCTAATAATTAATGACGACGGTGATGAATAGCTTGAGATTTGTAGTTTTTCCGTCCCCGATAAGCTGCCTGTCGCCAAGATAGTTAGTTAAATCCATATTGAACATCCTCCATTCCTTCCCAGTTGTGTGATGGAAACCCAGGAGGCACCATACAATGTATACACTTTGCAGCACCCCCCCCCCCCCTCCCAAGCGCGTGCGCCGGTGCCCTTCAAGTGGGGGGGGGGGGTTCCGGGGGTCTCCCCGGGCCCCGGGAAATTTTTCAAAAAGTGGGGGGGGGGGGTTCCGGGGGTCTCCCCGGGCCCCGGGAAATTTTTCAAAAAATGAAGCAAAATCCTGCATTTTGAGCGAAAAAAAGGAGGTTCCGGGCACCCAGGAACCCATACGTGGCACGCGCCTGCCCCCCCCCCCCCCCTCCCCCAACCCTCCACAAAGGACATATGTGTCCAATAAAGCAGAACGTTCCGCGATATTCATCATCACTTACCATTCCCCAGTTCATAGTTGACTTTGTATGCTTTCTTCTTCGTATAGTCAATCAACTCTCTTGCATTGTCAATGTTCCACGAACCATCCTCTTTACGCTTCTGTGAATTCAAACCAAACACTAGAGATAATCCGGTAGATTTCATGTACTCGTTAAGGTAGTCCCACTGTCCTGCTGTCATGGTTGTTTGCTCAGACGAATATCCTCTATCCAGTCCCAGAGACGAGTGCTGATTATCCAACGGTTTCCCACCATGATTCGGATAAGACCCCTGTCTTATCGAATAGTCCGACATATTGTACGTGATATAGTCCGCCGCAGTGCCACCAAACCGGAGCACGGCTGGAGCTAGTGCTGTGCCAATATTGATCATCCTCTCCGACTCCAGGTCAAGGCCAGAAAAATTGCGACCAACTGCACCCGCACCAATGGTCAGTGATAAAAATTCTTCAGAAGTACGGCCAGCCACACGCCCATAGTCGATGTTCACATTTACAACGTTATTAGTATCAGCTAGAACATCACTGTGCGGGCCAGGCAAGTATATCGCGATGACAGCAAACAGCAACAAGATGAGTTGAGAATAGTAATTGTATGCCATATCCCTGGCAGACGTCCGTGCGGACTAGAGCAGTGCGCAGCGCATCTCCAGTCAGGAACACAAACGCATAGCGCGGTATTCCCTGGCCTGGATCAATCTCTAGCTCTGGCTCCTTTCCCTTCCCGTTAGTAACCTCCGGTGTCGTTCACGGAAGGTCTTTCTTAGCCGGTACGAAATTTCAGCCAATTATTGAGTAACATTAGAACGAAATTTCAGCCAATTATTGAGTAACATTAGATAGATACGTTCTAACAATAATGAGATGCCTTTTGTTGGCTCTTCTGCCTGGATTTCGTTTTCATCGATCCTTCCATGGCATGAGTGACATGCGAACTGTAACTACACGTACCGGTATGTATTATTATGATTAGCGGCTGTTTGACGCAGTCATCATTCGTTTCATTCGTCTTTCCGGACGATCTGTCAAATCTTTACTGCTAGTAGCATTGTGTATGATTGTACTTTAGTTTTGATGTCCCATACTCCATAAGGACCATAGGCATGGCATAGGCCATGTATCATTATTGACATGACTGTAACTGTCACCATGGTCACTTGAAGTAATACTAAAAGTAATAGTTATAATTATTATTAGTTTCGTGGAATATTTCTATTCAAAAATTCATCAGCCAGCCATGCCATGTATGTGCCACATGATGTGCACTACATCATACATGGTAGATCTACCTAGGATCATGATCATGATTGATGATCGTGTCTGACTTGAGCCTACAATGTAGGTAATAGTTGAGGACTGATAATACTGGTAGTCTTACAGTGTAGTAATACAGTATTGTAAGAAAGGTTTGCTCCCCACACCGGAGCTCGCGCTATTCCGCCGACTTTACTTGACACTTGACTGACTCACGACTGCCATCCAGAGCACACGAGAAGTCCATCGAACCTTCGACTCGGCAAACCTGTAAGAAAGCACCACTCCCTGCTCAATACACAGTGTTTCGGGGAATTCACCCCTCATCAGTTGAGCTTGAGTAGGCTGAGGAAGATTGTGCCTGAAGAGCACCACTTATATAGTGCTCTCCAGGCACAAACATCACCAGGGATACAAACTTACAGAGACGCTCCGCTTCCAGCGCGATAAACACCTCGTGAACACCAGATAGCAGCGTGAGTCAGTGTCGCTCCTGGACGGTGAGACAGACGTCGAGGACCCTCGGTCATTCGCAACGCTGTCACCTCCAAACCAACTAGTCGCAAGCCCGCGCTGGGCACAACAGTACGAAGTAGTGGTTGCGACTTCGGCGATGATACAGGTTTGCCGAGTCGAAGGTTCGATGGACTTCTCGTGTGCTCTGGATGGCAGTCGTGAGTCAGTCAAGTGTCAAGTAAAGTCGGCGGAATAGCGCGAGCTCCGGTGTGGGGAGCAAACCTTTCTTACAAATCATCGCCGAAGTCGCAACCACTACTTCGTAATACAGCTGAAGTTCTACTTCAAAAATAAAAATACAACATTTTTGCAGCAATTTAATTTCGGGTATTCGGCACCGAACCAAAACGCCAAAATTCGAACGCTGATGAAAAGTTTTGTATAATTTAATAATTCTTGAAAGGATTCGGAGAACTTCAAATTCAAAGGATCAGTCGGGGAAGTGAACCTGGTGGGTCTGGCGTACTTTTTAAAAATAATTTTATTATTTACAGTAACACTACTCACAATCATCAATCCTGGGCCACTTGGAATTTGAAGAATTAATAGTTGCGAAGTACATTCTGAAACACTGAACACGTTAGTAAGTTCCATGCAACATCCAAGCAGCCCTGAAGCCTCAGGAGGTGGTTACTCAGCCGTCAGGCATAGCAGTACAACCAGAAAACCTATTCTCCTCAAGGCTTCCACGGATATGGCTATAATGCCAATGGCTAAAGCACTTCAAAGTAGAAAGAGGAAATGATGTCATTAAAATTGAACCAAATGCACTGAAACATAATGGATACATGTTTGTTTTTTCATTCGAATCAGATGGCAAATAAGACAGCAGACATTATTAATGTCTGTTGCAGAAAGCACAGAGGTCGCCTGCGACCAGATGTGTAGACAACAATAGGAATGGTATTCTACTTCTCAACATGACTCTTTGGGAAGTGGAGCCACTTCACTTGGACGGGTCGCACTGGCTCAGTCGACGTTGTCGATAGATGCATGGCCCTCATTCGATGTTTTATATGAGCCGCATATATGCGTGCCGCGCGACTATCAGGTCTTCTACCATTATCAAGCACTGTACTCAGCGGCTAGCCGGTCACACATTAGTAGAGAAATTAGTGGAGATAAAATTATAAATACGCCATTACTTTGCAGTATGCTAAACTTGAAAAAAAGAAGAAGAATGAGTTGGGCAGTTGCTTTCATGATTCATGGAGTTTGCCTAGGCTTTGATTGCAGCTGATCCATTGCGCTGGGTTATGACTCGAGAGCATTGGTCGGTGTAGTAGCCCTTTGGTGCTGTTTGGAGTCATGGATGGTTCTTTATGACACTCGTCATGCTGTCAATGTTACTTGTAGTGCTGTAGCGATTACATACAAGCCGTTGCGTTGGCGGTTGGCAGTACAAAGAATGCGTAGGACATGGCAGGGACCTGGATGGTACCATTGGTTGGTATGACAACCAGCTTGGGCCGCAGTGTAGGCACTGTTTTGCCTTCAATCAGTCCCAGCACATTACGGTTCAGCATTACATATCTGTTGAGAGAAGCCGCACACATGTATACATCCAGTTAGTGAGAATGAAGATCCTTGGAGTGGCTAAGACATCAGTGGAATATGACTCCACCTAAATGAAGACTGTATCCATCTAATCACTAATCAGTGAGTGCTATTAGAGCACGTGTTGTGGTGGACATTTGGGAGCCAAGCACAGTTACAAACTACATCCATGGGAAACCACCTACAACCGCCAAATATGAACACACACGCATGCACAACGAGCCAAAACAATTGAGATTGCATATACATGTCGTCTGGACTGCCAGTAGCGGCAAGCAGCAAATATATTTGTTGAAAGGATAACTTTACACAGCTTACTTGCTTGTGGGCGTAGAATCCACCGGCTGGAAAAGGTATTGCGCAACTACGGTGTGATCAAAGCGACTGTCCAGCCTCATCTGTGCATCGGTATCTCTATCAATGTTCATTGCCATGATTGTTACAGAGCCGGGTTTGTATTCACTGGACAACAACAACAACAACACACAGAAAGCGGTGGGCAAAAAGAAGGGAAGTTTTTTTTAAAGACAACAGCGAAAGCTCAGTTGGAACGAGTCCGATTAAGCTGACGAACTGTCGAGAGCCTGATTCGACTTTTGGTTTACAAAGTGAATTTAAAAAATGATACAATTTAGGAAATCAGTCTCATGCCAGTTGTACACGGTTTTACGAAAAATACACACCAAACACTCCTAGTAGTAGGTAAAGTATTACACGGTCCATAGACTACAGTCCGATGTCATCACGCCTGTACAAGTCATGATGAATTCACACAACATACGCAGGGCTGGTTTTTCACCGGATAATTGACCTGCACAGCTACACCAGAGCACAGGAACAATTCCAGTAGGTATGGCCGTGAAACTGATAGAATTGTCGTCGGGTTTTTTAGAGGTCATGACGAACAGAATTGTTCAAACAAGCATGCCAGAGAGCAACACATGCTTGCACACCCACACCCACCTTCCGGGTAGGATGCGTGTGCAATGGGCGTACACTCGCACCTTCCTGCCCCGCTCCAGCTGACCTTGGATTGACAGTGCTCTGTCACCCATGAGCTGCTTGTACGCAAGTGATGCATAGAAATCCTGCAGAGTGCAGAGGACGAGAGTGGAATATACAGGAGTGATGTGACACTTGTATACTAACTTGTGCCCCGGAGTCATGATAGACCTGCATCACTTCACCTCCAGAGTCATGATAGACCTGCATCACTTCACCTCGTACTACTGTCGTGGACATGGAAATCCAGCTGCAGCTGCACGTCAAGCGGCCCCAGGGCGCTGGCCATGCAGCCGTGGATAAGCGGCACACACATGCATTTGTGCGCCGCAGCGTGCTGGTCGCATCGGATCAACATGAGCACTGCACGCAGCGTTCTGTACACGTACCCGCTGAGGGCGCTGTCCCCGGTCAATCGACTGGATTTCCATGTCCGCTACCATAGTATTCTGTGCAGGAGCACCACAGGGCTGGGGGGGGGGGGGGGGGGTCGAATTTTTCGGCCAACAGGGCACGGTTTAGCGCTCTACAGTACAGGCGCTCTGGGCGGACCATCCTGGCCGAAAGGTGGCGTGCGACACCACTGATGTATTCTTGGTTTTTACTCACTGGTAGAGGCAGTCCGCTGCTGGAGTTTATCAGACTGTACGATCCTCCCCAGAGCGTTTGCCGACAGATGCGTGTATAGTTGTAGAGAGCTGTGAGTCCTAGCTTGTCCAGCCACCTGTCACACAGCCACATACATACAAACATGCAGGATAGGGAGGATGAGGAGTTGACGGCATTAAACAGAATGAGAAAGAGACAAAGAGCACTAAGGTAGCTAGTAGTTTCTGGAGTGGGCCGCTGAGATCATCGGCTAATGGTATAGAAAAGCCGGCTGTGCTGACCAATATACATGGTTACTGTCTTTTGGACTTCAGTGACATCCGAAGGCATACCTACAGGCAAAAATAAATTGAACGAGAGCAATGTACTTGATACAGCAGAGAGGTAATACGAGCGCAAATATGCATGCTTGATAGGCTTCCTCAAACTTGCACCTTTTTGTCATTCCTTCTATGTATACGGCAAGGTTATGCATTTTATGGTGTTGTTTCTGGCTGCTCTTCTTTGCGCTGGTTCTATCACCTCTCTAAACCATAATATCCATGGTGCTTGTTAAGTGACTTTAGCCGCTATGTTCACACCAGCTTGTACCCGTCAATCAGCCATTGCCTGAAAACACAGTAGCAGCACTAACACCATGCCACTGTTTGTTGTTTGTATTCTTTACTTGAGTGGCGTTTGTCTGTGGACGCAGTCTTGCTGGATCTGGGTGACTCCACTCAAGAGGAGCCCGCATCTGCAGAGCCTCCGGCAGAAGGCATCCGACAGGCAAGTGTGGAAGGCCTTCGTAAAAAACGCACAGTGAACACTGACGAAACAGAAGTTGCCCATCCTTCTCAGTGCTATTTGCTTATTGTCGATTTGTAAACCGTACCTTGCAGTCCATGTCTTCCCTTGTCATCATCATAATAGTATAGTTTTGTCTCTCTCCTTCTATTGCTCAGGAACACAGAGGCGGAAAGAGGCTGGTCCTCAAGTACGCGAAACTGTTCATAATAATAATAATATTCTTTACTTAGAGTGGGAAGTCCAAAACAGGCCCTAGCCTAATAACAATGGTCCCACTGGTGAGGGAATGCTGTATATCTGTGCATAAGGATCAGTGAGGATCAGTAACATAACATGATTTATAGGAAATGCACTCACGTCGTGCTACAGTTGCAGGAGACCGTAATGTTTGGAAAATGATAATTTCATTCAAAATACCAAACACGATCCACATTAGTGTACGTACACCACAAGACACTTGCGTAAGAAACAAACATTAAATGAGGGGAGGGGGGGGGGGGTACATGTACTTACATAAATCCGGCGACAAATCTATCTGATATCCCCGGCGCCCCGCCATCATAGCAACTGGAAGTCTCTCCAAGCCACATCTCGGCATGATGCAGACCTGCATCCTCCAGCATGTCCTCCACTGTACCAAGCTCTCTAATCAGCTTGTCCAAGACATCGGCACTATAGAAATCTTCCAGTTTGAATGTGTGACCACTTCCATAGTACCTATTAGCAAGCAATCACAGGAAATGACAAGAGATTTCTTTAAGCAAATGAACTGGTAGGTCATAGAGGATAAACTGATTTAAAAAGCATGTGTCGATTTAATTTATTGCAAAGAAAAGGACAAAGGAACTACAAGTCACGCTCTAATGTCCACTACGGTGTCCACTACGGTGTCCACTACGGTGTCCACTACGGTGCCCACTATCCGCTATAAATGTCCACTATTTTAAAAAGAGCTTTAATTATAGGTTAGTGCATGGCAGGGAGGGCCTTATGGCTTGCTTGTGGCCTTCAGGTTAGCCCTCGGGCCGTAGCTAGCCTACTCAAGTTCACACCCACACGCTTACTGATGCCAGGTTATCACGTTCGGACCGACTCCAATTTCTGCGGTCTTGTCCAAAAACCTAGAGTCATCATAGAACACAGCATGACAAAAAAACACGCAATGCAAGGTGAATGCACTGTGTCGTGTTCCATGGAAATACTAGATCAGACCAAAGGCAATTTTATAATGTCATTCCAAACTCTCACTCCTCGTGTTGCCGTGAGTCTTGGAAAACTGAGTACACTATGGTCAATCATACTGCTGGGATGGTAGTCTAGCAGCCCATACAAAAAAAACAGGTGACATGTATACAAGCTGTAGTGAAATGGCTGCTCGGAACGATTGGCGGTAACCAGCTGCCCTTACGCAATGCAAATTGCTGCACACACACATAAACATGATCAGTTGTGTCTCTACTGCACTAGTAGACCCTATGGCCACATCAAGCCATGCCACTCTAACAGTCCCATCCAAGTCCTCACTCTATCATGAATACGAATCCTGTGAGAAGATTGGAGAGGTCTGGTCCAGCCAGCGTTCCATTGAAGCCAGTGGCCTGCAAGTAGCTACCAAGCTGTGCAAAGTCCAGTGCAACGCGTGAGCCACTCAGTGTGATCAAGCCACTATGTGAAAAGTATGTATCAGGTTCTGAATAATGAATACCACCGCACATCACACATGGAGGAGAGCACCACGGATCATGCCAGGTGGCAGCAGTAGCAGTACCAGGAAGTAGCCACAGTAGAGCAGGTAGAAGAAAGCATTGTGCCGGGATAGAAATGAGTGAGCAGAAGAGGTACATAGAAAGATAGAGGTGGCAGCAATGACAAAAAGCAGCAAACCGCACAGGAACCGTACAGTGAGATCCTTACGTCTGAAAGAAATGTCCACGGTCCAGCGTTGCAACGTCAGGTCCCCCCAATATGTACGATTCGGTGGTGTCTTTCAGGTAATTTGCAAGTACTCTAAAGTCCTCCGCCAGCTGACCCCCACTGACAACAAGTTCACCAGTATGCTCATAATACAGGTCAGGTTCTAGCAAAACACAAGCCGGCAAAACACAGGTAGACATGGTTTCCATGAAATTGACCACCATAGTCCATAACCACTAGCATATGTACAGTCAATTACTACTGCCATGACCACCATCATTCATGCTACCATAACTACTATCAATATAGCTAAACACAAGCAGCAGTTCCCACACATTTGCATAGGGGTAGTTCTTGCCCTGATTGTGCCGATGGGCTCCTATGTCCTGTAGTGTGCTGCTTCGAATGTGAACCAATCCATCACACCGGTTTGGTGGACAACACTCTGCTTAGACAAGGGGAGTAGCCTGTAGGAAGTGTCAGAAACCTTGCGGGTCCCATAGCAACCATTTGGTTAATCTCTTCTCTTCTAACGCCTGCCGGTGCCCCATCACTGGAGTTAGTTACTCAATTGGTGCATAAAGAGTGACGTGAAATTGAGTCTGCAACATCATCTTCCGAAGGCCAAACCTGCCTGCCAGCCACAAACCATCTCCACCTACTCCATTACATCTACTGAGCTTTAGAATGTCTCAATCTCCGCTAAAATGTCCACACAATCAGTCTACCAAGAACCGGCTAACACCAAAGCAGCAGCAATACGGATAATAGAAGGTCCACGCCACCTCTATTTGCCAATCTAACTACACGGTGTTCTTGCTGCAAGTTATTCGCTTGTGGGTCTGTTAAGTAGCTCAATACCAAAAAAATTGGTCTGTTTTTTTTTTTGTCTTCAGCACCTCTCGATGTATGGAGCAAGAAATGACCATTTATTACGGGGGTATATGCGCATCATCCTCCAGTATGCTGCTCCGAAAAATATCGGATTTTGCGATTTCGCAGAGATTTTGTGTGATTTCTCCATAGGGCTACTTTGGTAGATAGCTTTGCATAGCCCAATATCATACTCTACGGTTCCTGCAGATAGGCCTCCTGTACAGAGTAACATATTTACACCGGCAAAGAGCTCCACAATGTCCATCATTTCTTACCATTTCCCAGTTCATAGTTGACTTGGTATGCTTTCTTCTTCGTGTACTCAATCAACTCTCTTGCATTGTCAATGTTCCACGAACCGTTTTCGTTGCGCTTCTGTGCATTTAAACCAAACACTAGAGATAATCCGGTTGATTTCATGTACTCGTTAAGGTAGTCCCACTGTCCTGCTGTCATGGTTGTTTGCTCAGACGTATATCCTCTATCCAGTCCCAGAGACGAGTGCTGATTATCCAACGGCTTCCCACCATGATTCGGATACGACCCCCGTCTTATCGAATAGTCCGACATATTGTACGTGATATAGTCCTCTGCAGTGCCACCAAACCGGAGCACAGCTGGAGCTAGTGCTTTGCCAATATTGATCATCCTCTCCGACTCCAGGTCAAGGCCAGAAAAATTGCGATCAACTTCACTTGCATCAATGGCCAGTGACAAAAATTCTTCAGATGTGTGGGCAGCAACGTGTTCATAGTTGATATTCACCATAACCAGCATGTCAGCTAGAACTACGTCAGGTAAACAGGTGATGAGACTGGCGAACACTACCAGGGTGAGTTGAGTATGCTTGTTCAACGCCATTTCCGCAGAGGTGCTGGATCATGGACTGAGACAGAAAACTACTATTTTGACAAGTACTATAGCCAGCAAAATGGATGGATGAGATGACAAATTTAGCGTCTCCAGTCGCTAACGCTAGTTTGATGCCTGCACTGCACTTAGTTCAAGTTAGTTAGTACTTCTTGCACGGACTAAGAATACACCGTTATTATCGCACTGTATTCCTTTACTTGGCCTAAACCTGCCACCATCTAACAATGGCAATAAGCCTCGATCTACCTTGACTTTCGCTCGTTCAAGAATGCTGGCTCTACCGTTCCTACAATGACATACGTATGTACATCACGTACATGTAGTTAGACGAGACTGTAATTAAAATAATAATTGTCAGTATAAATAAAGCAAAAACAGCCTCTTCATTTTTTTTTGTCTGGGTGTTCAGCACGTGATCATGCATGCATGGCGCGCCGGCGATCGACTATGCAGACCAAAGTAGAGGTAATTACTAAAATAATTAATTATTTAGTTTATGTTAGGTAGGTGCAGACAGAGCACCCCATCTCGCTCGAGCAGCTGCTAGCTGCTTGAACCGAACAGTCGTAGTCGACAGTACCGTTAGTTAGGTACATGCAAAGTAAAAGTAAAAGGCGATACGAGTAGATATTTTAGCTGCTATGTCCCAATCTAGAAAACGCACATTCAAAGTGAGTTTGTGTGACAAGCCGGAGCAGCGGTATGGGTTGTCTCTTGCCAATGCTACCCTGGACGCGGTTCTGGAGGCGGCGTGTAAAAAGCTCAAACTGAGTCCTCGAGGAGCCACCCTGCGAACAGCATCAGACAACACGATCATTGATGATGACGAGTATCTCCTTTCTGATGAACTGAAGCCTCCGAATAATCACCTTGTTGTAGTTCCGAAAGGCCAGAATTATGACAGTACTGAAGGTAGGAGCTTATTAATTTTAATAAAGAAAGGCTAGTCCGATCTGTGTTGTCAGTATAATCAAAAACATCGGGCACACATCATGCTATTTTGCAGACATAGACCTGCACACTTGCACACTTTTTTCTCAATGCCAGAACATTCAATTTTCAATCATGATCGGGGCATGGCAGAAAAGTGGAGTCGATAAGGCAGTGCACTGCTGTCGTAAAACCAGCCCAGGATCCACGAAATCCGATCAATCATGCAGCACGACGTCGACGTACATCTTTACGAAAGCTGCTAGTTCATGATCGTTGGAAAGGTTCTGTATTTCGTATTTCGAAATTTTTCCGACTGTCGTGAGTCGAATTTTCCAGATTCCGAATTTCAGTTCGCAAGCTACTTTGCAATCCGAAAAGTTCTTTCTTTCTTCTCATAACACCGGGCCGGTGCTATGTAGCTACAGTACTTACTGTGTGGTTACTATCGGCAAGTAAAATGGCGTGCGCAGACCAATGCAAACCAAAATACGAGCAAGAAACCAAAAATAACTTTCAACTCAACTGCTTCTTTCAACTTCCCAGAAAGTTTGACTGCTCTGTCGACACTCAAATCCTGTACATATAGTAGAAAATATTCCAAAAATTTGAAATAAAGGTCCTCTCTACGACCGCAGTCCCACAACATTAGGACATTGAGAACTTCTTCTGATACCCTTGATCCCAGGTTTGTGGTATCCCTGGCTCGGGAGGAAAAACAGAACTCCAGCTGACTATCATTTCCAGTACATACACACACATTTTACACACACCTCTTCCCTCTCTTATACCTTACCTCTTCGCTACCTTGTTACTGGGAAGAAATTCCCGTTTGGATTTGCGACATAAAACCAAAAATCATCCTCAATTGGAATATGAACCATGAACTGTTTCAATTTATCCTGATCAAACTGTTACATACATGTACTTCACGTCATCCTAGCCTTGGCTCTTACGTGCCAAAAATCATGTCTTGAGCATTGAGTCATGTAACTGGGGTGGTCTCATGTTTTTTTTTATTTAATTTTTATTTATTAACTATTTATTGCTCCAGACCTGCTGCGACAGCTCATGCTGATACAGAACCGTCTGGGTCAGCTTCACGACTCACACCCGGAGGACGTGAGCCGAAAACTCGATGAATTCCGCGATCGCTCCGCCAAGCATAGTATTGTCGTGGATGGTGTCGCTACCCTCACCACCAGCACGGCCCATGTGTCAACACGTGAGGAAGACCCCGACTGGTTCATCGACATTCCCAATCGATTCAAAACGAAGGAAAAGTTCATGAGGTAACACCACTCCTGTAGCTTTATGAGGACATCACGAAAAGAAATTTAAAAAAAACCCAGTTCGATTTAAGATTTTAATCCGAGTTCGATTTAATAATATCCAGGATTCTAGCCAGGAAAATGATTGGAGGGGGAACAAACTGCCCACCCATTTTTGTTCCATGTTCCACCCTTGCTGTGGCACAAACATGCAACGTACAGGTGCACAGAGCACCTGGAACGATCGATATATGACCGCACTTTCGTTGTGTGAACTGAAAAACACAAAAATCTTTAAAAAAATGAGTTGGTTGGTGGTCCATCAGAATGGGAGGGGGGGGGCTTCATCAGAATGGGAGGGGGGGGGGCTTCATCAAAATTGGAGGGGGGCTGCACCTGGAACATGGGGGCACTTTCGTTGTGTGAACTGAAAAACACAAAAATCTTTTAAAAAAATGAGTTTGTTGGTTGTCCATCAGAATGGGGGGGGGGGGGGGGCGGGCTTCATCAGACATGCAACGTACAGGTGCACAGAGCACCTGGAACGATCGATGTATGACCGCACTTTCGTTGTGTGAACTGAAAAACACAAAAATCTTTAAAAAATGAGTTGGTTGGTGGTCCATCAGAATGGGAGAGGGGGGGGCTTCATCAGAATGGGAGGGGGGGGCTTCATCAAAATGGGAGGGGGCTTCATCAAAATGGGAGGGGGGCTGCACCTGAAACAATCGATATAATTATATATTATGACCGCACTTTCGTTGTGTGAACTGAAAAACACAAAAATCTTTTTTTTTAAATGAGTTTGTTGGTTGTCCATCAGAATGGGGGGGGGGCTTCATCAGAATGGGAGGGGGGCTTCATCAGAATGGGAGGGGGGCTGCTCCCCCCCTCCCCCCCCCCTCCCCCCCCCCTCCCCCTCCCCCCTCCCCCCCCCCCCCACAATTGGCTAGAACATTGTTATCGTAGCTCTCAGCCTTTTGCTAAATCCATTCAGCAGTGGTATTCATCACAGTTATCTACTCATCAAGTAAGGAATTACTGCTGGTGTGGTAACCATCCCTTGTGCAAGAGCAATGCGTGCAACATCTTGTCTTGAGATCAGATTTCAGGATGTCTATATCTTTGGCAACTCGGCACAGCAGTATACTTATTCACGCTAGAATTCGATCACAACAAGAACTTTGTGTCCCATGCAATTTGACTTTTTATTGCATTTGTGTGTGCAGGGACAGGGCACGAGGTCGTGTTGCCGGCTATCTAAAGGTGACTAAGAGCTTTGTGAAGGACTACAGTGCGGAGAGCAAGCACCCTGAAGCAGTCAAGACCGTCCTGGAGCAGGCAGTCCAAGACTTGACACACCAGCTCAAACCCCGGAACTACTTTGAGGGCTACTTTGATCGTACCAATGCAGAGCACCGCTTTTGTGATAGAGACGGTGATTTCTTCTGCCAGGGAATCTATAACGAGGACGGTTGTAACTACAAGAGTGTCATCAATCCATACAACAATGGCAAGCACCGCATTGAGTTCTCCAGCTGGAATCTGGACCATGTGTGAGTATGGCGATGCATGCATTCTGCTTCTGCGCTTGTGTTTCAAACTACTGCTGTGGACCTTGAGATGCGGTGGAATGACCAGGGCCGGGACCCTCACTGCCTTAGCGCCGCGTACACGCACTCTAGTTCACGATCACACTGTAAAAATAGACTAGGGGTCAAACGGGTGTTCCGGGTACCCGCCCGTTAATCTCAGGTACCGTTAGTAAAAGGGTACCCGTTTGTAAAAAAAAAAAAAAAAAGGTCATCCTATCGTATTCCAAGACTCAACATAGGAGTGCGGATACTCTTTTCCTTTTTCCTGTACATTCCCGCTTTCGACTTTATCAGGCAGGAGCAGGCTGAAAGACAGACTTGACAGTTGTTCTCTCCACTCTAGTGCAAGTAAAAATCCTCGTACTGGAGGTTTTTGATTGTGATGTGAGAAAATGCAAGACTTGAAACTCGTTCGAGGTGGCAGCTGAGTAACTAGAAAGTTACGATGGTTCTCCGACATCGAACCTGCCACAGTACTTGATGAACTAGTGTCACCAGGCTGAGTGACCAGTCGGAGTGTCACAAACGGTGATGTCCGTAGGTGGTAGCTACATGTATGATACTCATGGTTGTAGTTTGTTCCTTCAATCGACGAGCTGAAAAGTAGTTCGAAATATTGCATACAAGATTACGGATTTGTGAAGATTCATTTCACGAGTTCAACAAGCTAGCACTAGCAGCTAGCTGGCCAGCAGCACATCAGCTGTGTCAGGCACCCCAGCTAGCTATGGGCGCGAACATCTTCTGAATGCAACGAGTACCAGTTCTCTGCGAACATAGCAAATAGGATTGCGCGAGATCACGGAAGTTTTGCTAAACCACTCTGTCCTTGCATGGCTTGAATCACATCGATCTGCAGTTGATTTGCGTAGTGTATCAAAATACATGTAGCTTGTAGGACCATCTACATGTACGATTGTAAGTTACTGCCTGTGAAGTTATGTACATGGGCAAATGCACGGATGACATTCATTTGGAACCTTCATTGCCATAATAATATTTTGATACACGAATCAATTGCGAATCATAATGTAGTATCAAAATACAACCTGAGAATAATTAAAATCATGATTTATGTGAGAAATGCGCAAAAAAATAATATGGCTGCTAAAGGGTACCCGTTAACCCGCCCGTTAAGAAAATCACCCGTTCGTTAGTTAAAGGTACACCCGTTTGACCCCTAAAATAGACTAGCACTGAGTGCTTACGGCTGCAAGGCCAAGGCCGCTTGACTTCTCAACGGTTTTCAATCGGTCCACCACGGTGTAGTAGTAGTCAATGGACTCAGCGGCATGAAAGTGATATGCATGTCATAGCCAGGCCGGAGTAATGGCGGCAACGATTGCTTTCGGATCCGTTTCCATATGGACCCCCGTGCACGCTTGGAGAGGTCTCTTTCGCACCAGGGTGACAAATCTTACTGTACAAGGCTGTAGTAACTAGGCAGAGCCCTGGGGTCTGGCAACTACAGCTTGCATAGCAAAATCGTGTGATGGACCTACCCACCTAGTACCATACTAATCTGCAGTTCGAGTGGATCAAATTTGACCGCAGAGAGCAGCTATGTTTGGACTTTTGACATCATTGCTTTCAAGCCGGATATGATCTACCGGCATGACACTTTGCTTACAAAGAAGTTGAATCACCGGTTTTACTGTTGCTGTCGGCTAGTCTGTATACAGTGAAATTACATGTACGTGCTGTTTGTGAATGGGAGAGCTGCCGTCGTGGTGGAGTGTGTCTTGAGAAGCTGTCAGGTCTATGCGCTCATGATGGCTGAGAGGGAAAAAATACCTTGCATACACAATTTGCACGTAAAACTTGCATATTTTGTTATGTTCTGTCTGTGTTGTCCAGGATTGAGAAATCCCGCTCTGTCCTACCGAACCTCCGCAAAGCTGCAGAGCATGTGGTGCAAAGCAAGGGACGCGATGAGGTCAACATCGACTATTTCTTCAGTCTTTTATTTACAAAGAACAACCTGAAGCTCGTAGAGACCGCCTGTCACGATAAAACTGAACACACTGACAGAGACTGTGATCCAAAGATGATCACCCGACGTACTTGAAAACTTGACATCTAGAGTCCATTTTAGGATTTATGTTAACACAGGAACTGCATTGGGACTCCAGTGTTTCCCTGGTTGCTTTCTGGAACAGCTGCTTGCTTGTAGTAGGTCTAGTTCGCGCATCTCATGTATTTTCACTCATTCTTGATACAGATATAGAGATTCCGAGGATTATTATCTAAATATAAAGGTGGTTACCATCGACTCGAAGCAACATGCGTGAGGGTTTGTCTCCTTTTCTTGGCCAGGACGCCGGTCACGTTCATGGAAATTTTAACGTGGTGTGCACGATGACCCAGGACAGTGCATGAGGCGGCCGCTGGTCCCGTTCAGCGGGTAGTCGCTAGTCACTGTGCATTTTGAATGCGAGACCCTCCATGCCTGGCGAAATGGCCGGTAGTACCAGGCTGGTCGCTATTCACGGTGGTCTTTAGGTTATTATGCAGGTTTTACTGAGAAGTCTTCAGTATTCGTAAATCTATGTAGACGTAGATTTTTCACAGGCTTTCACGATTCCAACTCCCTAGGCATTGCCATTGGCGCATGGCCTGCAGGCTGCAGGCCTGGCTGGTTTCTAGTCTCTTCACTGTCACCATGGTCACTGCCAGTCTAGCCTTTTTATTTGCCATGACCATGAATCACATGATGACTGGCATGAGTGGCCCGCCGGTCACGCTGACACGCTCACAGAGTCACACACACAGACTCAGTGCGGTGTCACCATGGTCACTGTCACATCAGATAGGCATATATGCGACTCGGAGTAGCGCCCCTACTGACCCTGTCTGAGTCTGTATGGCATGGTACTACAATCATGACTGTACACAATCATGGTACATCTACCATGTCTACTGAGTCTGTAGTGTAGGCACAATGCAGAGCGGACACGCCACCGGGCACCCGTGATATGATCTGCACCGCGCGAGCCAGTACGAGTACTAGATCTACGGCAGTAGATCTACGATTTTCATCCGATCCATGATCCACTCGTAGGTCTACCATGGTCTACTCTCCGATCCAGTCTTCGCTTCTCATCGTGACACCGTGACTAGCGTGAGTGTGCATGCACTGCATAAACCATGTACTGACATGACTGTATGTACTGGTCTACCGCGTGCACTGCACTTCGAGCTAATCATTTTTGGTTTTGTCCTGCACTTGATCTTTGACTGTTTGAGTTATATTGCTAGTGTCGTAGTGAGTGCATTGCTACTAAAAAGGTGTGATGAAAGCTAACAAGTAGCTAGCAGTGGTGATTTGGCGGAGCATTACTCTCAGCTAATCCAAGGCCACGTGCGTGGAGAAGTAGACTAGTGGCGGTACGGTGGTCCTGCAGTTCCTAGCGAAGCCCATCTTTGGCATTCTGTTGTTCAAGTAGTTGCATTCAGACGATACCATCAGTGGTTTGCTGAAATACGTCAGGGAGCAGCGCAACAAAGGCCACCTCGCCTGACTACGCCGTCATGGAGGACGAAAAAGTGCCCACAGCGTCCATTAGCATGGATCTCGTAGTCGGCCCAACGCTAACTGAGGTAACATGCCTGGATGGTGTGAGGAGCACGATACAAATGTCTTCTGGAAACGTAGATTATATTATTGTAATGTGAGATTATCTTCCTCCCCCCCCCCCCCCCCCCCCCTGCACATACCACACACACACGCACACACACACCTCAGACCTCAGACCTGCCCATCGCGGAAGCGATGATAGCGAACAGCTATGTTAGACGTAGCAACTTGTGCAGGGATACACACACATACACACACACACACACACACACACACACACACACACACACACACACACACACACACACACACACACACACACACCTCAGACCTCAGACCTGCCCATCGCGGAAGCGATGATAGCGAACAGCTATGTTAGACATAGCAACTTGTGCTGGGATTACACCATTCAACACACACACACACACACACACACACACACACACACACACACACACACACACACACACACACACACACACACACACACACACACACACACACACACACACGCACGCACACACACACACACACACACACACACACACACACACACCATGTACACACACACACATACACACACTAAATACATACACACACACACACACACTCACACACACACACACGTGCGCGCGCACACATTCGTGGGTGCTACTTTGGTGGCGAGGCACAGCGGCAATTGTCACGGGCGTCATACACAGGAAAACACAGGGGTTGTATGCAATGACTTATGCTCGTACTGGTTGTATGCAATGACTTATGCTCGTACTGGTTGTATGCAATGACTTATTCTTGTACTGGTTGTATGCAATGACTTATGCTCGTACTGGTTGTATGCAATGTCAGACACGATCAATCGACGGATGCATACGTGGGCTTAGTAGCTTCTCCGTTCTTAGACTTGTATTATCCCTGGCACAGCAGGCTATTGTTAGACTAAGGTAGAAAGCTTGAGTTGAACTTCAGCATTACCTGTGCATGCTGCACTGTCATGTCATTTTGACTCTACCTAGGGCTGATTCACTGCTGTATTCAACTTGAAAAGTAATGGCATGAAAGGCCTAGTCGAAACTACATGACTACTACATTGTAGTATGGCTTCTGTGCTGCTTGTGTTTGTTTCCCTCCAACCGAAAAACGATTCTACCTGTAGATGGGAAGAATAGTCTAGAGCATCCGGCCGAAAAAAAGTGGCTTGAGAGCAGCCACAAGTGCTGCCGCGTGGCAACACAGATTTACAAAACGGAACTTCACCTGTTGGAAAGAGCAGCTCTCGTACTGTATTACCTGGTCAAAAATCCAAAAATGCCGATGTGA
>NC_088646.1:16249137-16291637 GCF_964019385.1 Sycon ciliatum
ATCAATCGAATTGACTGTCCTTGTTGCGATTTCTCGATTGCTTGAATGCGATCCTCCAGCATCAGGACCTTGCGGTGCTGCTTTGTTTCTGGATTCCTTGATGCTATCGTCGATTCGTCTGTATGACTGGGGTGACAGAGCCGCTCAGTCTTCCTTTCTCCTCCGAGTAGTATAACATCGATCAGAGAGCGCTTTCGATGCGCGTTTCCTATCATGTTTATTCTTGACATCGCTTGAAATTCTGACAGGTGTAGTGCAGTCCACACCGACTCCACAGTCAAAATGACCTGCGTTCATTTCTTCAGCTGTGGTATCGAAAGATTCCTTTCAGGACCACGGAAAATCATCAAAATTTCAAGAAGGAGCTTCGAGCAACATTTGATTTCCTACATCGCGGTCGCTAGTTACGGGTCAAAAATCGTCTTTGGGACAAGAAAAGGCGGTCGCTGGTCGCGTTCAGCAGGTAGTCGCTAGTCACAGTGAATTTTGAATGTGAGACCGTCCGTGCCTGGCGAAGTGGTCGGTGGTACCAGGCTGGTCGTTAGTCACGGTGGTCTTTAGTTTCAGGTTTTACTGTAGTTACATTTGGCAATACATACCTCAGACTCTGCTGATGCTTTCATCCTGTCGCCAAGAGTACATAACATGGTTGTGTACTCTTGCTGTCGCCTAATAGTTTTTTTCTCGTTTTGTGTGTACTGAACAGGCACTTGATCTTCAGAAGAGGACATTTGTGAAGCATTCCAAAGTATTCAGCGACACGTTGAAGAAGTACTTCCGAGATGCAAGGTATGAAAGGAGCAGAGTAGACTGAGCTCTGCTTACTTCTGCTGACATGCTGCTCACGGCCAGTGGAGCTATCCCGTTTAGATGGTCATGCTCTGTAACACCAGACTGTCGACCAACAGTACCGTTAGGCGTTAGCTGGCAATGTCCTATTTCCATTTTGAGGTTGGGTGATGTACATAGTCATGTGTGTGTGTGGGGGGGGGGGGGGGGATTTCAAGTTTATGACCAGAAGCTAGACGAAATGCATGCTACTTCCACCGGGCCATATTCCTCACTTGAACATTGCATGTTTGCAGGCACAGCAATTACCTGATACGGGGTGGCACCTTATAATAATGGTCCAAAGATGCTAGTAATAAAGCATTTTAGAGGGGATCGTATGAGGCATATTACAAAATACTATGGCACCAGTCCATGGACAACCGAGGGCAAACTTCACTTTGGACATAGTTGCTAGCGCTCTGACCGGAGCATGTCACGCGGCGGCCATTCTGAGAATTGCTAAAATTGCACATATGCAATGCACTGGACATATATAGTCTTGAATTGTTCGCCATTACTTTGCCTTGCAAAGACCTCGTCTCAACAATAGTTTCGAGCTAATATCCAACCGAAAGCACTGTTGCAGACCGTTTTCTTGGGTCCTATCCGGCGTTAGGACGGCATGCAAGCTATCATTAGTCTTGTCCTTCTCCATGTTTGTTGTATTCTGTAAGCATATTTTACAGGCTCCCATGCCACTATCTGCCTTGAATCATAATGCTGCTCCTGAATGAGGTTACTAGTTTTGATGCAAGTACCGGAACATGACATACTTTCGGCCTACTGGTATGCTTGATGTCAATACCAGCATATCTGTGTGTGTGTGTGTGTGTGTGAATTTCTTCAGAACGGATGACGTGTTCGTGAGCGCCAATCGCTTGATAAACCAGACCAACACGCTGCTCCGCCTGTTTCGCATGGCCAGTGGACAGCCATAGTCATGAGCCTGCCTGCTGAATGGCTACCGTTGTCATGTTGCACAACCGACGTCAATCCTTATAGACAAATTATAATATTCTAAATTTAAGTTATGGAATTTGATAGTATTTTACGTGGAAATCGGTCTCGAATTAGAACATTCTGGCTTCTTTATTGTCCCCTTGAAGGCATTCACTGTAAATATTGAAATCCCAAGCTCACTGTGTTGATTTCGAGATAAAGTAGTGCTGCACAAAAAGTTGAAGCACCGTAAGATTCGTGTTCAAAATGATAGTGACGTGAAGCCTGTTCACAGTCTGTAGCCCATAGACGTACACACTATTTGTGTACTAGTCTACGTTGTCATGGTATCATATACTGTATGACACACACATCCACACGCACACATGCGCGCGCGCACACACACACAGCCTCACAGAAAGCAGTTGTTGTATTTTACACAGCAGGACGCTTCATTTCGGTGTTATATGTATAACTACAACAGTGAGTCAAATTTGTTGATTTTTATGCTCTTCACTTCGAAACAAAAGATAATGTGATACAAGAAACATGGAGGAGATTGCTACTTGTAGGCACGTCAACAGTGTCAAAAAGTTAGTTTCAAAGCACGATCACCCATGCACAAGCCATACTAGTAGTGGTCTGAACAACAGCACAAACATGACATTGTGCACATCCTAATGTACCTAAATATTATGGAGAGAGGTTAAAACAAAGTTCAGCACAATAACACAGAACAAAGCCAGTTTAAAGAAGAGCAACTACAAACATAGTAACCCAATCCACTGCGGTCCCAGAGGCAGAGGTACACATGTACGAGTACTAAGCTCGTACTAAACTAGGCTACACAATTCTGAGGGACGCCTCACGCAGCTCAGCTGAATGAATCATAAACTAGGCTAGCAACAGTAATAGCAATAGCCACACAGACAGTCATATCTACAGCAACAACAACTACAGCAACAACAACTACAGCAACAACAACATCGTGAGAATAAAGAATTTAAAGAAAACACAGCAACAACAACATTGGGAGTAAAGGAAAACATATTGAACAATTGCCACAACGAAGGGAGACGAATCGATGTGCCTGATGACCAGCACCAAACACACACATGAGAGACACATGCATACCCAAAGACATCATCAACAAACGCTTACGCTGGGCCACCAAGGCAGCAGCAGTTCCGAAGCAAACCGGACAGCTGCCATTCCACTACAGCCATATCAGCTTGCACTTGCAACAGGCTTTGGGGAGGCCAAAGACCTCATAGTGCGCTCATCCCGTGCCCTATGCATACTTTCAATAGATACAGCAGCTTCGAGCTGAATATCGTCAGCATCTGATAGGGACACTCCCAAATGAGCAGCCAGCATCTTCCGGTCCGCGTCACGCAACAAATAGATAGCTTCCGCCCAGTCCACCGCTTCACCACCACCGGGTTTATCTTTCAATGATGATGCACGGCCACCATCTGGTTCATCCTTCAATGCTTCACCACCATCAGGTTCATCCTTCGGTGATGAACTAGCTACCGGTGGTGACAAAAGCTTCTTGATGATCGCTGAGTACTGATCTTGGCGGCTACGCTGCTGGTCGAGGTCAATGTCTGCAGCACCATCACCATCACCTCCGTCCACAGCGTCATAGTCAGAAGAGGATTGGCATTCTGCAAGACCAGAAAGACGACAGACAGCCTAATGGCTCGTTAGTGCATGACAAGTTAGCCCGGAGGCCGTACAGTGAAACCCAACAGCGCGGGTTTTTTACGTACGAAAATTACCCTCAGTTCCTACATCACCAGAGAGGTTCTGCTCTTCGTGAAAAGCAGAGAAATCAAGTAGAGAGCAGGTGTCTGGGTTAGATTCTACAGCTTCGCGTATTTTGGGTCCAGATTTCTATGCGGAGATGAGGTTCTCTACTTTGTGGCAAATAAAATGCGTACGGATCTGCTGGGTATCATTCAAATCAGGGAGAATATTGCCAAATTAGGAACCGGAAATCCCCAGTACACATTCCATGTGATCTCTTTGTGTGAAAGTAGAGCAGAACAGGTTTCCTATACGCTATGGGAACGCGGAGAGTGTCCCCGGGATTCTTTGTGTCGAGTTCCCGTAACGTACTACGCCGAAAACGTGGCGTACGTGACGTTTTCGTCCGAATAGCCACAACATGGAACGTGGCGGGCAAATCGAACGCCTTGTACGAAAACGTAGATGACGTATCCAGAGACCCCTGTACCGAGATTCGTTCTGCAGTTCCCGGCAGCTTGTGTCCAAAAATAGCTGTACGCACAGCCGTACGAAACGCATGTACATGCTTGTGTGAATGCACCTGCATGAAAACGACGTTTGCCAGTACGTGGAAAAAACACGACGCGTATTGAAACGTAGTATAAATAGCCTAAATGTAGTCATGTAAAGAACTCTTCCTCTCCTCCATGCGCTCTCACAGCCGACTCACTGCTACCCTCGGTAGCCATTACACACACCAACCAAGGAAGGGACAGTCGACGTGGTGCGTCTCTGCATGCCTGCGCGGTTGGCTGGAGAACTGCCCAAGTGAAAAGTAGATCTACATGTAACTACAGTCCATTCATGCGTGTGTGCACTCTTTGTAACTTTTGCTGCACTGCACGCTTAGTACTCTACTTTCTTTCACTTTGTTTGATGGCTTGCCAAAATTCTTAAAGGGGAAGTTAAGGCAAAAATTAAAATTTCACCAGTTGTAGTCTTCGGGGTGCTGAGTCGAATGGTCGTGGTCCGAGGAAGCTGAGACACTCCCTTCCTACTTGAATCCCAATCGAACTCGCGCACTTCCACCGAAACTGGGTGACTGCGCCCTACTAGATGGGGATTTGTATGCTAAATGTCACTAAAAGCGCCATTTCGTTCTTATAAAAGCACGGATGACCGCGATTGGCCCATATGTTGTAGTCTTTTGGACGCTGAGTCGACTGGTTTTGGTCCGAAAAGGCTGCGATGCAGCGTTCCTCCTTTATTCCCAATCGAACATGGTTGAACAAGCGGTCACGTGCTCCTGCGTACGCCAGTCACCTGGTCACCGTGCCTGCAGGGTACAACTTACTAGCCTGTTTGACCTTTTTTGGGTGCAGTCCTGTCACTCGAGTTGAACCTTGGTGTGAAAGTTGTCGCCTGCTGGCGTGGTGACCAGGTGATTTGGGCACCCAGGAGCACGTGACCACTTGTTCAACCATGTTCGATGGGGAATAAAGGAGGAACGCTGCATCGCAGCCTTTTCGGACCAAAACCAGTCGACTCAGCGTCCAAAAGACTACAACATATGGGCCAATCGCGGTCATCCGTGCTTTTATAAGAACGAAATGGCGCTTTTAGTGACATTTTGCATACAAATCCCCATCTACAGTGCGTATCGGTTATAGTGTGGTCGTATACAAGAATATACTGCCTACAAGAATGAACACTCATTTTTTCATAATCATAACACATATTTTATGTGTATATTTATTCTTACAAGCAGTATTATCGCATAGTAGAATATATCGGCCCTAAGAATGGATTTTATGCAGCAAAATATGCCAGATTAGTGTGAAGTGTATCGCCAGTAGCAATAACATCTGTGCTCTGTGCATACTCAATACAATAATAGTCAACACAAAAAGAGAGTTATGTCCAAGGGAGCATTGGAGAATCACTTTTTCTGTCCAGTCGGACTCTTTCTTCCGACTTCTCTCGTATCTGCTGCTCCGCAGTCTAGTCGCCTAGCACGACCGGTCGACCGCGAGTCTGATCCGTGTGTACGTGTCCACATGCCAAACGTGCGCACATGCGCATATGATTATGTCACACGTGCATATGATAATGTCACACGTGCATTTTGATATGTCACACGTGATTTATCGTGTGTAAGAAATATCGGCAATAAGAATCAAATGTCGTTTTTCAAACACCCACGCTATAGCCGATACCTACTGTAGTAGGGCGCAGTCACCCAGTTTCGGTGGAAGTGCGCGAGTTCGATTGGGATTCAAGTAGGAAGGGAGCGTCTCAGCTTTCTCGGACCAAGACCATTCGACTCAGCACCCCGAAGACTACAACTGGAGAAATTTTAATTTTTGCCTTAACATCCCCTTTAAACTATCACCTAGCCGTTAGAAAATTAATGTTAGCAGCTTGTGATTGGATTTCTCACCTGCCATTTTCTTGGAACCCCTGGCACTGTGTTGCTGGATAGGTTAGCAGCTTGTGATTGGATCACTCACCTGCCATTTTCTTGGAACCCCTGGCACTGTGTTGCTGGAGAATTGTAACTTCTCATTCTCACACTTTGCCCGTAATCTTGCGCCCATGTTTTGTAGTATAAATCTGACCATCTCCACCTGATATCATCCTATTCAATACAGTCGTCCCTCTCTAATCCGGCACTTGTTTATCCGGAACCCTTGCCAACCGGCGCACTTTCTGACAAAACCGATTTTTTTCGTTCAATTCCTACATCTTAATCCGGCACTTGAATTCCGCCTCCGGCAGTGACTTTTTGAAACGAATCGCTCAAACTGCACGTAGTTTGATTTCATAATCCGGCAGTCGTAAAACTTTCTTATTTTAGCAAGGAGTAGTGTCCTGCCAATTTTCAGGTGTGTGTGTGTGTGTGTGTGTGTGCGTGTGCGTGCAAGAGTACATGTGAACATGTTCTCTGTTTTACTTTATCACTTTATCACTGTGTATATTCCTGGAGAAAAGTTGAAAATATAAAGCCGTGCACCAAATACTTGGGTCGACACGGAAAAACCCTGCGTTTTGACGTATGATACATGCATGCAATTGGGTAGGGCCGGGTCAGAGGGCAGGATTTCTTAATCCAGCACCCTCGTTAATCCAGCAGAAAACGCCGTAGCAAAAGGTGCCGGATTAGAGAGGGACGACTGTATCACCTTCTCTGATGAGCCTTATGAAGGCGAAACAGCTGTCAGGAGGAATTTCAGTATCTACCTGCAACCCTTCCTTGGTTGGTGTGTGTAATGGCTACCGAGGGTAGCAGTGAGTCGGCTGTGAGAGCGCATGGAGGAGAGGTGAGGAAGAGTTCTTTACATGTTATTGGCGGAATAGTACCGTTCACCATTTGAAATAAATGTAGTCATGGTCATAATTATTGTACGTACTGAATTCAGGCTGCCACACACGCTCTCCAGCACACGCCATTAGCACGACGTCACTGGGTAGGTCCAGGAAATAGTCATTATCATCCACGATTGTGCCATCAATGTCTTCCTGCCAAATAACATCTTCATACGACGTCCGATGAGGCAAGAATTCTTCTTTGTTGTTTTCCTCCTGATATTCCTTTATCTTCCCAAACAAATCCTCCAATGATCGAACATTTCCAAATTCCTGGCGCCAGCGCCTGCTGCTATCTATAATAATCGTTTTTTTGGCCATTGCTGCTGGCCAGGGTTAGAGAAGACGTTGAAAGAACGACTACAGCACAGTCTGACCTGACCAGGCTTCAAGTTCAAACTCAAAGCTGTTCACCCGAAAGACAAAAGCCGGCATACTAGTACCAAGAGTACATAACCCCCCAGAGTGTGCAACGCCGATCCAGCTCTGTGTAGGGTCTTGGTCGAGCGGAATCGGATCTTCTGATGTCATGCGTACACTTCACACCAGCGCAAGGCCGGTCTCGAGGCAGGGCACCATTGTTTTTGATCCAAGAGTACCCGCGACTCCCCGGGTTCCCCTCAGATGTGTACGGTATTATGACGCAAAGATCCGATTCCGCTCGACCAAGACCTATAATGGCTATATGCAGAGCTGGATCAGGCGTTGCACACTCTGGGGGGTTATGTACTCTTGCTAGTACACGGCTGTTTTTTTGCGCGATTTTGGCCCATTTAATATGGCGGCCGAGAACGCGTAAAAATTCATGATTTTCGTCCAGGAATTGCTTTAGACAGCTAAGTATTCCACAGACTTCGCCACTTTTCGTCTCCAATCAGCTTGGTTTGCCGTGAGTTTTCGATTTTTCGGCTTTGCCTTTCCCTCAGCTCCGCGTACATGCCGCGCGACCACTGCTTCGATTTGTTTCCTTGTCTCTCGAGGACGTTTGTTTTCCTCTCCTGGGACGTTCGTCGTGCAGAATTTGAGCCAACGTTTGTGCCCCAAATAGTATCCCCAGATTTGAGTATCGTTTAGATAATTTGGAATCGGGTAGGTAAGTGTCCGTTCTGGTGCTGTAGAAAATTTCGTTCCGTGACGTGCATCAATTCCGTGTGACTTGCGTTTGCAATATTCCCAAACTTTTGGTATTTCCCACACTTACTGGATCGTAACTGCAATTGTGTTACTCTCCAGTTGTTGTGAGGACGTAGAGTGATCATGGATGAGCATAAATCGCTACTGCAAGAAGTCTGCCGAGTCGGTGGCAGAAAGTTTTCCTGTTTCAAGCAGTCTACCAGATATAGTGTGGAAAAATATAGTGATCTGCTGAAATATGTACATGGCAATGATATCTCGAAAGATTGCTCAGACATCCACCCACCATACCTCTGTATTCTGTGCGAGCGAGCCCTAAAGAGAGCCAGTAGAAAGGCAGAACATTGTGGAGGTGGCTGTGGACCTGTCACCAAATGGGAGCCACACCATCGCACAAACTGCTCTGCGTGTGCAAGCCAGAAAAAAAGGGGCGCAAGCGCGCACCATGCAAAACCGAAAACAGCATTGCGAGGTGCCGAACTCCTGGCAGCACCCAGCCACCAGAGCGATGATGGATCACCTACACACTCAGCCACCAGCAGTGTAAGTGGTCTAGATATCAGTGCAGAATGCATACAATCAAGAGCAGCGCGACAACATCGTGCAACATTGCCGCTTGACAGGGACAGATTTTTAGACAGAAATGCGGTGCAAATTTGCATCATTTGTCAGAATGCCGCAGACGGTATCCTGGAAACAGCATGCTGCAATGATCCGAGTTGTGCAGAGTGCATAAGCGAATGGCTCAGCACGAATAACAAATGCAAGTCTTGCAGCAGTGCTGACATGGCTGCATCATCGATGCGCACGCCCAGCATTAGTCTAGCCAGGGTTGTCAGCAGCCAGTCCATACACTGCGACTTCCACGAGCCATCGCTACGTGGATGTCCTGAAGTCGTGCCGCTGCCTGACTTGCAACATCATGTCAACATGTGCCCGTTCAATCCCGGAGAGACGCCATCATGCAGCACAGCACGTAGCCCGCCGCCGAGCACGACACCTATCCGCTCTGTGCGCCCATCGTCAACAGTGGCTGAGGTTCTAAGTGCTTCTCCGTCGAAGTTGAAGGGCAATGTGGCAACCAACCTCACTGCACGTCTGGTCACGGCTAGGGCAGAGGGTGGCAGGCTGGAGGTGAAAACTGGCGAGGGAGGCAGGGGCAAACCGCAAGTTTACCAGCTAACACCAGAGTGCAGTGTACCGTCAACTGATGCGTCTGCCTCAACACTCAAACGCCGCGCTGCTGAGCTGACCCGAATTGCAGAGTCCGTTTGTGGTGGATCGGATGGAGGTAGAGTGCAAATGATTGCTGGGCTGAAGCGGCTCTCATCAGCTGCACAGGAGGAGCTCTTGCAGGAAGCTGGCTTCAAGTGTAGCTCACCTTCACCTGGCACCGCGCTGGCCATCAAGGCAGACCTCCGACTGCCATGGAGCCAATTGAGGAAGCTGCGGCAGTGGCTCAAGGTCTTCGGAGTAAAGTTGGAGTCTGAGCATTCTATACGAGAGTTCATCACGAAGACGCTGCCCAGCTACACCGCTACAGAGCTGCCGATGTCGAAGCGGAATGGCGATGTCTCCATGGCTGCCACTGTATTTTTTCCAGACCTTGTCGCTATTGTCATGCACTTCCTCGACATCCTCAATGAGAGTGACAGCTTGACATGGCATTCAGGCACGATTGCCTGAAAGCTTGACATGGCATTCAGGCACGGCAGCAGTTACGAAGACCCAGCAGCACACTTTGACTGTCGACGCCTTGAAGGACGAAATTGCCAAGCTATGCCGCAGTAAGGACTTCAAAGGCCCATGCGTAGCCTCTGTGGAGCCTGTTCTCCAACACCACAAGATTGAACGTCAAGTGTACCACGGTGGTGCTTTCATCGGCAATCACGTCCACCAAGCCTTGAAGCCCACCGTGATCACTGCCATCAGCCATGCTCACGTACCAGTCATCACGTCCAGGTGTCCAGTCCTGGCGGAGGAGGCCCAAACAATAGCATCTTTACACGAAAATCTGATGAACAGCTACGCTTCTTGTCGAGCTATCTTCAGTCACAGCCAGGCAGTTTCAGCAGACGAGATGGATCAGCTGGAGTCTGAAGTTCGGCGTTTCTTGAGGATGTGCAGACGACACGTTGTGGCACGGCGACTTGGAAACATCACGCCGAAACTTCACCTGTTAGAGAATCATACGGTGCCGCTCATCAGGAAACTTGGCGTTGGTCTGGGCCTGCTCGCGGAGCAAAGGGCAGAGAGCTTGCACGCCAGTCTCAACACCCTCAACGTCATCTATAAAAACATACCAGGAGACCTCGCCAGGCTGAAAGTTGTCGCCGAGCAGCATCTGCTAACAACCACCAAAGAAGCCAGTACGCTGGCTCCTCGTCCACAGAAGAGGAAAGCCGAGGACCAAGGTCCAGTCTCCTCGTAAACAGGTAAGAAGACAGCGTGGTGACAGCAATGTCTGTCTTCGTGTTTGTATTTCCAACGCTCCAAAGAAAAACATTTGGAGCACAAGATCATGCTCCTCTTTCAAATTTTCAAACGATCTTCAACTGTTTGCGTTTTTTGTGTCGAATCATACTGAAAACCAACTTGGTTTTGTTACTATTCACAAGAATTTACCGATTCGCATCGAGTTTCCAAAACTTCTCTAAAACCCGGTGGAACGACGCCATATTGTAATCTGGTCAGCCGCGGACAGCCGTGAGTACTACCAAGAGTACATAACCCCCCAGAGTGTGCAACTCCACTATGGGTGCTGTCCCGACAGAATTTCAAGTTGACGTCATTTTGATGATGCAATGCGCACTGTACACGGATTATCAGACGAATCCGGAACCTGTGGTTGACCAAAGCCGATCGATTCTGTACAAATTATTGCAAAGAAAAACGTGTGATGCGTTGACACCCGTACACATGTTGTAAATCACTGCTGCAAGGAGCATTGCGTCATAAATAATGACGTCAACTTGAAATTCTGTCGGGACAACAGGGTATGTGGGAGTTGCACACTCTGGGGGGTTATGTACTCTTGGTACTACATGTACCAAGAGTACATAACCCCCCAGAGTGTGCAACGCCGATCCAGCTCTGTGTAGGGTCTTGGTCGAGCGGAATCGGATCTTCTGATGTCATGCGTACACTTCACACCAGCGCAAGGCCGGTCTCGAGGCAGGGCACCATTGTTTTTGATCCAAGAGTACCCGCGACTCCCCGGGTTCCCCTCAGATGTGTACGGTATTATGACGCAAAGATCCGATTCCGCTCGACCAAGACCCTATCATCCTATGCAGAGCTGGATCAGGCGTTGCACACTCTGGGGGGTTATGTACTCTTGGTACTACTACTACTAGTACCAAGAGTACATAACCCCCTGGGGGGTTATGTACTCTTGCTAGTACTAGTAAGTAGTAGCTCTACGCGGTCATACGAAGCCGTTTGATTTTGTTGTTTTTTGAATTTTTTGACCCTACACTGCTTCATGCATACACTGACTGTGTCTTTGTGGGTAACTACTTGAACATTTGGGGTTCATGTAAAATCGCACTGATTTTGGGATTTCCCTGCAACTTTTTGCTTCAGCAAAAAATTAAATGTTGTGCTTGACCGCATTCCTGTCACTTCGGCGCAGTGGCTTTTCGTTGGTGCAGTTTGTATCCCTCTCTGATCTGATCCCACGCTCCCCATGGCCCACCCCTGACTTCTGGGTGTGTGTGTTATCAAGAGTCCATAACCCAGGGTTATGGACTCTTGTTAGTCTTGATATAATCTTATCGGCTTTCTTATTGGCCATGTGGCTGTGGCAGTTACGACTGCTTTTCTTTTTTAGTTTAAAAAAAAACGTAGGGGTGCACCGGTGGTGTGTGCGTCGCGGGCCTTTGTATGGTTACGTACAGCTTCAGATTGTATTAGCTAGTGCCAGCGGAGTTCAATTGAATCTGCATGGGAAGAATACTACTGTATTGTGCATGTGATTGAACTGAAGCTGGATGATGACCGTGTGGTGAGTGTGTGGGTTTTTTCAAGACTAGTACCGTCCTGGGGCAGGGATTGTAGGTCCTTTAGCTTGGACGGGTGTTGTTACATTCATTGTAACATCTTGTCGTTTTCTGTGTGCTTTGCTGTGCGACTAGCAGCAGTATCTTGTGCTTATTTTTCTTATCTCTATGCATCCAATTATTTAAAAAAAAAAAAAATCAGGAAGAGGATATACATGTAATATCAATAAAATTTAATAAAGCCATTGCCGAGCCACCGTGCTCACAGCAGAGACTTCTGTGTGTGTTATTGTCGTGAAAGTGGACCACAAAGACTCGTAGATTCCGCTAGGACCCGTCCCGCAGGGTCCGACGTGGAATCGGAGTGAAGACGAAGAATGTGACAGTGTGTTTGGCCTCAAATCGCTCTAGTTTTCCATAAATTTCCAGCGGTTTAAAGATAAAAATGCAAATGCACGCCTTGATTGCACCGGTGCACCTACAATAGGCTACATGTACCTACACTCTGTAGCACTAGCACCTCTTGCTTTCTTTGGCCTTTTCTGAGCGACCAAAATGATAGTGCAGTCAAGAGTAGTGACAGTGAGGGGTGGGTGACACCAGCACAACGGGCGGGAACACACTGTCACATTCTTCGCCTTCACTCCTCGTGTAACCCCGATTCCACGTCGGACCCTGCGGGTCCTAGCGGAATCTACGATTACACTTCGGAGCTTCGGCTTCGAATGTGACAGTGTGACTTTTAAAGTGATTCACCACCTCAACCAAGGCAAGGGCGTAGCCAAGCATTATGCGCGAAGGAGAATCGCGCATGTGGAGTGAAGGAACTGGCATCTCTCAGAGTGCCTGATATACAGTTAGGAGACTCCCTTCGATAGGCATCTATTTGCCTCTGGAGGATCCGTGAAATAAAAATCAATCAATCAATCAAATCAGTAAAAATGTCTCGATGTATCTAGGATACACCATATGTACAGGTATCCTGCAAGTCGGAGACATAAAGGGAGAAAAGGGTGACAGTCAGGACACAAATAATAATACTGCGACACTATGGCGAGGCTGGGTCGAAATACTGAATGTCACAGTACTCCTCGAGCCAGGAATGTGGACAAAGACGTTTGTCCCTTGCAAACCAGGGAACCAGGAAGGTCTTAGATCTGGAGCCCTAGACATTTGTCTTGCTGACGGAGGCAAGGGCGAACACAGCACGTACATGTATCTTCGGGAGTTGATGGCAGATGAATACGGACAGACTGCAAAGCTCCGAGGTGAGTGGGGAGCCTGAGCCAAAGCCATCTGATCTACACGGTAACGTGCCGCGTCAGATGTTGCCGAGGCAATTGGGATTGGGTCCCCAAGCCTGCAGAGCCTCCAGAACATGGGTGACACTCCGTGTCTCGCTCCTTTTGAGTTGCGATATTAGCAACTTCTGAGCTTTTTCTGAAAATACGGATGCGATTTCAGCAACTTTCACTTGTTTTGGCACGGTTGCGAAAAGCATAAGTTGCGAATATTTTTGGCATCTTTGGGAAAGGGCTAGCCAGCAGTAATAGACACCGGGCATCAAATGGGTGGTCGCTACATCAGCCTGACCAATACTCAAGCAAGAGGCCCTGGACACGTAGCTGGAGTGTCGACGAGAGAGGAGAAAGATGCATTGGTAATTGGTCTATACTGCCTCCCTACATCGTACGGGGTGGCGAAGTAGTTGGTCCGACTGCGATGAACTCCAGACCGGAGCCACCAGGAGCACTCGCTTTACGTGGTGAATGGCGCGAACCATCAGGCAGCAATTGATGAGGCAGAACGGAGGGTGAAGAAGTGTTGTTCGTTGGTTTTTATTTCACTTCGCACATTCAAACGGGATGGCGACCCAATAAAATGACGGCGAAGGCTTAGCCTAGAAGTGGCTATGGAAGAACATAGTAAAAGCTATGGAAGCACATAGTAAGAGAATAGGATACTAATAACTGCGAGTAACCGGGGGGAGAGAGAGAGAATACGATGTATCTGTGATACTACGTGAGGGTTACTGAACTGCAGGGGGAGGGATCAGAGCGATCGAACTACTCCCTACAGGCGTATGGTACACATGCATGCTTAAAATCAGGTAGCCGGGTAATTGTGCGGACCTCACCAGGGAGAGCGTTCCACAGCAGAGCACCAGCAACAGAAAATCTCCGCTGACCGCGGCGGCTACGGTTTGCCTGGCTTAGTAGGCCATTTGACTGCTGATGGCGGGAAGTGCATTCTCCCATTGGTCTGGTCTGCCGGAAGGACCAAGGAAGCCTGGCCCTCGGCCTCAGGATCTGAGCGCTAACTCACATGCTGATCCAGTTAGCGGTTATGGCTGGCCACAAATAGGTCAAGTGGGCTGTACCAATAATGTAACTTTGTAATGACCCGCCTGTCCAACAGGCAGGTGCCGCTGTCTGCAGACAGTGACGGTCGTTTGGGTCGTGGACGATGTCCCGAACATTGACGGCGACTAGGTGGAGCCAGCATAGTTGCGCCAATAGAAACAGTTATGTGTCTCTTGGTAGCACCAAGAGATACATAGTTATCCAATGTTTCTTTCCTTGGGTACGTCACAGCAACAGCCATCACATGATCAATCTCGACATGCAAAGGTACTCCCGTTATGCCATGCACTGGGGCTTGCAGACCAAGGCACTCCGCCCACAAGCAGTAGATGAATGGAGTTTAACTCCTGCAGAGTCATGTGGCGATGGTTGGCTGCTGTACATGGGTCCTGAACTGACGGGCTCTCGTACGCAGCAATGGCACCTGTGTCTGTGAGGTGACTGGCTGGCCATCCCCGACTGAAAAGTCACGGACCCAGTAATGGAGACTTGTCAATTGAATCATCAGTCCATATACCGAGGTTGCACGGCCCATGTCCGGAGAATGCAGACGATCGGTGCAGACACTTGGTGCATGTGCTGAGTGAATAACACATGCCGAACGGTAGACATGTGTACCGCCAGCCACTTCCGGATGGATGCCGGTCGAGTGACACATGTCCTGCATGGCCAAAAAGCACATTGGCTCCGTGAGGCTGGCAACATCGTCAGTGGCCGTACCGGGTCTCCAGCTTGAAGGGACCTGTGGTGATATAATCGTCATATTCGGGTGCTCAGCGATGGTAGAGATGACGCAGGATGCGGAGCCAATGCGGGCTGTTTGGATGGTCATTTGAACTGGACATAGTTTCTATCCGTAGATCTCAGGTATATGTATGGCTTCCTCAGCTATTGCACAACATGGTCATGGACCTTGGGAGTGCGCAGGACGTCTACGGCAAGACAAGGGTGAATAATGTAGGTCATAAAGTTCTTCCTCCACGGTGAGAACACGAAGACATCACATATTCACTGATTTCCTTCTGCGCTAGGAAAGCAGTTTTCTATACATTATACATACAACTGCAACTGTATATTTGTTTACAAAGAGGTGTCTTGTCGAGGGTAGAGGGCTCAACACGATGTGGAGCACTATGATGATTTCATTGAGTAAGGAACTCAGAGTTGCAACAAACTCTAAGACCTCCTTGTGCCTGTTGTGTATATAGTAGTGGTGAAACGAATGTCAAAACCTAGTAACCGAATATTCTTTGGCTTATCGAACGAACGTACGAATATTCTTTAATTTCTTTTGGTAACAGAGATGCCATCACATGCCCTCCTCTCAGTCATTTGATGGATATTGTTATTATTATTAGGTATGACAAACGGTAATGCCACATAAAATGCACTGCCACATAAGGCTACTTCGAAGTTCATACATGTTATGTGCAACATTGGCAGTCCAGTATGCACATACATGTGCAAACATGGAGTACAAAGTCACAGGCAGGCTGTACGCACTGCACTGTATTGTGTTCGGCGTGCTTGTATATACATGCACTGCATTCGAAGTGACGAAACGAATACTCGAATGTGACTTAAGGTGGCACTCTGCCTTCAGAGGGTCAAAAAATGAATTTTTGAAATAGGTGTCGATTATGGTCTCAAACGTTTGGCATAGGACCCAGCCGACAGCTGAGAAAATTTGAGCGAATTCCATGCACGCACTCCAGAGATATAGGCGCTCAAAGAGGTAGTGCACAACGAAACTCAATTGCAAATTCAAATATAAATTGCAGTATTTCATCAAAAACGTATAATATTCATAACTTCGTCCAGGTTTAGAGTACCGTTCTCAAATTTCACAGGATTTGTCCCATGGGGTTTCTGGTTAGTTTGGAGATATCTGCGCATGGCACGGACCACTCATGCAGCAGTACATCCATACGCGCATCTGACAAAATTCAAATCGAAATATTTCGTTCTGATTTGTTCGATGTTGAGGTTATTTGTGGTGTTGCGATGGGAAGGAAACAGTGTAGTGGCCGTCCTGGACGTCCAAAGAAACGGATATTTCATGGCAGGAAGCCCCGCGAGCCTGAGCCAGAGAAATGCCCTCATCCTGCGCCTGAGTTGGCAGCCGACAATCCCATAGAGAATGTATTCCCAGATTTATTTGAAAATTCGTCAGACAGTTCAAATTCCGAGTCAGACCATCACAGCACAGACGACAGCGAGTCCGCCTAAGAGAGCAGCGAATCTGAGCCAGGATCCGACACTGAGAGCCAGGATGATGAAGCAGCGACCACCGGATATCGGCTGATCGACTTGGAGTGTCTTCAGAGCCTGCTGCAAAAACTGGTGTCTCTTGTAATGCCTGTCATAGCAATGTCACCCTCAAGGAGACCAAGAGAGAAGGCCTGGCTTCCACTTTGAGTGTTGTCTGTGACAGATGTGACGCAGAGGAGACGGAGACCATGTCCAAAAAGTTCAATCGTGTTTTGGAGGTCAACAGAAGATTTGTTTTGGGCATGCGCTTGATTGGAAGGGGCCATCAAGCCATGGTGAAATTTAGTGCGGCCCTCAACATGCCTAAGCCCATGTCCCTGTCTTCCTACCATGGCCATACCACGTCTTTGGCTTTGTCTGCTGACACTGTGGCGGAGAGGAGCATGGACATCGCTGCTGCTGAGATTCGCAATCCCCCTGACGTCACTTGTGAGACAGCCGTGACATACGATGGCTCATGGATGCGCCGTGGACATGCTTCACTGTATGGATGCTTGCGTGGGGCGACACAGAACCGCAACGAGTGCTTCAATGGCTTGGTGTGGCAGATGTGCCCCAAGACCGGCTTCTGTTCTGCCAGGATCGTGCAAATGGCTATTGCCCTTGCTGCTGCATGGTTCAATGACGGCCCAGCGTCCATCTCAGCGTTGCTGACGGAAATGGGACTCCCCGTTGGCAGTTGCACGGCGTCAGCACTGGGTCAACTCCAGCTTGACAGACAGAAGCATGCAGCAAGGAAGAGGTCTGCAGAGGTCAAGAGGAGGAGGAAGAGGCGAAGAAGAGTTCGCAAAGGTATCCAGGAAGAGGAAGTAGCTCAAGAAGGTGTCTCATACGAAGCTGGTGGCGTCTAGGTATGTGCTGTGACACGGGATCTTGTTGCTGCGGACCCAATGTGAAGTCCCTTTTTTGACCATTTTTCCATGACTGTGCTGGCTCTTAACCAGGCTGTGGCCTCTCCTGTAGCTGGTACACCCATAAAAGTATATATTTTCTGTTTCTGCATGGTGTAGGCTAGACATTGAACCAAAGCTTACCTGCCTAGCAGGTGACATAACCAGTATTGGTGTTCTGAAATATTGACGAATGTTTACGAATGTTTACGCGAAATCAGTATTTTCGCTGTAACGAAGCTATCTGAGTAGGAGATTTGCATATTTTGCTAATCTTTGGTTCAATGTCTTCATTTATGTTTCTATTAGCCTGCCAAGTAGACATTTTGGTCATCTTATACATGAGTTTTTCAGCACTCTGGTGAAGAGTGAAGTATACGGGCATTTTTGAATTTTCAAGCTATGCTCAGAATTAACTGTCACTGTTCATGCCTAAGGGTGTGCACATGGACCAGATATCCATAGAGAACTTGTGTAGAAAATTTGAAGTAATTATCTCTACCCAATCCAAAATTACGGATGTCAACGTGCCGTACGCCCACGAAGGCAGAGTGCCACCTTAAAGAATATTCGAATGTGACAAACCGAACGAATGTTCGAATATTCGAATATTCGTTTCACCACTAGTATATAGTTTATACCGTATCAGTTGAGGTACATTTATGCAAATGTACTGGTAAGCGTACCAAGTAAGGCAAACCGTGAAAGGTCACCGACAGCCGAGCAGGCTGGTAGTGTGGATCATTGGCTGCACCATTACGGGATTGGCACGGCAAGCATGCAGCTGCTTCAGCTCGTCTGCCAAGCCCTTGTTGGAAACGAAAGCCTGGTACACGGTGGGTCGGGCACAAGGCACACGTGCATACAGTACCGGCGTATCTACCATATCAGTAGTTGTAAACAGTACGAGACTGATCTGGTTGCTAGCTATGGTTGCTAGCTATAATATAAGTAAATCCCTTCTGGCTGCGTAGATATTCCAGGATATGTACGATGAAATGCTATCCACAGTAGTACAATACAGATAATATGGTTACTTGGTCCTGCCGTTCTACGGAAAGGGCCACGCTGATATGGCATAATGCACATTAACCCTCACACCACAGAAGAGATGAGCCAGTGGGGTGTCGCAAGCTTATATTGAACGTGAGCACGACATGATTATTGTGATCATGATGACGTATAACATAGTTCGCATGAAATGATCGGACTGGGCCGTCTAAGGCCGCCCATCTGTAACATAGTATGATAGGAACAAATAACGCCATCTATCGGCTATGAAAGAGCGTTTGAAAGACGACCCATGGGGTCATGTAACAATCATAAAGGCTGGGTGTACCAGTACATTGCTATGGCAACTGCATGACCACTAAGTACTCGGTAGTACCCACAAGTATATTAATTGTATTGTCTGCGGCAGCCGATGGATGTGCACCATGCGGATTTCGTGCCCATCGGCCGAGCCCGTGCCTCCCCTCCGTCCGGTAGGCGTGGGCGGGTGGGAAACAAAATTGCGTGGCGAGCACTCGCAGCAAAACAGACAACTGGCAAAATTACACCAGCCAGCAGTAGATGAGCCGTCTACGGATGCATCCGCCAGGCGAAGGGTGGCTCATACGGGATGTCGTACGCGAGTGCGACCCGAATGCGGAACTCTGCAAGAGTGCGTGCTTGCGCAAGTCGGCTGCGGCGGCACGGCGGAGTGCGTATGGTCACCTAAAGTCATCTTGCGGGAATATTCCCCTGCGGGGGCGCGGCCCGTGGCGTGCTGGTTAACTACGGTTTGCGCAACGCAAACCAACATTATTATATGGGCAATGTATTGATCCCAGTTATGGATGCGGCAGTAAGCGTGCAAGGCATGGACTGGCCAGACCAAGAAGGGAGTGGTCCCTCGCGGTCCCCGAGGTGGGCACTAACTTGAGTAGTGGAAGGCAGTATACCACAAGTCATAGCGTACACGAAGGCAAGTGTACATGGCATTGCACTCTTGGCACTACGCTCAGCAGATAGCTGGAGCGCCCGTGTCCGTACGTGCTCCAGCCACCGAAGGTCAGACTGAGGTATGGCAACAGTAAAAGTGTTATGTGCTTCGCCACTTCGACTTCGAGGTTGTTAGCAATATGAGTGGCAGTACATTGTTGGCACTGCACAAATGGCAACCATTTGATGTTTATTTGTCATTGCTCACAGAGGTGCATCAGCCACCTCTGACATTGTGATCATGCTTCCAGAACCACGTATCTACATACAGTTAAACCTGCCCTAACCAGACGCCCGTGGTGCAGCGGAAACTGTTCTGATATGACAATATTCCGCTTGACACAGGGATGCACGTTCGATCCACAGCCCTTTGGTGCAGGAACATTTCCCGGTCAATACGGGATTCCGCTTGGTATAGGAGCAAGCAAACACAGGTAGAATTGTACTTGCGAAACAACAATATGAGTATGACAGAACGGCATTAAGTTATGGGCGTGACTCTGGGCATGAAACAAAGCACTCGCCGGTGCTTGCAAACCCACGAGACCATTGTTCATCACCAATGGACTAATGGTTAGACAGTGTGGCAAGGCCCCCTACAGGGCCTACCCACTGGCGTGACGGAAGCCACCATATCTACAATGACCGCACAGTCCACCAACATGGGTGGATGCGAGTTAGGCACAGACATTGGCAAGGCACTCCTGCTTTTCGTGAAATTGCCCTGACCACACAAGGAAGGCACGACTCAGGGCAAGAAACAAAGCACTCGCTGGTGCTTGCAAACCCACGAGACCATCGTCCATGGATAGTGGATGGATGGATAGAGTGGTTAGAGTGCAGCAAGGCACGCGACAGGGCCTGCCCACTGTAGAGACCATCGTCCATCGACAGTGGACGAATGGTTAGAGTGTAGCAAGGCACGCGACAGGGCCTGCCCACTGGTTCGACCACCGTCCATCCGCAGTGATGGATGGTTAGAGTGTGGCAAGGCACGCGACAGGGCCTGCCCACTATACTAGTGAGACCATCATCCATCGACAGTGGACGGATGGTTTGAGTGTGGCAAGGCACGCGACAGGGCCTGCCCACTGCCGTGACAGAAGCCGCCACATATCCGCCATGTCCGCGTCGTCCATCGATGGGGTTGGATGCCCGTTACTTGTAGTTGTAGGTACAGAGGTTGGCAAGGCACTGGCCTGCCCAATGACGTGACGGAAGCCGTCTGTTGATGTTACGCGCTAAGCCCAAAGCCTTGGCAAGGCACTCGACAGAGCCTGTCGAACTCGTGAAGGCCGCCCTGACCCAATAGGGAAATCGTGACTCGGGGCATGAAACAAGGCACTCGTCGGTGCTTGCAAACTCACGGAACCATCGCAGCGTCGCCATCAGCATTGGCCGCCGAAAAGGCCGAAATTTCCATATCGGCACAAACTAGTTACTTCAGCACTTACCTACACGGACAGCACGACGATCCGGTAGGTACTAGTCCTAGGCCTGGACTGCGAGCTTCAGCTTCGGAGTCATCATTAGACAATAGACACTGCCATAGCGGCAGTAGAAGACTGAAGTCTCAAGGATACTAGACAAAGGAAAAAGGTAACCAATCAGCAAAGAAGCGAAAGAAAAGGCCAAAGAAAGCAAGAGGTGCTATAGGTGCAATCAACAGATCAAGGCCCGCGTGCATTTGCATTTTTAACCGAGGGAAATTTATGGAAAACTAGAGCGATTTGAGGCCAAACACACTGTCACATTCGAAGCCGAAGCTCCGAAGTGTAACCATGGTAACTGTCAACGTAGACTCTGCGCATGCGGTCTACCATGGTCTACAATATAACTATATTATAGTCCATGCCGCGATGGCATGCGCCAAGACCGAAAAAGTCGTCTAAAAGTTGTACTTTTTTTATGCAGATTAGCCACTTTTCGGAGCTGAATATATTCAAATCTTCGTTGAAAAATTGTCAAGAAATATTTAGATGTCTCGGGAGTCGTTTGCAGTTTTCTTTCCATTAGTGCCGGTTTGCGGAAGTTTTGCTTTCCGGACACCTTCATTGGGTCTTTGACCTTATGGACGTCAGTTGTAGTGGTCGTTACTCATTGTCTCGACGTCGCTGGGAGTGATCTTGTGGGAGCTGTCAAATATTCGTAAAAATCAGGCAAGTGGCAAAGAAAAATTCGCCAATTTTTTGGGCAAGGTAGTAATTAGACATCGATGCTTTCCTTTGACTTTCCACCGATGTGGAAACACTTCCAGAAGCGTTCATCGGTGTCCGGTTCTTGATGGGGTCGTGGTGGGGTTGTGGTGGCCTCCACGGTTTGGAACAAAACAAAACCAATGCATTGTCTGTAGTCACCAGTAGGAGACGTATTACATGGCAAAGAAACACGCCAGCACCCGTATTCACTCTTGAGGGGCCTGAGATAGAAGCCCACATCATCTTCGTTCAAATGACGAAGTTCTAACCAGGGTCTGCAGACCGCAATTTCAATGTCATTTTTGGTCCCTTGAAAAATGGCCTAGCCAATAGCCCATAGGTAGTTTATGCAGCATTGGCGTGTTCTTCGGGCTTGCAATCATGTTATATTCATCATGAACTCCTCTTGCAAGATTCGTGCGAAACTGAAAGTTGCAATGTACTCTCAGGACAGCTTGAAGTAAGTTTCAATTCTCAGAGAAGTGCAAAGGCCTAAGTGGAACGAACTTTAAACCGTCATCGTGAATGTCAATGGGAATGTGAGCCAAGAGTCCACAACCCCAAGGGAAAAGTGTGATGGACTCTTAGTATGATCTGTGCACAAAGAACTGCAGTTGAGTCATTGTTTTAGCAATATGGCTGCGTTCTGAGTTATAGCACATTCTTAGACTCTTATTGTACTGGAGTGTGCACTTTATAACACGTGTACATGTATATAACAAAAGCTGACTTACAGAATGGTACAAAATGATATGCCCCATTCTCAGCTTTGGTTTCTGGCGTTCTTTTCATTATTAGTATTTCAGGCTGCGTGTTCTTTAAAGGGGAAGTTAAGCCTAAAATCAAATTCTCACCAGTTGTAGTCTTCGGGCGCTGAGTCGGATGGTCTTGGTCCGAGGAAGCTGAGACGCTCCCTTCCTCCTTTATTCCCAATCGATCTCGCGCACTTCCACCGAAACTGGGTGACTGCGCCCTACTAGATGGGGATTTGTAGGCAAAATGTCACTAAAAGTGCCATTTCGTTCTTATAAAAGCCCGGATGACCAGGATCGGCCCATATGTTGTAGTCTTTTGGACGCTCAGTCGACTGGTTTTGGTCCGAAAAGGCTGCGATGTAGCGTTCGGCCCTTATTCCCAATCGAACATGGCTGAACAAGCGGTCACGTGCTCCTGCGTACACAAGTTACCTAGTCACCGTGCCAGCAGGCGACAACTTTCACACCAAGGTTCAAGGTTCAACTCGAGTGATAGAAACTCGCTCAAACATGCTGTAAGTTGTAGCCAGCAGGCACGGTGACCAGGTGACTGGTGTACGCACGAGCACGTGACCGCTTGTTCAGCCATGTTCGATTGGGAATAAGGGCCGAATGCTACATCGCAGCCTTTTCGGACCAAAACCAGTCGACCCAGCGTCCAAAAGACTACAACATATGGACCAATCGCGGTCATCCGGGCTTTTATAAGAACGAAATGGCGCTTTTAATGACATTTTGCCTACAAATCCCCATGTAGTAGGGCGCAGTCACCCAGTTTCGGTGGAAGTGCGCGAGATCGATTGGGAATAAAGGAGGAAGGGAGTGTCTCAGCTTCCTCGGACCAAGACCATTCGACTCGGCACCCCGAAGACTACAACTGGTGAAAATTTGATTCCAGGCTTTACTTCGCCTTTATAGCGAGGCTCTACTGTACATGTAAATGTAATGTAAAGAACTTGGTGTGCCCCCATGAATTTCTACCTGTAAACAACTTCAGCACATATACCAGAATACAGCGCTGAATCCGGGGGGGGGGGGGGGGGGGGAGGGGGACTTTACATTATTTCACTTGCAAACACATTGCACGTTACATGCAATTTCGATTCCTTCACTGTAGATCTCAGGGGCGTGCTTGGCGAGGGGCACAGGGGGCAAGTGCACCCCCCAAAATATTTCGACCAGGGTTTTGAAAAGTCACCAATGTATTGCGGGAAGCCCGACCTCGCCGGAGCACATCCTGCACCTGTGTCTTGTAGATTGTACTAGTAAGTTGTAGTGCAGTAGGGGCCTGGTGCGCGGCGGCCTACATGCAGCCAGGCAGTCCCGTACGTACAGCCTGTCAAGTGTCATTATCAGATTGCACGACATCGCGAAAAGATGCAACCACAGTGGCACACAAACGTCAGCGCTTGAAAGGAAAGAGAACGGAAGGGAAGGCACAGTGCCGTCGACAAACAGATTTGCGGGCTGTCGGTACGTGTTGGTAAGGACTACGGCGAGTGCGGGGCAGAGGTGTTGAACATTCAGGAGACACACAGAACGGTTTAAGCGATTGAACGCGTTGGAAGCGTCTGCAAAGAGAATACCCTCTGTGTCGTCCTGCTGGAAGGCATGGATTGCTGCCTCTATGCCTGACTCTTGGCCCCCACAGAGCTGGAGACAACCGACCGACTGGATTATGTCCACCTTGGTGACTTTGAGGATGGCTTTGCTGATAATCCGTCGCACAACCTCGCCAATCGGCCAGACTCCGGGGTCCTTATCAAGGGCAATGAGGCGGCAGGCAAGGAAGGCATCGAAGGAAGTACAGTGAGAAGGAAGTAAAGCAGGTCACATGAAAGTGCGTAGCATTCCCACGTGTAAGCTAACACGCACTACAAATCACGTATCACAGGCACAGGGCCTAGGGGACAACTACAAACTGTGAACTACGCACACATTCAAATACAGCTGTAGACACGCACTGCATGAATCTACAAGTACTCGTACAAACTGTGCAGGTCAGCGACACCTTCAACATCTGCTGGAACAATGGCACAAGGGAGTACTAAGAGTAAGAAAACGTAACATTCCCTCCCTCATGAGCGAATCTAATGCCTATACGCTATTGGGCATAACCGTAACTTGATACACGGCATTAACTAACAACGGTGAGCATGCCAGTTAATGTCACTCATTAAGATCACTTAGCGGGACTTCGGCAGAGGCTGGGAGAGTCACCTTGACTGCTGACAGTTCCACATCTAGGGGCACCAAGCGGTGGACGCTGCGCTTGTACACCTTCCCTTTGACCTTCACATCCACTACGCGCACCTTCCCGTCCTTTCCAGGATACGTAGCGACCACTCGACCAAGCGGCCACTGAGTCCTGGGAAGCGATTCGTCCAGCATCATCAGGATTTTGCCGACTGTAACCGATGCACTATCACGGTCACACTTCGTCTCCAAATTGGCTCGAGCAACAATCTCGCGGAGCCACCTCTTCCAAATGCGCTTCATCAGATCCTGGAGCAACTGCCAGCGACGATGCAGACCCCCCCCCCCCTCCGGGGTTGCTTCCAACGCTGTTGCAACTCTCGAATGGCCAACCAAGAAATGCAAAGGCGTTAGCGGCTCCAGGTCTTCACTCTTCTCCGAAAGCGTTGCCAATGGCCGCGAGTTGATGACAGCCTCGGCCTGCACCAATACTGTCTGGAGCTCTTCTTCAGTTAAACCAGCCTTGTACAGCACAGTCTGGAGAACTTGCTTCATGGAGCGCACGATCCGTTCGAACACGCCGCCGAAATGAGAAGAACGAGGCGGATTGAATTTCCATTCAATACCTTGGCCTGCATACTCCGATGTGAGGTCGGCATGGTCAAGCTGGGCGACTGCCTCCCTCAGCTCTCGCTCTGTCGCAACAAAATTGCTTCCATTATCAGTAAGCAACATCTCGGGTGTGCCGCGACGCCTGCAGAATCTCGTCAGGGCCATCTTGAAGCCAGTCGTGTCGAGAGAGGTAACCAGCTCCAAGTGACACGCTTGAGATTGCAGACACGTGAACACTGCCACATACCTCTTCTCTTGTGTATGTCCTCGACCTCTCTTCACTAGAAATGGTCCGGCGAAGTCCACAGCGGTGCGGGCGAATGCCAGAAGTGTTCCTTGCGTGCAGAGGTCTGGGAGAGGACCCATCCTGGGAGTGGCTGGTTTGCGCCACACCTTCTGACATCCCACGCAGTGGTGCCGATGTGACTTCACCATTTTCTTGCCCTTCACAAGCCAGTAGTGATCGGCGAGATTGGACAGGATGTGATTCGTGCCAATGCTGTGTCGGCATCGCTCATCCTCTCTCCGAATGATCAGCTCTGTCGCTCGGTGTCGAGGTGGTAGAATAATTGGCGACCGAAACTCAGATGCCAAGTGGTAAGCCGTACGCAGTCTCCCACTAACTCTTAATACGGGGTATCCAGTCTAGTGGTGAAACGGTTACCCTTTAAGGTAACAAACGGGTACCTGGCTTAAAGGGGAAGTATACCCTAAAATCAAATTTTCACCAGTTGTAGTCTTCGGGGTGCTGAGTCGAATGGTCTTGGTCCGAGGAAGCTGAGACGCTCCCTTCCTACTTGAATCCCAATCGAACTCGCGCACTTCCACCGAAACTGGGTGACTGCGCCCTACTAGATGGGGATTTGTATGCAAAATGTCACTAAAAGCGCCATTTCTTTCTTATAAAAGCACGGATGACCGCGATTGGCCCATATGTTGTAGTCTTTTGGACGCTGAGTCGACTGGTTTTGGTCCGAAAAGGCTGCGATGCAGCGTTCCTCCTTTATTCCCAATCGAACATGGTTGAAGAAGCGGTCACGTGCTCCTGCGTACACCAGTCAGCTGGTCACCGTGCCTGCAGGGTACATCTTACTAGCCTGTTTGACCTTTTTTGGGTGCAGTCCTGTCACTCGAGTTGAACTCGAGTTGAACCTTGGTGTGAAAGTTGTCGCCTGCTGGCGCGGTGACCAGGTGATTTGGGCACCCAGGAGCACGTGACCGCTTGTTCAACCATGTTCGATTGGGAATAAAGGAGGAACGCTGCATCGCAGCCTTTTCGGACCAAAACCAGTCGACTCAGCGTCCAAAAGACTACAACATATGGGCCAATCGCGGTCATCCGTGCTTTTATAAGAAAGAAATGGCGCTTTTAGTGACATTTTGCATACAAATCCCCATCTAGTAGGGCGCAGTCACCCAGTTTCGGTGGAAGTGCGCGAGTTCGATTGGGATTCAAGTAGGAAGGGAGCGTCGCAGCTTCCTCGGACCAAGACCATTCGACTCAGCACCCAGAAGACTACAACTGGTGAAAATTTGATTTTAGGGTATACTTCCCCTTTAACGGGCGGGTTATCGGGTACCCTTTAGCAAGCCATACACTTTTTACAAGAACCTTGCCACTGCATTGCCACTGCATTGTCACTGCATTGTCACTGCATTGCCACTGCATTGTCACTGCATTGTCACTGCATTGCCACTGCATTGTCACTGCATTGCCACTGTATTGTCACTGCATTGCCACTGCATTGTCACTGCATTGCCACTGCATTGTCACTGCATTGCCACTGCATTGTCACTGCATTGCCACTGCATTGTCACTGCATTGCCACTGGTTATGATCGTAAGCACAAAGCCTCTTTTAGGCCACCCTTTCTTTTTTCGTTGTTTAACGTCCGCGCCCGCGTACCTTTTTGCCTCCGACCGAAAAAACCCCAAGAAAGTAGTAGTACCAATAATATGCGAAGTTGTAAATACATGATTGTGTAGTTTCACAGTGTGACGATCATGACCTTAAACTTATAATCTTGCCTCCCGGGCATGCCTTTGTCTTGTGTTCTTTTTCTTTTTTTGTTGGCTTTTAAATATCGTACGGTGTGTGTCCTAGTAAAAATCCAGATGTAATGAATTCATGACATGCTAACTCCATGCTATGTACCTGTTTTGTTGGATTCATCAGGCATGTGCTCCAATGTACCATCAAAGAGTGTTGTTCTATGCCTGCAAGTGCCGTTAGACCCAGAAATATTGTATATATCACATGCTTTACTGGTCAAAATGTTTGATTGGGGTTTCCAGTTTTTGGAATGGGCTTTTGTTTTTTTTTCGCCCTCCCGCGTACCTTTTCGCGAAAAAAGGACGTTAAACAATGAATTAACAAAGGGTGGCCTTACGGGCATGGGAGAGAGAGCATGAACTATCTATGATTCAATTGGCTGTGAAGGAAGATCTGGCAGTGAAGGTTCATCATCGTCTTCGACTGCAGCCAAGACAAGTGGCATGGCCGGCTTCGGTGGAGCAGGAACTCGTACATCGATGATGTGGGCGCTCTTGTGCAGAAAGACTTGTGCATCGATCATTTCTGCAGACAACTTGCTCCGGCGCTTGTCGACGATCTGCCCAGCAAAGGAAAACACGCACTCAGATGCAACAGAAGTTGCTGGAATGCACAAGTACTTCCGTGCGAGTGGAGCCAGGCGGGGAAATCGGGCAGCATTTGTGCTCCACCACAACAGAGGGTCAACAGAGCGCTTGACTGGCTTTTCAGCCAGATAAGCTGCTACATCTGCTTCGATGGATCCCTCGCTATCCTCATCCTCACTGTCGTTGCAAAGCAGCTGATCCAGGAGGCAGCGGCGTTTTGCTGGTGGCTCGGAGCTGGAGCTTGAAGATTCCGTGCAGGGCGAGCAGCCGACACTTGCGTAGCTGATGAGCGTTTGCTGCACTTCATGTTGCTGCTCCAAGTCGAGGAACTTCAGAGCCCGAAACCGAGGGTCCAAAGCAGCAGCAAGCACTGCCTCTCCGTTGACATCTAAGCCATCCAAATGAAAGCGCTTTGTTTTACTATCCGCAAATGCCTGCTTCACGCGTACGCATGCCACTACCAGCAGATCGTCATCATCTCCGGTCTGGCAATGGGACTTCAGTGCCGTCAGTAGGGGAAGAAGCCAGGACAGGGTTGAGTACTGCTCACCGCCCAAAGATGTCGTCACCTGGTCCACCGACCTCAGGAAATCGAGGAGATGTTCAGCAGTGGCCCACTGGTCTGCGGACAAGTCCATGGAGCGGCGATCTTTGTCTGGCATATCCGCAAGGACCAACTGCACAGGCACTTTGAGCTGGACAAGACGATCCAACATCAGGTACACACTGTTCCATCTCGTTGCACAATCCTGAATCAGGTGCTTCACTTTCTTTGCACCAACCAGATGTTGCTTATCTTCAAGCTGGCCAGTTTTCAAGGCGGAATGCTTGAAATGTCCAACTAAGTGGCGGCACTTTGCAAACAGGTTTGATAAGGTCTTCTTATCCAGGGCGTCTCGTAACGCATTTTGAATTCGGTGAGCTGCACAGACAAGGGATGGCCAATTCAACTCTTCCCACAAGATACGGCCTGGAGTTGCACAAAAACAAAGAACAAAGAGCTCCATTATTGCTACGGTAAGTGAATGAATTTCCATATTTCAACACTTTATTTGTTGGTTCCCTTGCCACATGCATGCATGGTATGTGTGTGTGTGTGTGTGTGTGTGTGGTATGTATGTATGTATGTATGTATGTATGTATGTATGTATGTGCAAAGGATACATCTGTTTAGCAGCGTGACTTATTCAAACTGCACACTCTGTCCACCAAGTCAAATGCACTACTAATACTATCATTCTAGTTACCTGGCACTCATCTCTAAAATGCAATTCTATAAAATTAATTAGTATAATGGTTGTAGTTCCATGCTTACCTGCATAATCCACGTTCGCCGCCTGGTCATGCACAATGCCACAGATTTTGGCTGGATCGACATCATATTTGCGCACAGCGGACTCTATCTGCTCACTGATGCGAACACCTATGTGGGAACCAGGGAACTCAGTTGTCTCCAACGTGCATGATGCCATTTTCCAGCTCGCGTCCACGAAATGCGCTGTAGTCGTGGCGAATGCATGCGTTGCCTTGGACGTCCAAATGTCGGTGGTCAATGCAACATAGCTTACGTCGGCCAGCTTCCCCTTCAAAAGAGTCACACCGTCGGCGTGATCCTTGCGGACAAGTTTAGCAATAATGGTTCTCGAAGGAAGCACATATCCGGGCTCAACAAAATCGAACAGCTCCTTTAGGCCAGAGTCCGTGACTAGGCTGAGCGGCCGCCCATCTAGCCAGGTCCACCGTGGCAGGATCTTGGTGATGGCCATTGCACGAGGAACCGACATAACCCGCACTTTGGCCGCTTTCGCCTGAGGGAACTTCGCGATGGTCAGCTGAGAGTCCACTTTCTTGGCAGTGCTGGTCTGCTCCACGAAGTCAGAGGGGTGGCGATTTTTCAGGTGCCTCTGCAAGTTCGATGTCGAGGAGCCATCGTACTTCAGCACATCCTCACACAATAAACACTTCGCTTGATGGCCCTCGACATCGCGAGTGAAGAATTTCCACACTGCGGAACGTGCCTGGCGACTGAACGGAGTCGATGCGCTCGAAGGAGCTTGAGACAGAGTCACAGAGTTCGACATCGCAAACTTGCAAAGACAACCTAAACACTTCAGTTCAAACAAACACACAAGGAGACGACTCGACTTGTTCAAAACTTGCTCCAACAGGCGCGGCAACACTGAAGAGTATTTCCCACAACAACGAATCTCATCCGGGTGAGTCTCGACGGTACGGTTCCAGCAGCGGTTGGAAACTATTATTTTTTTAGAGACGACAGTTACTAGTACCTTCCGGATTTCGCGCCAGGATGACATGCAAGTACGAGTGACAAGCATTGCATGCACAGCGCTACATGCAAAACGGTCACATGTAGCAAGATCGATCAAGAACAACACGCTCAAACTGTACATCAAACTGTGCGATGTACGACTGTGCAAGTCAGCACCGTACCATACTGTCGTACACGACTAACGGTTACTCGTTTGCTAACGGATCAGCAGCTAAACAGACGGGTACCCGGATCACCCGTTTCACCCCTAGTATCCACTCTGTCCGTCGATGCGCGGTTGCAACTTGAGAAGAGGGGCACTGCTTGGCAACTCCTTCCCTTTTCTCAGTGTGCTCGTCACTTCACCATAGCTCTCATCTTGAGCATGCATGACCCAATAGTGCTCTGCTCTTTCAAACTCAGCTGGTGAGAGCTCGGGCACGGCAACCTCCTTGCTGTTCTTGATTGCAATCTTCACACGGGCGTTGCTGAGCGTTAGCTGTGGCAGTCGGCTCTTGCGGCGATTGTGTATGGCACGCATGCACCAAGCCGTGACCCGCACAAGACGGCTCCACGAGGAATAGTTGTTTGGACTTAGCCGCAACGGTGGTGACATCATTGCCGTCATCGTGATTTCAGGAGTCTTGAGCATTTGTGGTAGCTCCTTCGGCACGACTATCCTGCGATCTGGCCATTCGCTCTGTTGCTGTGCCAGAAACGTTGGTCGCTCTCCTCTGCCAGCTGTGTGACTGTCATCCCACGGGTGGGGAGATCAGCTGGATTTCTGACTCCGGGAACATGATGCCAGTTCCGTGCCAAAGACTGCTGTTGGATCTCCGATATCCGGTTTCCAACTTCCACCTTGAACTTTCGGCTGGGTGATCAAATCCAATATTGGACATTCATGGAATCGCTCCAGTAGTGGCTGTCGGCTGCTCTCACACCAAGAGCTTGGCTAACGTACGTCCCAAGACGCACACCCAGGACCGCTCCCTGCAGCTCTAGCATCGGAATGGATCGACGCTTGATCGGTGCTGGTCTTGCCTTGGCCATCACCAGGGTAACCTTCGCTGTACCATCTGGTCGCTCTGCTCGGACGTATGACGCAGTGGCGTAGGCCCGTTCTGATGCGTCGGTGAACGTGTGCACACTCAGACCCATCGACGTTGTGCTATCTTGAACACAGCGATCAATGCGTAGCTGTGTTAGCTTAGGCATCTCAGCAAACCATTCTTGCCAAGCTACCGCCGTCTCTTCAGGCAGTGGGTCGTCCCAGCCGAGCCCCGCAAGACATAGTTACTGGAACAACAACTTGCTCCTGATGGTGAATGGTGCTAGTTGCCCTCAGGGGTCAAACAGTGATGCCATGCGGCTGAGGACGGTGCGCTTCGTGCACACAGCGGATGTGGGTTCCTGATAGTGAAACGTGAAATAATCTTCGCTGACCATCCACGTTACGCCCAGTGCCTTTTGTGAGGGCTGTCCGGACGACTCTTGTGCCGTTATGGACTTAGACGTGGCCGGCGCGCGGTGCTCCGGTGGAATTGATTCCATCACTGCTTCACTGTTGCTCAACCACTTCCGGAGATGGAAGCCGCCTTCCTTCAGGAGGTCTTGTAGCTGAGACCGAAGACGCATTGCTTTCTGGTCGTCAGGCAAGGACTTCAACATGTCATCGACGTAGAATGCCTTGCGAACTGTGTCACTGACTGCTGGGTCGTAGTTCGCTCCGAAACGCTCGGCCGTCTCCAGCAAAGCTCTGCCTGCTAGGTATGGCGATGCACGGATGCCAAACGCCAACCTGGTGAACTCATAGGCCTTGACTCCGTCCCCGGTCTTCCAAAGAAATCGGTGATATCTGCGATCCTCAGGCTGTAGTGATACCTGAAGGAACATCTCCGACACATCAGCAATCAGTGCCACAGGGTGCATGCAGAACCGGATCAGTACTGTGACGAGGTCATTCTGCAGTCGCGGCCCAACGTACATGTGTTCATTGATGGACGTGCCGTTGAAGCGAGCTGCAGCATCAAACACAACACGGACCTTAGTTGTAGCCTTGTCTTCGCGGACTACTGCGAAGTGCGGCAGAAACCATTGCTCACGGCCACATTGCTGGACTTGATCAGATGTCAGCTCCTGAATGTACGCCTTCTGTAGGTACTCCTCCAGCACCTTTGCATAGCGAATCTGAACGGTTGGTCTTCTCTCTAGAGACCTCAGTAGCGAACGCAGCCGATCCTCGGCCTGCACTCGGTTGCTCGTGATCTGAGGACGCGCTCCATTCTGCCAGGGAATACCGACAACAAGTCGACCATCTGCGTACCCTAGCTGCTGTCGAGTCATTTCCTCAGCATGGCGTTCGTCAGGTGACAGGTAGCTCTCAGCAGACGGTTGCATGCCGCCCGCTTCCAAGTCCCAGAAGTTACGGACAAGCGAGTCGAAGCCTGTCTGTGTTAGTTCCAGGACATGATGGGTGTGCTGGACAGAGCTGTCTTGTATGGCTGAACCGAAACAGACTCATCCCAAGGGTGTGCGCCTTGCAATGGGCTCACCTGCCTTGCCAATCCGTTCTTCCTGTGCACTGTGCAGTGCTGCTGAATTTAGCCCGATTAGGATGTCGATGGCGCGTTGATTGCTTGCAGCAGGGAAATCAATGTCTGCTAGATGTGGCCACTGGTGACGCAGACGGCTCCAATCAGCAACGTGCACGTCGCTTGTGATCTTTGGCAGCACATATGCCTCAACTTCTGATATCTCCTGGCTGTCATGTTGATGAAGGGACAGAGACACCACCTCGCGCTCGCCTGAGAGAACTTGACCGCCTAGCACGCCAACATGCACTGGCTTGCGCTCTCCTCGCAGCCGTAGTCGGTGTGCAAGCCTCTCTGTGACAAAGCTGCATGTTGATCCAGAGTCAAGAAGGACGTTGGCTGTGGCAGTCACTGTTCCATTAGCAACCCTCACCGGTATCGTCATGAAGGAGGTCAAGCCGGCCTCGTAGTCATTGGCTGGCTGGGATTCGCTGTTCGCGTGGTGGCTAGCCTCTTTTCGCGTAGGTGGTGATGGTGTAAAACTGCCTTGTCGTTCACGGTGCAGTAGATGATGATGCTTGCCTTGACACCCTCGGCACACCACTGCCATGCAGTCTCGTGCCCAGTGCCCATCTCCCAGGCAGTTGACGCATAGGCGTAGGTTCCGGATCGTGTCATTTCTCTTTTGCACGGGCAGACTCTTGACTTCGCCACAATCTGCAATATGGTGTGCACCCTCGCACTTACCACAGGCATGGCTGTTGTCTGTATGCTGTCTTTGCACTGAGGCAGCTTGCTCTTTTCTAGAGTTGCTGCGGCTGCTAGAAGCGACCAAGTTACGTTTCGGCCCAGGCTGTGACGAGTCGCTTGATCGTGGAGTCCCAGGACTGGAGATAAACGTGCGCTCCCTGACTCCAATTGCCTGCTGGGTAACGGCCGATTACTCTTGTTTTGGTGCTCCTTGGGCTGCAGTGATACTGGTGGGCGGTCTCCCAGGCCAATTCGTTCCTCAACACGCATCTGCTTCTGGACGTGTGTTATTAGGAATTGCGAGAATGCCTGTATGTCACAGCTGGAATCATCGTATCGATCGAAGTAGCGTGCCAGGAGCCGTCGAGGAATCTTCCGGGTTAGCGCCAGGTATAACTCTCTGCCTCTGCACCTGGACTGCTTCCATGTTAAGCAGGGTATTGCGGAGCCGAATGGCGAACTTTTTCAGCTGGCTGACGTCACGCTCATTGGTCAAGACTGGCCACTCCATGAGCTCTCTTTCCTGGTTGTTCAGCTCTCGGTCTTGGCCACCGTACCAGCGTTCCAACTCGGCCATGATTGCTTTATATGCGCCAGGCCCATCCAAGACATCAGCAATCAGCTCCTCTGAAGAACCATCAGCAAGGGCCTCCCTCAGATGCGCAAGCTTGTGATTCTCCGACATTGCGTAACTGTCGTCAATCAGCCGAAGGAAACGCTGCCGCCACTTCAGGTAGCTTTTCACCTTCCCATCAAACTTGGGCAGCTCTAACGCCTTCAGGTGACTGGTAACAGCATAAGGCGAGTTCCATGACATGAATCCAGGCGATGCCATCTGGTGTCCAGGCAGTGCCAGCTGAGGCCGGTCCAGGCAACAGTGTTTGCTTCGCTGGTTGGAACGGCACTGCTCCAGGGTTGAGTGAGAGTGTCTCCGTCATGGCACTGCACAGTGAAGCTGTTTGCTCGGCTTTGTCCTTGTTCTTCTGTCGTTTTCCGATTTTTTCTTCTTCGGAGTCATTAGCCTTCTCGGTGCAGCGGGGCTTGGCTGGGCCTGTCCACTTGCTCCCAGCAGCATTGGACGCACGGCGCTACCAAGCACATGGACTTGCTGCAGCTGCTGCTGCTGTGGCGACGGCGGCTGCTGCTGCTGCATATGTACTGGCTGGGGCTGCAGCTGGTGCCGCATAGCTACTGGCTGGCTAATGCAGGCAGCTCCGCCTCCGGACGCAACTCCTGCGTTGGCCAGAGCACGTGTAGCAACACGCCTGGAAGCAGGCCCATAGTGACTAACAGTACTACTATCAGTGTGGCTGTTATCACTTTCACCACTACTGGCGTTAGTTGTAGTTCCAGTAGTTGTAGAGTCACCAGCAGTATCACTACTTGAGGCGCTACTGGATGACACATAGTGATCTGACTCTTCAGACACACCGCCAACGACGTTTGGGACATTCTGCGATAGCTGAGCAGCTGCTGTTCCTGCTACTAGTGTATTCACATGTTCAACACTGGGGCGCGCGAGTGGTAACGGAGGATTAGTCGTAAACCTACTACCGGTAACTGCACTGTCCGACTCCGCTCGTGGTGGCATACAAGATCGCAGAGTCGGACTTGCGCCGTCACGACTTCGTTGGAAGACCACGTCCCCGTCCGAAGCGATTTCTCTACGAGGCGACGGGCTAGCTCCTGCCGCCGACTCGTGCGCAGATTTTTCTTCGGAACGAGCTTGCTCCAAGGCTTGCCGTTTCTGCTGGACAGCTAACTTACTCTGCAGAACTTGTTCCTACAGTGCAGCAATCTCTTCTGCCGCTCGCACTTCGGCCTCTGCCCTTTTTCTGGCCACTCGAGCTCTCTCCAATTCTACAAGTTCAGTGTTCCCAGGACTGGCACGAGTACTCGAGCGCTCACTTCCAGAAAATCCATATCGCCTGGGTTCCTTTCCTTTCGTCGATCTGTGGCTGATACGCCGCTCCTCACTCATGGCGCCGACTCTCAGCAACCACGGAAAGCCAAAAGGATCCCGTCGGAGGTGCCAGTTTATGTTACTTTTCCTCAGCGCCCAGGTCAACACACTTTCGTCAACACCGGGTTTCCGCACACAATCGAATCACAGTTCAGTTTTACTCCACTCCGGAGAACACAATTCTTCAGACCCATGGAACATAGGAAAATCACAACAGCTCGAATGTAGAGCTCTCGTCCAACACAACAAGAAGCCAAAAACATTACCACGCGGCGAGCAACATGCGCATGCGAACAACTCACAGGACTAACAAAGGCACATGCTTCCAAAACCACACTCCGGGGACCCCCTTGGGCCGGAAATTAAATCCCGGTATAAGGATCACCCGCACAGTAGAGAGTTTTCGCACGGCGTTCAACGCGCTCACTTGACGCGTTCGAAGGTCACGTGCCACGTTCAGAAGCGAGGTAAACGCGCGTTGCCAACGTGGAACGCGGCCTCATCACGTTGGCACTTGATGGCCCAGCACGTGCGATTTACGCAAAGTTCTAATGGTTCACCATGTTCACCTGCTGCGAAAGCTCTTTTCAAGTGCGTCACGCACGTGAATAGCCTCACGTTCGGCCTTTTCACGTTGCACGCCGTGCGAAAACTCTCTAATATCGCAATGTACATGCCAAGTGACCCCCCCCCCCCCGGGGCCCCGGGCTCCGAAGGATCACCCCACAATACAAGAAGTTTTTTTTTTTTTTTTTACGAGTGTGGTCCGGCCTCTTGTACGGGCAGAATTAAGTAACACAGTGATACAATAAAAACAAGTACCAGTAGTTACCATATTGGTTACATACATGGACCATACGAGAAAAAGCAATGATGACGAGGCATAAACAAGTGTCTAGTGCTGTATGGCAGCTTCCGAGACAGCGAGTCGAGCGGATGACTCAGCCACCTCCGGGTGCGAATACAGCCGTCGTGCACCACGCAGGCAAGCCACGCCTGCACGGAGAAGGGCGAAGCTGAACCTGTAGCGGATCCATGCCATCACTGCAGAGTATGGCTCACCAGATTTGTCGGAGACCATTGCAGCTATTCTCTTGAGGAGAGCGGCAGCAGCTCGACCAGTACCACCAGTTGCAGCGAAAACCACAGGGATGAAGGTTCCACGCTCGACCTCCTTGACGCGCTGTTCGTATCGCCTCCGTTTTTCACGTTCATGACGCTGGTAGCAAGCGGTGATGGAAGAGGATCGATTTGAGGGAGCAAAGGGGTTGAAAACCCGAATATCGAGAAAGACTCTCTCAAACCGACCTCCCCAAACACCACTCGCCGCAACATCAAGTCGAGCCTGGTCCTCTGTGGAGGCAGTCTTGTAGCGGAGCTGCTCACCAGAGAGCGGTTGTAAGTGTGGCTCGATAGCGACACTATTGGCGACACGTTTCAATAGCGAGGCAGTGATGTCCCGCACCTCATTGTGTCGAAGTGACGGGAAACCTCCGGTGCTGCATGTCAGGGCATGGGCTACTGTGAAGCTGGCTCCACAGACACAGGTTGACGGTAAGCGAGAAGGCCGCCAGCCATAGCGCAGTGCCAAACCATCGCGGAACTCGCTTTTGGATAGCACAAATCCATGACGGGATAGCGGACGACAAGTAAGCCAGCTGGAGGCGCCAGGCTCACTTGCCAACTGAATTGTGTGCTGCAAAGTGGGCGATGCGTCGGCAGCGAAGCCACGGATGTCGGTCTTCGCTTTCTGGCGGTGATCTGCACGCTGTGACGCTTTGGCTGAGGCAATGCTGGCAAGAGCCAAGAAGTACAATTTTTTTTATATTTTTTTTTACAAGAAGTACAATCATGTACATGTACTTTGGATTTTGATTTGGCCCATATTTGTACTCATGCACGAGCTACCTGCTGCTACAAACAAATCCACGCTGCAGCGCGGCGCTGCGATGATGGGTCCGAAGTTCACTAGAAAAACTCTGCACCGTGTCCGGTTCTGGCCCTGATCGCGTGCTAGCCGGCTTTTTGTTGACCTAAAATCAAGGTCAGCAAGCTTTGAAACCGAAGAAGAAGCAAGACTGCAAGTAAAGAGCATGGTATATACAGAAGCCTTGCTTGGTAGTTTAACATGTTTTTCGATTTTGACAGCATGTTACAAGGCGAGGACGCGTAGTGCTCCTGACTACAACCATAAACCGGTTGGCAGAGTCCTGGTCTTGCGACCATTTGAACCGTATTGGGAAAACCCAGGTTCGGACCCTCGTTACTCTACGGGTTGGTAGGATTTTTATAATTTTCGTTTTTTTGTGTTGTAGAAGTCGTCGTGTTGCCGCCGTAGTATTGTTCACGTTGCTGCCGCTGCAGGGATCACGTCTGGAAGGATTTGTGATGTTATTTTCTTGTCTTCCTCTGTAATTAAATTATTTGTAATTTATATTTCTTTTTTCTTTTGTTCTTTTGTTCTTTTTCTTTTTTCTTGTCTTTTTCCAACTTCTGCCCATGGCGTCCTTCTCTCAGCGCTGCAGCTCGTCCGCTGTAACAGTCATAGTCATCACCATGACGACTGTTGTGAGAAGGTGCTCGCTGCCGACGAGGTTGGTGATGTCCCGACGAGGCCATGGGGACATCACCAACCTCGTCGGCAGCGAGCACCTTCTCACTACAGTCGTCATGGTGATGACTATGACTGTTACAGCGGACGAGCTGAGAGAAGGACGCCATGGGCAGAAGTTGGAAAAAGACAAGAAAAAAGAAAAAGAACAAAAGAACAAAAGAAAAGAAAAAAGAAATATAAATTACAAATAATTTAATTACAGAGGAAGACAAGAAAATAACATCACAAATGCTCTCGACCTGCTTCCTCCCTCGCACTGCCACTTCACAAACCTCAGCCCATACACGCTCTCAGTCCACTTTGTCACTTAGTCTTCCTTTAGCTTCTCGCCGCTATGGTTTATACTCGCTTAGCTTTCTTGGTTCCGATCGTTGGAACGCGCTTCCTGCTGATATTCGCACAATCTCCTTGCTCAGAAACTTCCGTTCATCTATTCAACAATTCATAGGGTACCCTGTAAAAAGGCCCTAGGCCTGTGGGACTGCCCTATTCAAAATTTAATAATAATAATAATAATAATAAATCCTTCCAGACGTGATCCCTGCAGCGGCAGCAACGTGAACAATACTACGGCGGCAACACGACGACTTCTACAACACAAAAAAACGAAAATTATAAAAATCCTACCAACCCGTAGAGTAACGAGGGTCCGAACCTGGGTTTTCCCAATACGGTTCAAATGGTCGCAAGACCGGGGCTCTGCCAACCGGTTTATGGTTGTAGTCAGGAGCACTACGCGTCCTCGCCTTGTAACATGCTGTCAAAATCGAAAAACAAGTAAAGAGCATGCAGTCGTTGTTTCAGTTTTATCTTTGTATTTTAATTTAGGGATGAAACAATTATACCGAATACTCGAGTACTCGCTCGGTTTTTTCAGAAATAATCGTACTCGGAATAAATCAGAGTACTCGTTCATACATGGCACATGCATTTACCACAGAAATCTGCAGTTTCAGAGCAGCAATCCGCAGATATTGATGTGCAGACTGCTTTGGGCCTGTCGAGGGGATCTCCTGCAAGAAGAATGACATGACAACTTTATGTAGAGGGAGCAGTTAATCGAGGATATGCTAAGGAAATAGATCGAGGCATACAAAATCTAGTAATTAAGGAGTTGGGATACCGTCAGCCGGTCACGGTCAGTGTAATGAATATACATGTACATGTATCGGCGAAAATGCTGATAGAGAGAATGTTTGAATTCGGGGAGGCTGGTTGTAGAGGTAAGAGAAGGCGGTAGGCAATTCCATAGCATTGCAGCTTTGTTGGAAAAGAGGGAAGAAAAACGCACACCGTGATAATTGATGTTCATTTTGTTTGGTCTTCTTGGACTTGAAGACAGTGAAAGGTGAAAATGTTGGAGGTGTTCTGGAGATATATGGATAAGTTTAAATAGAGTAACAAGAGCTGATACTTGTCTGCAAAAATGCAAGGACTCTAAGTCACAAAGGGCATTCATCACTTCTTTTCTGGTCTGGTAGATCTACATGGTGTCGACATAATTTTATTACAAGTATTATCGTAGATAGCTATAGTATAGCTACCTTTATACCATGGTACGGTACGGAGGGCCTGTTTTCAGCCAATCAGCGCTCGTCTAGCCATGGTTATATTGGCCAGTATAAATCCCGCGCGGGATTTATATTGAATATAAATCCCGGTGCACGGTACGTACGCTAGGGCACTGCCACCGTACAATTTCACTGCCTGAAAGGCAGTGAACTTGTACGATGGCAGTACTCCAGCGCACGAACCATTCGCAACAACTATAGCCTCTTGTACGGGCAAGAACAAAGTACATGTAATACAGCTAGCGTGTGTTGAAGAAGAAAATAAGCGGAAAACGTACTATGCTGTGAAACACGCATGAGGTACGATCAGGGCAAATGACAGCTGAAAAGGTTGAAAAGAAAAGGAAAGAAAACAAACGCACACACACACACACACACACACACAACATGTTGTGCCATACGCATGAATGTTAACGGCCAACGCCAAGGCCGACGCCATCGCAAATTGCCAGCCCTCCGAGACGACGACGTGAACCCCGGAGACGAAGGTCGACAGCCCGGAAAACAGCAAACTGATGGTGGATCCGCACCCAGGACATGCTGTAGGACTTGTCCCACCTGGAGGCAAGGCGCATAGCAAGTCGCCGTTGATACGCACGGTATTCTGTGTGCAGTGCACCATCAGTTGAGCAGACCAGCGGGGTGAAGGATGCTCGCAGCTCCGCTGCGGCCGCCTTGTACTTTCTCTTCTTGGAAGAGGCAGCACTGTTGGATACGGCGTTCCAAGAGAGGTTGGAGCGGACGTAGCTGAGTGTGTCGGCATCCACGATGCGGTTGTCAAAGTACGCCACCCTGTCTCCTTCCCAAACTCCCCGGACCAGCCAATCCGCCTGCAGTGTGGGACGGTTGTTGCCATCCTGCACAGGTACCATCACCGGCTCGACAGCCACACCTCCCCATGCAACGTCTGCCAGCCGGGCATCGAAGTCGCGGACATCGATGTGCCCGCGTTTGATGAGCCCACCCTTCATGCAATCCAGACCATGCTGTAGGGAGAAAGCAGCTCCACAGCCATCGCAATGCGACGGGAGAGCGTTCGGCTCCTGACCTCGCTGGTGACTTGACGGCACTGGCTGATGTGGTGAGCCATGTCGACCGGTGCACCGGTGCAAATGGCGGCCTGCAGAAACTCAGTGGTGCGCTTCGAAGTGGCATGAGCGTCAGGGGCTGACGTAACGGGATTGGTCAGGCCGAGACCTCCCACTTTGGCTGGAAGGGCCAACAGATCTTGCTCAACGTCAAGCACCTCACGACCGAGCAAGCTGGGGGCGAATACGTGCCGGATAGTGTCCCGCAGGGGGTATACTCGGTCTCGTTGCCTTCCAGCACACGCTGGAGGTAGGTCCACTCGCATGAGAGGGATCTCGTAAACGCGGAGTGTGCTGACTGCGGGTACGCCTTTGCTGCCTTGGCAAGACAGTTGACACCATCGACCCAATCACTCATTCTGCTACGGACAAAGGAAGAGACTCCCTCTGGATCACCAATGTAGCTACCAAGGAAGCGACCGAAGGTGGCGACTTGCACGTTTAGATTGCCGAAGATTTTCTTGGTGGCCTCCACATGATGGGGCTTGACGATCACGATGGATTTCGAGGGCTCGGCGAAGTACCCAAACGCTGGATCCTGCTCAAGGAGGGAGAGGAACCACTCCTTGATTCGCAGCAACCTCCCGAGGCACGACGAGTCGTCTGCGTACCAATTCTGGATGTGATTACTTGGATCCTTGAGACGCTCGATAAGGGACTGTATGCCGATAGCATACATGAGCATGGCTAATGGGCAGCCTTGGGTTGTTCCTTCGCGGCTGAGGATGGTATGGGTGCCGGCGCCATTCGGGTCTTTCAGAACTACCACTGGGAAGCCCTGATAGCAGTTGAAGAGGAACATTGAACAGCGCGGCTACAAAACCCTGCAGCATTCGCAACAGACACAACATACACCACATGCACGTGTACACTCCACACAGAACGGCATTACTGACGAGGAACAGTACACAATGGAAAAGAAGAATGACCTGGAATCGTCTACCGAGTATTCTATTATACTGAAACTGAGGATAAAGAACGTCAAATAACCACGAAGTATCCCGAATGGATCGGCAATGTACATTGTACTTCGAATAGTTGAAGATCATCAACAGACTGTCTCCTTCGTAACTAAGTTTATGATCATGTGCCAGCGTGTACTTCAAATCCACCTAAACCGATTGGATAACGCTAGAATGGATTGAAATGTGATACAGTGATACAAAACAGTGTATGAAAATGCATCTACTTGCAAGTGAGCAAAACTGATGCCGCATGGGAAAATCAGCACTATATTAAATCATGATAATACTTATTAATAGTAACACTTACTCCCAAAGAGTCCAAACTGTACAGTAGTCTAACTAGTGACGGTAGTTTGATTCAACGACAACTCCAGCACCTCAGCAATTCAGTTGACTTCCGCATCGTTCACGATCTTGCTCGACCATTCTTTCAATTGACAACTGATAACCAGCAGAACATGTTCATGTACTGTATGATCAAGAGTACATAACCCATAATAAGTACATAATCAGCGAAACCTTTGGTTGATTCGGTCATGTACTCTTGGTATGATGTAGGAGATCTCCAAATTATAGGTTCGTTGTTCTGGAAATGCGTAGGGGTACCTGGCATAAGTACATAACCCCCCGGGGGGGTTATGTACTCTTGATAAGTAGGATATGACCCTCGTAGTCGGGTTATATCCTCTACTTTATAATACGGGTAGCCGGTATTACCCTCTGACTCGGGTTATGCAATTACATACCAGTATAAAAACCGAGGTTTTTATAACTGGTATGTAATAGACCCTTTGCACAATAACGGTCACGTGATCCGAGACGGGGCATCCTCT